>NC_142416.1:17750833-18061500 GCF_059516105.1 Syngnathus floridae | reverse complement strand
TCACACACGCACACACACACAGCCATGCACACAGGCGAGCAGACCCACACAGTTTAGTTTGCATAATCCCAGTTCCTTATCATGACATTTGATTGGGAAGCGGACAAATCCTTTCAGCCAATTGATAACACAGTTTAAAGTGTGTTGTGAGCAATTTGCATGAGGCCAAGGATTACTTTGCGTGTCACACACGCCATGTGTAAACGTTGAAACGGTCGCGGCCTGAAACACGCAAACACACACACTAACTGACACGTCATCCCGTCTTACTAAGTCAAGTATGCATCTCCCTGTCAAGGCACGCCAGGGTATTGCCGGCCTCCCTTACATGCCAGAGGTGGCAGGCGCTCGCTGCTAAGCGACGGCAGAAAAGACGAAGGGGACTTTAAGCAACTTGAGGAATTTATTGTCATGTTGGAAAGGCAAAACCAGGGGGGTGGGGGGGCTCGGACACGGTGAAAGGAGCAGGAGGTACTTCAGGATTGTTCTCCGGAACGCAAAGAGAGTTGTGGAGTGAAAACACGCGTGCCTGTGCCAGGCGAGTCTCGATGAACGAGTGCAGGCGTACCAAGCGCAGGCATGTTATGTTTTGGAGAAATTCAATTTTTCTCTACAATATTCAATGTGCAGTTCTTTTTTTTTTTTTTTTCCAAGGAGAAGAATGAAGATGCATGTGCAAAGATGTGCCGCGCTGTCGCCTCACCTAAGATCATGGAGACAGTCTTCATCAGGTTGAGCACCGTCTCTCGATGTCTCATCTGGGTGGTGTGCTGCGACATCTGCTTGCTCTTGTGCCTCACGTACAAGAAGATGCGAGTGTAGACAGCTACCATGATGGAGAAGGTGAGCAGGTTGAGGAGCGCCCAGAACACCAAGTAGCTGCGGCTGTAGAGCGGCGCCATGGTGGAACACTTGTCCAGATCACATAGGCAGTGCCATCCCATGGTGGGCACCAGGCCCATGACAATGGCCACCAGCCAGATGAAGATCATGATCACAAAGACCCGCCGGGTGCTCATCTTGCTGTGGAGCTGCATGTTGAAGATGGTCTGGTGACGCTCCACCGCCACGGCCAGGAGGTTGAGGACCGATGCCGTCAGGCTGGTGTCGATCAGGCCTTGACGCACGAACCATCGGTACTTGGACAACTTGATAGTCCATGGACCTGTGTGAAACATCAAATGGAGGTAGGAGACACCTGTGAAAGAAGGTAGATAGAAAAAAAAAAAAAGAGCATTATTGGCCGAGAGCTCACTGGCAGAGCGAGAAAATATGCTTTGCTGAAAGAATCTGCGAGGGTAATATTTTCCAACCCCTGGTGATGCCAGGTCAGAAGATTGATTGTATGTTTCAATTATTTCCGAGTAATTCTTTTCCACTTTTCCACCTGGCCCCCGTGACGAAAATGTAGCGAATGAATTAATTTGGAAGAAATGTTTGGGCTTGTCAATTTTCTTTTTTTGACCCATAAAAAATAAAAAATTGACCCGAACCCCCCACCAAGAGGGAAAAAAAAATCCTAGCACCGCCCATGCCTGCAGCAGGTAACATTCTGAACGACACAGAATAAGCGTTGAACCACAAGTTCGGAACATTCGGATATTTTACTTTGTTAACTGTCCTCGTGGTCAATCAAAAAAATTAGTTGTCCATCACCGTGTAACAGTCGACGTACCTGAGAAGAGGTCCGCAAAAGCCAGGTTCCCCAATAAATAATAGATGGGGAAATGGAAGCGTCTGTTTTTTAAAATGGCCCCAATGACCATCAGGTTGGACAAGATGACAATGAAACAAACAGTCATGCCCAGCGAGACGATCACATAGTCACGACGGCGCCAGTGGTCGCTGATGTTCTTGCCGCTTTTTTCGTAGAAAAATTTGACGCTGCGGTTCAAGTAGCATCCCTCTGTGTCGTCCGTTAGAATATCCATGGCGGCGAGAAGGTTGGTGGAGGCGGGGCTCAGAGGAGAGAGGTGAGATGCTGAGGCCGTTCAAATTGACATGAGGGGGGGAGGGGGGGTCAGACCGATGACACGAGGTCGCCTTTCAAACTGGCCCTCTCTCTGATGACCTGGAGGGCTGCATGACGTCAGCTGCACGGATGACGATGCTCGTCTGTGGGACACACACACACGTGAACATGTGAACACACACACACACACAATTATAAATGAGTTCCAAAAAAATGGTTTTGCTTTATTGTAGTTATTTGGCATTTTTTGAGGAGGGGAATTCAAAATTTCTCTTGACGGAATCAGAGATGGACTTGTCTATCAGAAAAGATTTTGTTCCCTTTGGGGTTTTATTTCAAAAACATTTAACGACCAGTACAAACTTTAAAGTCAAACCTCCCTTTCCAGTGAAACGCTTTCTCTCGGGTCACCATCACTCCCTCACACTGACGCCATTTTGCTGTTTCTCCACAACACCTTGCAGCTATGTAACACAATCTTAATCCAAACATTTTCTCACACACCTCAGTAGCCCACTGGCCAATTGAGAGTTCCGCAGAGGAAGATGCCAAATTAAAAAAATACAAATGTAGAGCAGGAGGGGACGTTCAGGGCCACAAATGTGTTGAGTTAAGAAAGAATGTGAAGAAAGTCAAAAGCTTTCCAACATGCTGGTAAAAACTAATTTGGTGATGGTCACAATTCAGAATCCTTGTCAAGAATCATCTAGCTCACTTTTGAATCAATGTTAACAAAACAGCAATCATATTGTACAACGTTTTTTTTGTGCTAGCTCAACACAGTCTGGATTCTTTTCTGTAAATCTTGGAATGAAAATCTGTAAAGCAGGGAATATTTTCACCAGCATCTTGTCATGAGGCAAACATACCACTGTCACTGTCAAAAGTAGCCAGGTCGAGTTGAGTTCAGCAGAATAGTGTTTCAAAAGAAATAAAATATTTCTGCACTGAAGTTCACAGGTTTATGGAAATGGTCAACTAAACCGTAAAGTTGCGCTTTGCAGCCGTTGAACTGGCCAGCTATGGCGACTGCTGTTATGCAGCAATTTGGCCTAATCTGCTGACACGAGAGCAAACATCTGAAGAGTGTTCCTCCAGCGTGAAACAATGCTGGCGTCCAAATTTATTGCACCACTTCTGTGGCCTGACACATGACTTAGTGTTTTTTGCAGGGAACGCGCGTCGACAGTAAACAGCAGTTTCGTCGCTAACCAGTCATTAGCAGGGCAGCCACGCCCGAGTCGCCTCTTCCTCCCACCATTCTTAGAAAGGGGGGTGTAAGTATTGCGTGAGCCAACAATTTCTTTTCAGCAGGAAATTTACATCCAATTGATTTTTTTTTTTCATCTTCTGGTTGGGTTTGTGCAGATAAAGTGGCAGGAAGCTCCTACCTTGAGCAAGTAACATCTGTATGACTGACTCACCCCAACACATGCAGCCACATGCCACGGGCAAGTCGGATGGACACCAATGCCGTGGGTTGAATGGGAGAACTTTTCAAGAGAGAGATTTGAGGAAAGCAAATCTAACTTGGGAAGTCCACAAAGCAAACATGTGGATCGGATGATTTCGCATCCCTCCATGGGTGTGATCACCAATTTGTGTGGACTAGAACCTTAGCTGAGTATAACTTTATGTATATACTTAATCCAATTCAACTGTGCTGGAAAAAAAAGTTACACAAGGATATTGCAAAACATTTTTTGAGTCTTCAGTCATCTCCAAAACAATGCAAAGAATATTCTTGGCAAAAACATGATGCAATAAAACAATTTAATTGCTATGGTTTGAAAGGATAGCAAATTTCATTGTCATATTTGCATTGCATTTCAGCAGTTAGGTGTCTATAAAACGAAGCCACAAGTCTTCTTGGATCTGATTTTTTTTTTTGTGTGTTGATCATAAAATATTATCTTGAAATTATCCAAGTTTTTTTCCTTTAAATAATGATAAAATAATAAAGGAATCGGGGTTGGATCCTGAAAACATACTACCTTTTTTGAAAATATATATTGCTTCCTCTAAAATAAAGAAGTGGGCAAACCAGATTATCTACCACAGATGTGCAAAGAGCCCACCCGAGTTGCGTATTCAAATTAACCCCTTAACTTTGTGAAAAATCCCCCAAAACAACACCATAGGTGGGCTAACCAATGTAGAATCTGGGGTTACAAATGAAATGAATCACAAACTGTGTAGAAAAACCACAGTGATAAATCATAAAACAATATTGCCTGGCATAGATTCTTTATCCTCTTTTAAAACGAATACTGTTTTTGCATCTTAGCAATAGTCTTCTGCTATTCAGGGTCAAATCTACAAGCAGTATGTCTATCTATATAATAATTGGCCTTGGTTTAAAATTAGTTATTGATGCTACAGCCTACTTGCTTGTGAACCGAGGCTCAAAACAACAACCTGTGTCCTTTTCAAGGCACATTGGAGTCTTTAAAAAAAAAAAAATCGATAATCACGTGCGACAAAATGAAAGTGCGCCTTACCGTAAAAGGCAATAAAACCACAGTTTCACCCTAAAATGTTCATTTATAACACACACAAAATAAAAAAATAAAAGATACTCACCTTTGTTGGCTCCTTTCTGCTCAATCTTCGAGTAAATCCACAGAAGACGTCGAGCTAGCAAACAAAGTACCTGGAAGTACCTGCAGGGTCACCTCCCGCAAAGAAGAAGCTGCGACGACCCACAAAAAATGTGACGGCAAATACGACACAAAATCAAATGTGGTTCCAATTCAAGCGAGGTTCGGTTTTGAATTGTTGGCAGAAACTCCAAAACTTCCTCGGGCCAACCTGTCTGCCTGCTTCCGGGAATTGTATGGGCCCTCCTGTCGTTACCTGCACACCGGGCCAGCGCTTACTGACTTTGGGCTGTAAGGGGCGGAAAGGGCGCGGCAGGATCCACCGCTGGCCGCTTCCCCCGCCTCCTTCGCCTCCTTCAAGAGGGGGATGGATCTTGGCCGGTGCTCTAGCTCCGCCTACAAAAGGCGCCTCATTGGCTGAGCGCGATGCCGACCACCAATGATACGTTGACTTTGGATTGAGTGACAGTTGGTGGTTGGCGGGCTCTACTAAAGCGAATTATGGAAGTCGATGCAAAGTGCAAATATGTTATGAAAAACCTTGCCAAATCTTGATTATAAAAAAAATAGCTTTAGTAAAATAAATAAATAAATAAATAAATAAATAAATAAATAGGAAAAAAGGTTGAAATCTGAAAAATTATGCTCCAGTGTACACTTTGAAATGCCCACTTCAAACCACCTATATATATATATATATATATATATATATATATATATATATATATATATATATATATATATATATATATATATATATATATATATATATATATATATATAGACTATAGTATATATTTTTTTTTTACAACCTACACAATTAAACATGTTTAAGCCAATCACAAATCACAGGGAGGTATAAAAGTAGGCATAGTTATATGAGACAGAAACCACACAATAGTTTCTAGTGTTTGTTTTAATAAAAATTAAAAAAATAAAAAGTGTTCGTGTCAGGGCTAATACTGTCATGACAACAATGATGGTAAAAGAAGAGGAAATACCAGAACCACAACAGATGTGAAGTGAGCGAGAAGAAACGGGGGGGTTGTGGGTGTCAGTAGGAAAAATGCAGTTATGACTTCCTGTTTACAAAAAAAGTGCCAAATGTGACAGACGCAATGCGTGGCATGTGTAGAATGGTGCCGTTAAAGTATTTACACTTGTTTCTCTGGGCGGTCGCCGTGGCAACAGAAGATGCAGAGTGGCTGCCTTCATGCCTAACTGGTATCCTTCATTTGGCAGATGAGGCTCATCAATAGAGATGGAAATTGAACTTGAGAGAGCACTAAAAATGACTGATTGGTTATTGCTGAAAAAAAGAAGAGCTCCATTTGAAACTTTAATATGCTATTGTTTCAACATGAGTTGAAGTCATTCCACAGTCCTCTAGCTAGCAGCAATGAGCAATACAAAACTGATCTTTCTTCATTTTGTAATATAAGTAGACTTCTACCAAGCAAAAATATGTAACCCTTAGATTAGATTGACACTTGAAAGGATACCATGGATTAATTTAGACAATGGTGTGTGTTTAAAACTGCCACTCGAGCACTTTTGGAGATTGAGAAGCAGCAGGAGTCCGATGAAAGCCAAATGACTTGAGAGTGTGTGTTCGTTTTATTATTTTTATTTTATGTGCTCTTAAGCAATGTGTGACTCATATGTTGTGAGTTTGAGGATCACATGCGGAAATCCTTTGTCATCTGGAATAGATTTTAGGGAGGGTCTTGATTGACCTCATCATTGACTTAGATGCACCCCCCCCCTCCGAGCACTTCCTAATGGCATCGCCGGGAAGAGTGCAACGCTTGCGAGCAGATTGTGTGTAAACCCCCCGCATACTTTCCACTCTTTCAAGATGACATCACACACATCCTGAGACTCTTGAATGGATGCAGACCTCGTGTGGTTGATGGAGCAATGTTGATGAGCATTCCAACGCGAGAGCTGTATCAAAATAGGTTGCCATCACAAACACATTTTCACTTTTGGATTGACACTGTCAGAGAGATGTTGATTGAACAGTGAGATACTTATTTAATTTATTCCTTGACCATGCTTGGAACTCAAAACACACTTGGCCCACCCCCCCTCCCCTAAAAAAAATACTTGGGGTTAAAAAAAACTCTTGTTGAATACTGAACATTTAAATGGAGGACGACACTTAAGGGCCGATTATCCGCTCCATAGATTTTAATGGCCTAAAAAGATCAAATACATAATAAATGTTTTTTGGTAGCCTAAAATGTGCACTACAGTATAAAGTTATTAATGTGAATATTATTGTGAGAGGGATGCTTCAATCGAAATTTACTGTGCCACTTTGTGAGAAGATAATGGTGTGCACCTGGTTGGTGTTCCTTTTATGCTTCCACTACAATTAGATGTGATAATATCAAACAACCCACCATAAATATGAATGTTGACACAGCTGAGCAATAATAAATAAAGAGAATATTTGTATGTAGCAGGTCAATGTAACGTAATCTTTTTCGCAACGGCACACCCACCGGATTGAGGCGATCACCACAGTAACTATTTAACCAATAGAGATGACAAAAACCCCAAACACTATTTTTTTATTTTTTTTTTAAAAATATTACTTTAATACTTTTCTTAAAAAATGTCCATAGACTGAAGATTAATCTATTGACGTCAATGCCTCACTTGTCAACATACTAACAAGATGGTTCTGGATAAAATGAATCAACTGGGGGTGGGGGAAGGGAAAGGCATATGAAGGGAAGAACTGACAAAAAAGTCCAACAACAAGCAAGTAAGAAAAGGTGGAGGTGGTGGCGGGATTAATTGGTTAGAATGTTGAAAACACTCATAAGTGTGCAGGCCGGAAAGTCGAATCACAATGGAAACGCTTCAGAAAAATAAAAACCCACAAAGAGTTGCATGAGTAGGCGGGTGAAACGACTTAAAAAGCCTTTGACATTAGCGTGACAGAAAACGAAGAGGGTGTAAAAGAGCAAAAGTGCAAGAAGACGAGCAAAAAAATGCTGCGCAAATATTTGGATTCCTAAAAGGGGACGAGGGGGGTCAGAAAAAAAATCAAATTAAATCAAACCTTTCTTAAAAAGTGAAAGAGTGTGAATGTACTTTCAGAACTCAACAGTTTGGGCTGGGAGGAAAAAAAAAAAATTAGCAATGGCATCATATATATTTTTTCTCTTTACAGAAAATTCTACAAAATAAAAGCACTCAAGATTGCCCCGGGACCCCCGCCCCCCCCACACTGCAAACACAAACCCAACTTCTATGTTCTTTTACGTTCCCTTGTCTTTGTATAGAATATATATTTACGTATCTATTTAGATATAATATGTCAGAATTTGTAGGGCGTGGTCAAAGACAATACAGGCCAGAGCGCTATGGCAGAGAGGACACACTCGAGGCTTTTGGGGGGTCTGTTGGGTGGGGTTGTGGGTGAGGGGGGGGGCTGTGCCGCTGTGTCCTGAGAAAACCAGCCCAACAAGTTCGAGGCCATCTCGGAATAACACGATTAAAAGAGCAGGGAACGTCAAAAGTCTGTGCACCTTTTAAAACATTCTATTTCTTTGATTTAAATCATTTCCTTAACCCTTGACCATCACGCTTGCCTTTTAAAGGACTTTTTTTTTTTTTTTTTTGGGAACTCCATTTTCTCAGCCAACTATACATATCACGTCAGACACCAAAACGTATCTGCGTTCTGAGGGGAAAAAATATGGCGTAAAATAGGGGACAAGTACCATGTAGTCCATATACGGAGGTTCGTGTGGAAATGGGGGGCATGTATATTAGCTCATGGCGTCAGTGTGTGCATGCGTAGGTCCTTCTCACACATCGCTGCTCTTTCCACTCAGAAGAGATTCTCTTCAAAAATGGCCATCAAGTCGCTCTGGAAGTTAATGTCAATGGTGTCAGCCATCTGCATAAGAGAAGAGATCAAGGCTTAGAAGGTTCCCCGAAGAACCCAACGATTGATTTGTTCCGATATTTGAATAAATGTTACTTACCGCCTCCCTCCTCCGCCTCTCCTGCTCACGACGGCGCGCCATCTCCCTCTGCTGGTCGAGGGCGTTTTGCACGGCCGAGGAAGTCGGGGAGGGCGCCGGAGGTGGGATGGGAGGAGGCTGCGGAGAGTGAGTAGGCGGGGTGGAAGCCGGAGGCGTGGGCGCGAGGGGCGACGGCTGCTGCTCTTGCCGTCGGCGGGTGTCTTCCTGCGCCCGGCGAGCATGCTCCACGCTGTCGTCGTCGTGGCTGTGGAACAACACAATGAGTTAGAGCAACTGTGACCAACGTGAGCCCCCCAAATTGCACCCACTCCGTTATGTAAAAAAAGATATAAAACTTGTTGCATTCATTAGCCTTAAAATGAGTTTCAGAAAATATATTTATTCGGTTTTAATTAAATTTGTAAACTGTAAAATATTTTCAAATGTATTGACTTTGATTGTAATCTAATTCATCATAATTTTTGTTTAGTTTTTTAATTTGTAAATTGTAAAATATTTTAAAATGCATTGAATATCATTGTAATCCAATTCATTATAAAAGTAAAAAACAATTCAAATTTTGTATTTTAATTGTATTTTATTTGAAGTAATTTATAAATTATAAAGACTTCAAAATATAAATAGAATAAAAAAAGAGATTATTTGACTCAATGAGGCTTTTAAAATCGATTTATATAATATTAAATATTGGTAATCAATAAATCAGTAATATTGGGCCCTCACTACGAATGGTTAAAATTCGCATTTAATTCGACAGTCTTGGGGCGGGGGGCTTGAGAAAGCTACAAATACAAAAAAATCTTCAAACTCAGTTTCTTAATTCAGAATTAGAACAAAGTGTCATTCAAAATGAATGACACTTTTTAAAATAATTTCTCATTATTAAAAAAAACAAAAAAACACTCTTCATTACCTGCTTTTTAGGAAAGAGATTACCAAGTGCTATCTGCTGGTTATCTAGTTTAAGTGACTTGTTCCAAAACTATGACTTATTTACTAGAAATAATATATCTTTGCGTGACGTACTATGATGGACGGAACTCATGCTAGTCTACTTGACTTTCACAGAGGGTGCTATTTAGCGATGTGGTTTTTCACTTCAAAAATGTGAGCCTTGGCTCAATATATTTTGGGCACCACTGATCTCCAGTGACATGCTGTGACCTACCGCAGTTTCTCCTGCTCCCTCCTGGCCTGTTGCGCTTGAGCCTTCAGTTGCCTCTCTCGTTCCTCCTTCTCCCTGGCCGCCCGTCGAAACTGCTCAAAACTGTCGCTGGACGAGCGGACGGCTGACGCCGGCGTTGACTGAGACCTCTGGGAGAAACTGGCCCAGGAGCCCATGTTCTTTAACTTCACATCCTGGAATAGATATATTTTTAAAGATATTAGTTCGTATATGAATTAAAATATTCATTAAAAAAAAGTGCATTCATCGTGCTGCCGGACATACCGGCGTCCTCTTGGACGCTGTGGGCGTTTTGGGCTCTTGCTTGACTTTGGTGTCCTGCTGAGGGCAGGCTTGCACCAGGGAGTCTGGGAGGCGGGAACTGGGACGAGAAGCATCCAATGACTTGCTTTCTAATCCTTACAGAGACAAATGAGAAAAAACAACAAGCAAAGATGTGATTAATATTCAATCAAATGTTTTCGTAGAGAAACTATCATGAGCAAAAACATGCATGCGTATTATGGGATTTCCGAAAACAGGCTATGAGATTGAGAATTGGAGGGAAGAATCATTTCGACAAAAACTCGACACTTAAAATCGAAAGTGCTGCACTTACTATTTTTGCTGTCGTGTTTTTGTGAGTCAAGGCGCATGGCGGGGCTGAACGGGGGAGGAGTTAGCACTGGCGAGGGGGGCGGTTTCTCCTCTTTCACCAAGTCGGAACTCTGGTCCTAAATAAGACAAAAAAAAAATCGCACACACAGTAAGCTTAGTCGTAACGCGTTTTAAGGGCCAGTGAAACAATGACGGACGTTTTTCTCGATTTGTGAGGGGGACTGTTGTCCTGTCGTCTGGAACTGAGGCATCAAGGGGCAGTGCATCATGAGTGGAGAGGGACTGTCACGCCGCAGGCAACCTGCAAGAGCAGCCGCTATTGACAATGTGAATTCAACTGAATACTGACTGAATGGGAATTAAAGCTACTGTCCGTCTTACCAGTCGAGAACTGTTCGGCCTTGAAGCGTGGCGAGGGTTGCTGCTGCTGCTGCAGTTGTTGTAGCTTCTGCTGAAGGCTCACCCCCTTATGCTGCTGCACCGCTGCGGCCAGAGCGTGCGGGTAGGGCTGCTGCGTGTGGCCGTGGGCCGTGGCGTGACGATGCATGGTCGTGGGGGCGGAGGTCATGGCGGCTTGCATGGATGGTCCCAGCTGAGCCGACGACTGCAGCGGTTGAACCAGGCCGGACGTCCGCGGTTGAAAAGACTGCAGGAAGCTTTGCACTTGGCTGAGGGACGGCGTATCGGCGCTGGTGGGTGCGGCTTCCTCGTCGTCTTCCAGTAGGGCCTGGGGTGGCTGAGCGGAGAGCGTGCCCAGGATGCCGTGCGATGGCGGCGAAGGTACGCGGGGCCGTGAAGCGGGCTGGGGGGGAAGGGGGGCGGAAAGCGAGCTCTGAAGCTGAGGTGACGGCGTGGGGAGAGAGAGGAGCGAGGAGGGAGGCGGATGAGAGTTCTTGGGAGGAAGCGGTGCTGCGTGGCTGCTCGGTCGTGCTGGCTGCTGGGGAAGTGCGCTATGGATGGCTGGGAATAAAGAAAAGAATAAGGAGAACGTGTATTTATTCATCCGTCCGTTCATCGCACCCCTAACTGCAAAATGGCACTGACCTGGTGAGGGTGTGATGGGACGTTGGTTCAGGAAGAGGTGCGTCTCAGGAGGTGCGGGTCCAACAGGCGCGGTGGTGTTGAGGAGGCCAGATGTGAGCGGCGGACAAACAGCTGTGATGACTGGGCCAGGCTCGCAGTTGGGCTGAGTTAGGTGAGGGTTCATAAAGTGGGTCAAGGGGTCAAACGCGGCGCTTAACAGCTGGGAAGATTCCAAAGCAGGGACAGGGGCGGTGGGGGCAGGGACGGGAACGGGGACCGACACAGGGACAGGGGGCGGAGCGACGTATGGGAATTTGGATTGGACCATTTGAGGCTGTGGCGTGCAGGGGCCGGTAACGGTGGTGATGGGCTGCCGCTGCTGCTGCGTCCTCTTGGTGTCCTTGTTGGACAGCGTCTTCTGCTGCTTGGGAACCAGCCCCGCTAAACAGAAATAGTCTATTTAAAAGCATTTCAACAAAAGAATAAAACTGGTTTGTATTTATTTTGGTACCATTGTCAGAGTCTTCACTATCAGAGGAGTCACTGGTGCCCGAAGATGAAGATCCCGTCTTCAACTTTGTGACGTTTGTCATTTCCAGGGGCTTTTCTACAGCATACCAAACATTTTCAAAGTTTGGGACTGCATCGTTCAAGAGCAATCATTTCATTTATTAAAAAAAAAAAAAAAAAAAAAAAAAAAAAAAGTACCTGAGGACTTCTTTTTCCTCTTGAGGCAGCTCGATACGTATTTTTCCAGCTCCCGGAGCGTGGAGGGCTTCAGCGTCTCAAAGTCGATCTCGATCTCGTCCGGGTTGGAGTTTTTCATGGAGGGCTCTCGTGTCTGGATGATGTGCACAACTCTGCCCAGCTTGTCGCCGGGCAACTTGTTGATGTCGAGACTCAGCTGGCGCTTCTCTTCGTACGACATGGGTTTGCCTCCGACAGCTGGCGCGCTCCCGAACAAGTCTGGTGAGGGCACGGAGCTTTTTTGTAGTCAATTTCCACAGATTCATCCGCTTCGTTCAACGACAATTTCCGAGCTCGCATGCATACCCATGTCATCTTCTGCTTCGAGGGAGGCTGACGGGACGAGAGGCGTCGGGGCACTCTGAGGGGCCACAGCGGGACGACTGTTTTTGATGCCTTCTTTCTTACTGCAATTCATAAACGCATCAGATGATTAGACAATGCATCATTTCCCTTTGAAATGTGTTCATAAGCGTGTCATAAAGGAATAAGTCACAATATGTAATACGACAAGGCTGGCTATTTTCTATAAATATGGTAAACGCCAAAAAAAAAGAAAGGAAGGGAGTCAAGCCAACCAAAATAAATTGTGGCCAAAGTATGGTAGGGAAAAAGAAACCGTTTATACATTTCTTATGCCATTTCCAGTCAATTCTGTAATTTGCTGATCACTCCGATTTTAAATAATCAAAACTGACTGCTATCCACCGTGCTGTCAAAACTACCGACCCAGGCTTCTTCCTCTCCTTCTTGGAAATGAGCGACTCTTTGCTGTTTTTGCTCTTCTTGGAAACGTGAAGCATGGCAGGCTCGGCGAGTTCCTCCGCTCCCATTTTCTTCTTGTGCTTTTCCTTCTCCTTTTTCTCCCTCTCTTTCTTTTTGGGCTTGCAGACCTGAGGCTGAGAGAGCGCGGCCAGTTGCTCGTGTACGGCTTTCAGCTGCAGAAAACACAATGAAATGTGGTTGGGAAAAAAAATCACAGCCTCACAAACCCAATCCTAAAATGGTTTCTCTAACCCCCAAAAAAACAACAACACTGCTTTAACCTGTTCCTGTAAGACAGCCAATCGCTGCTGCCTCTCTTGATCAGAGTCTCCCGCTGAGGACTCGGATTCAGAAACACTGGAACTGCTGTCTTCTGAGACAAGGGGTTGGGGTGGTGGCGCTTGGCGAGTGGATGGCGCAGGGTGAAGGACAGATGATGGCGTGGGAACCGGGGTCGCCTCCTCGGGCTCGTCAGGCATCTTGGCAAAACGCATCTCAAAAACATCCTGTGAGGAGGTGCCCAATAAGCATTGAGTCAATTCACAAATTCGACATGTGAAGTTACTTTTTGGGAATAGAAGCTGTTGCTCGTTTTGATCAACACTTGGGCTTACTCCAATTTAGTACTCAGAGAGACGTCTATTTTGAGACTAAGCAAAGGACAAAACACACACCTGTAGTTTGCGTGCCATTGCCACCACATCGTGGCCCGGCGGGTTATATTTGTAACAGTTGGAGAACATCAATCGAACATCTGCTGCAAACTCTCGGGGGTCTCTGTATTGTCGGTTGTCCAGCTTTTTCTAAATGAGGCAAAAAAATATCGTTTAAAGGACAATTAGTTGGGAAGCTGCAGATGCAAGACAGTACAAAATGGCGCTGACAAATCATTTTTAGGGGAGAGCAAATTCTTCTCACAAATTACCTTAATGGTGCTTAAGTCCATGGGATGCTTGATGATGTCATGATAGTCATGAAGGCCAAGAGCTTTAGCATCAACGGGGAGGTGAAAGGGCCAAGCGTAGGCAAAGTGCTTCTTGGACAGCATCTCTTTGACCAGGATGGAGCAGGAATGCATCTGATCTTGACGTTTGGGCGTCAACA
The DNA here is from genome assembly GCF_059516105.1 of Syngnathus floridae. NCBI lineage: Eukaryota > Metazoa > Chordata > Actinopteri > Syngnathiformes > Syngnathidae > Syngnathus > Syngnathus floridae. Next base: position 18,047,499 of record NC_142416.1, on the reverse strand, counting down.
TGCCTCCTGTCTCCAAACCACCAACCAGCTGGTGCTGGGAGTCAGGCTGCGACGGATCTCTCTTGGGTTGCTTTGATGGGCGAACGGTCTCGCGACGCGGTCGAGTCTCCGCCAAGACGGGAGATGATTCGCTGAGCTGGTCGTTGGCTGTAGGCGTTGTGGTGTCCGCTTTCCTCTTCTGGCTCTTCCGTTGCTGTTGGATCATCACAAGATGTCAAAGGACGCAAACAAAATGACATGTCAGCTTTTTACTGACCCTGTATACTGTTAACTAGAACGATAGGAACATTAAAAAAAAAAAAGACTTGAAAAGCACATTTAATATGTGAAGTGGGTGCAACAATTATTCGACAACTGAGCCATGATCAAATTATTGAAAAAGTATTTTAATAATCATAATCTTGACTGGCTGTTACCTGAGCCCTGAGCATGTGACATAATTTGCAGTTGAGTGCGAATGACAAAATGCACTTTTAAAGGTGTTAATTACACATGAGAAAAAAAAGAAATCATCAAATTCACGATAGACAAAATGTTAACTTTTCACTGTTGAAATATTTTTATTTTACCGTAAGTCATGGCATGCATGCGTCCTATAATGCTGTCCGTTCATATGTGTGGATTACGTACAGAAAAGTCCCCGGAAATGAGTGTGCGCCTTTTTAACTCGAAGCGCCTTATGGTGCGGAAAATACGGTATATCATATTTATTTTAAGGCCATATTGCTCTGGTAAGGTACCTTGATGAGAGCGGGAGTGCTCTGCATCACCGGGCTAGGATGGAGGCCCGGGTGCACGGCGGCAGAGGCTGGAGGGGCCACAGCGGTCATGCCCTGGGGCAGGATGCCTGAGAGTGGGTACGGCGGTCCTAGATGGGGGGCGTGGGCTGCGGGTGTAGGAGGCACACGTGGGGGCTGGGCCAGCACAGGCGGGGTTGACGACGCGTGGGTTTGCGGGAGGCTGGAAGGGGACGAGAAGCCTCGCGTGTGTGGGGTGCTGGATGGGGAGGATAGTTCTTGGCTTGATTCGGACATGCTGATGGGAGCTGAAATCAAGATACAAATGAGTAATGACGAGAAGATCCCAGGTTAAGATCGAGTCCGGCGGCTACGACCCTACCAGGCTCTCGCTTGATGCCGCGGCGTCCCTTGGCGACCACGGCGATTTCCGTCTCTTCCTGTGGCATCTGTGTGATCTTCTGGAGGAAGAGCTTCTCCAAGGCCTTTGCCATCAACACGATGTCATCGTTGGGCTGCGTGAAGCAATGCACACTGTTACCTTATTCCAAGATATTCTCGACCCCCCTGAATTCATCTCCATTCTTGAGTTTCTCTTTAACGCTCATAAATTGTTCTTTACCATTGATGATTTTATCCTTGAGCTCCATGTGTTAACTTATCGATAAATGGTTACACCCCTAACTTTATAACAAACTGTCCCGAGAGACTGACCTTGTTGTAGATGTAGCAATTGGTGAACATGGTATTGAAGTCATGAATACACTCCTGGGCGTTTTTGTAGTAGTGGTTCTCCAGGCGCTTTCTTATTGTACCCATGTCCATCGGGGTTTTGATGATTTTATTGTAGTCCTACAACCATGGGACAAAGGAAGAAGACTGTAAAGGCTCTCTCGTCTTCTGGCCGGCTACGAATAACACAATGTGCTTGGTGGAATTTGATCTTAATTCACTGGATATCCCATAGGAAGACTTGAGTTCAGTTCGATTCTCATCTTTCTAGGTCACGGTCTTCAATTGAATGACCGCTTGTGGTGGTGTCACCAGTGACACATCAGCGTGACGTCATACAAGAGCTGATTTGTGTTTCTCCTCATGACACCACAGAAGATTGGTACCGATGTCAAAAAGGAAGTAAAAGTGTGATGTCAAGCACAAACTGGATAGGACCTGATTGCGTCGTGGGAAACACGGATGCTTTTTAACACTAAGATCTTGCAGTGGCACTTTTAGCAATCACCAGTGTACACCATTCATCAAATGGTGAGTACATTTCCATTTTGAAATCGCCCAGCACTTCTAATTACACTTGTAATTGAAAACCAGGAAAGAAAAAAACAAAACATGTCATAAGAACAGTTATATGGTGACAGTCTGACTCTAGGATTAATTAAAAATATTTCTGATGGGCAAAATAAGTTTTGAAACGCTTGTCCAATCTGATCAACCGGAATGTTTTGTGTCCCATTGTACTTTTAACACCCGCCTATTTGGAAGTACATGGCTTCATCAAGAAAAACGTGCAACTCACGGGTAAGTTGAGTTTGACGACATCCACGGGAGCATGAAAGGGCCACGCAAACTGGTGCTTCCATAATGTCTTCAGTACCACTTTGAGCAGGTACTGAAAAGAGAAAAGAAGCGCACTCAGTTGTCGCAGACTCCTCGCTGTCTGATCAATAACGGCTCTGTCGCTCTTACACACCTGGAGCTGATTGGTCTGTCGTTTGGGTCTGGTGGAATTTCCTATTTTAGAAGGTGCAGGGTTCAGGATGTGAGGCTGCGGGGCCGAAGGAGGGTTGTGGCTGCTGCCTGGCTCCAGTCCGTCCCCCATCGCAGTGGTGGTCGGTAGCGGCCGAGCAGTCAGTTTAGGCGGATTGGACCTGGCAGGGGCAGGCGGGACCGAGGGGTTCCCCCTCAGGCCATTCCACTCCTCGCTGGACTCTCTGTTCCGACAGCAGTTAAGAGGTTCAAGTAGTCCCTCTCTCATTTTTCCATTTCATATCACGCAGACACTCACAATGACTTCAGTAAACGCTATGTCAATGTTTTAAGAGACTTACATGTTTGTTGCCGTCTCCTCGTTAAATTGCTCAGTCGTTCATAGTGTGGTCGACAAGGGGGGCAGCGACGCTCTCTGGGGGGTGCAAACCGCAACACGGTGAGTGAGAACTGCACGTCACCCTGACAGAAGAGCAAAGGGAAACAAGTAAAAAAATAAAATAGCTGTTAATTGTAGCGGAAGGGGGAGAAGTCACAAGTGCATTTCAGTACGATAAACTCACCTGCCTGGTCATTTTGTTGTTTTGTATTGTACATTTTTATGACAGGACTGAAAATACACAGCCAATCACCTGTTCCTTAATCTAAATGTCGAGCATAACTAAAGCTAGTCACTAGTACTCTTTCTGTAAGGTCCTCAGAATCCACCCTGCTCCATCTGAATAAAGCACCAGAGTATATAGCGTTGGCAATCGACTTGACGGCAAACAGCAGCATGACAGAATATTCCAGTTGAGGTCCAGAAGGCAAGCGAGGCTCCTTGTGGGATTGACACCAGAAAATCAGGGTGGTAAACTTGTCAGGTTGATGCGGAGAAAGATCCTGATTGCTATCGGCAGTGGTGGCTACAAATGTACGGTACATTAAGCGCCCGACTAAACATTAAGAGCCGTTTGCGAAGTTGTCTTGAGACAAGAGCTGGCGAAATGATGACCTGTGTCTATAAATGATATAAGTGAGTTTGAAATGACAAATTTAAAACCACTACCTTAATTCACATGGCGTGTTGTCAACATGAGTGACGTCATACATGCCTTTTTCACTAGGGAAAGGAGACTTGAAAGTTTTCCTCCATCTGTAATAGCTTCAAGTCAAGTTTATTTATATAGCTCGTAATCACAGACGCGTCTCAATAGTGGGGCTTGATCACTAACTCCACTAATAGCAAAGGTTCATCGTACATATTTCCAATCTTGAGAGTAGATATAGCGTGGATCATTTTCAAAACTGCATAATTTCACCTAACTTTTTGCCTTCGCCCCCAAAAAAATCAATAAAATTATACAGAGGCGAGGGGTACTGTGTTAGTGATGTCACAATGTGTATTATTTTGACTTTTCTGTCAGCATGAGGTGAAGTTTTCTCTCCTTGGAATCCCAATATTTGATAAATCCTTGGTTTGTTTTGTATAACATGACGTCAGAGCTCACCCATTTTGTCCTTTAGTTACAATAGCACCGCATGATTACATCGTCGATGCAGGCTGGCAGACAATTATTTCAGTCGTAAAATAGTATTTTCCATTCAACTGAAAGGCACATATATTTCAGTATTCAACAACCTTTATGATGTTTATCAAAGAGCATCGAAGCGAAGCTAATTTTACCTACGTAGGAACTGTTAGCAATTAAACTACTGTGCTCTTGACAGCAGCGTTAACGTCTTAGAACAACTAAAGGGAATATTAGGGAATTAACGCAATATTATGTTTCCTTGAGAGCTACCAGGAGGTTAAAAAAAAAAAAAAAGCAAGACAGCATTCATGTGCCCCCCACCCGAAAAGGGATCGTGCTAGCTGCTACACGCTGTTTTAGCTAACCTTCCATGACTAGCACGTCGCCATGTTTCACCAGTAAGTGTCAACTTCGCACGTAAACGGCCTTTCAGAATACAAACTAAATGGCTCGGGATTCACGAAAACGAGTTACGTCACGCTGAACATGCCCCCACTCCACTATGGCGCCTCAGCTACGCAGTCTGGGGCACGTAAATTCTGTTATGAATATGGCCTACGGGGGCTACAAACAAACAGCTCGAGCGGGGCTAGCTGCTTTAGCACGAGTGTGAGCTAACGTGCAGTCACTGTGACGGCGCACTGTCTAAAATACCACAAAAGCCATCTGACCCTTGTAATACATAAAGAAAGGAGCCAAGAAACAACATGCGCCATATGTAGCATTAGCTTAAAAGAACAGCTAAATAATCAATCGCGCGTGTGTGGACCGAACCGGTGCAAGGCCCTGCGCGGAGACAGCTCAAGCCGAGGTTCACTCTTGACAGCGGGCGGAAAAACACCACTAATATGGGGCCTTAACGCATTTTTACCGGACCCCGCCGGCATCCCACCCTTGCTCTCTACGTCGGTGTCAACCTAGCGAGGACAATTCATACCTGGCTGATTAGGTTGTCAGCGCTGGGAGGACCTTCCTCGCCCCAAATCCAGAACAAACAGTCCCCTTTCGACGTCGATGACGTCAGACGCACGACGGCCGTGCGGTACCCGGGAAGGACGCGGCTGTCAGTGTCAGGCGAAACTCCGCCCCTATTCTCGGACATATTACGCAATCCTAATAGATATGAAAAAAAAAATGCTTATTTCAAAAAAGCTTTTCTTTAAATGTATTGCGTGACAAAATATTGCTTTCAGTGGTAATCCTAGTTTAAATGGCACCATGCGCAAACCCCCTCTTTAATCCTTCTTGCCGGCATTACGTCCAACACGCACATCTCGATGAAAAACACAAGTCGATTTTATATTTGTCCTTAAAATATATTTACGTTGTCAATATAAATGAGGAACAAACAGCAGCAAAGATTGATTGCAAATAAGGAAATAAGTACAAGAAAAAGCATGAGCATTGTACTAATGACAATACTTAATTGGAGGGAACATGGAGAACCTAAAATGAGTACGATCAAGTTGAGTTTTGAAGAAGTCAGATGAGTCAAATATGAGTCAATTGAGTCAAAATAGCTTGTTGACCGTTTCGGATGCTAAACTGTTTCCTCTACAGGATGATAGATTGTAGTTTTCAATTAATTGGATTTATCTATTGTATGTGGTTCTAGAGTAATAAAGTGATGAAAAATGAAACAGCTGTTTTATTTGAGTTTATTCACAACATTGTCAAAGTTACAATAATAGCGAAGAAACAATTGTTCATTTCGCACCTGCTTTAAGTCAAACAAAACAATCCACTCCTCAGCTGACAGTTGAATAAAAAAGTTTCACGATTTGTAGGCTGACAAAATTGTTTTAACTAAATAATGTAAATTAACCAAATTAACCAACTTGAACAAAAAGGCACCAAAACACTAAGTTAAAAACACGTTTTTGTGTAGTCATTTTCAGATGGCTATAAACCTGACATATTTGAAATGCATTTCAGATATTGCCACAAAGTATGAACACGGACATTTGAGTGGAATAAAATGAAAAAAATGTAAAGGTTACATACGAGTTTGTTCTGCTATTAGTATATTCCGTTCGCCAAGGAGAAAAGTTCACTCTTTGTGCTCGTCGTCTTCAACAGCAGCAGCCACCTCTGCTCCCTCCTCATCCTCATCCTCCTCATCCTCCTCAAGTTCATCGTGAACCACGTATCCCTCTTCGTCATCTTCATCCTCTCCGATTTCAAAGCCCTCTTCCCCGTCATCCTGGTGCGCCTGTTCCTCCTGGTCCTCCAGCACCTCCAAGATAGTAACTTCCTGCTTCTGCTCCTCCTCCTCCTCCTTCACCTGCTCCTCCTCAACCATCTTTATTTCCTTGGCTTCTTCCACTTCGGTTTCCTGCTGGGTCTCGGGATCTTCCTCGGCGGCGACGCACTTCTGCTCCTCTGTAGCGTCGTCCGCCGCCCTGGACTCGGATGCGTCCTGGCCTTCGGGGTTACCAGTAAATGGATTTTCTCCCTGTAAAAAGCAACACGACCGTCAGTAACATGTCCGTTCCAATACTGAAACTACAATCAGGCTAATTTACATAACGGCTTATGGTTTGGCAACGAGGCTCCGCTATATTCATTGACAAAAAGTCAAACCCCTTTTCCACACGGCGTCCTCCGTCGTACCTTGAGGTAGCTCTCCAGTTTCTTTCCAATCACTTTGTGGTTCAGGATGCTGCGTGCAACTGACAGGCTGGATTTCTTAGACTGCTCCAGCATTCCCTTGAATCGCAGAAGAGGCATTCCATCAAGTAAGCCGTCCACGTGCATTTCGATGGAGGGTCCGAAACATACCTTGCGATTGTAGTTATGGTCAGGGTTTTTGATGTGTTTTTGAATCAGGTGATGCTCCATGGGAATGAAAATGTCACATGCGCTGCAGTGTGCAGCTTCAACTTTCTTCATGAAGTGCTCCATGCCAAGATCTGCGACAAAGTACGCCGCTCGCCAATTGTTTTGACTTTGCCTTTCCGATCAAGGATCTCAGCTTGCGGTCACGTACCTTTGGTGAGGTCCTGATCTCTGTACGCTTGGCAGATGGCATCACTGTGGTGTTCTATCTTGCTGACGATTTGGTCCATTTTCTGGAACTTGTTCAGCAAGTACTCCTGCGGATCAAAGGTTGAGTGCCGTTTGAGTCCTGCGTGTTTGTTCTGTTCAGTCGCACTGAATGAGAGAATGCCGTGTCTTCTGATTCAAAGACCGCACAGCAGACGGGCCAGTCGGGATCACCTGTAGGAAGTCGGTGGTCGGCTTGGACAGTTGGCTGGAGAGGAACTTGAAGTGGTCCTTGTGGAAGCGACTCTCCATATGACGTTCCATATCATCCTTGTAGAATGATTTGAACTTGCACACTGAGCAGGCAAACATCACCCTGGAAGGAACAAGTTGGTGTTGAAGATGTTGAACGCCGGCACCGCCAGAGTCCAGTCACCTATCCTGGAAGCTCCTCTTCTTTTTAGCTTTTGCAGATTTGGTCGGGGGCCGGGGGGGAGGCGGTTTGCCCTGTGCCACCGCCTTCTCGGTGCCTTCGTCTTGTTTCGTGGCACCTGAGAGGAACACGGACGGGCGCTGGGCTCAGTTGTGCCGGGGAACCGTGACACCCGGCAGCAACAGAGATTTAGCTGCGGCATTATTAGAACTGCCAGAAATTCACTGCGCTCACCTGAACTTCCTTCGGTAGTCTCCTGAGAAGAGAAAACACCCAAATGTTATTCATCATTTGGAGCAGAAGGTGAAGTTGCCCTCGATGACAGGCGAACATGGTCCAACCCAAAAGTGACCAAGTGGTGGTGGTTCTAATACTCACCACAGATGTTGCCACACCACTGTTGTCACCATTTTTGTCTTCTGTAACAGCAAACAACATGATCAGACAACTGAAATGGAAGAAAGCCAACTAGAATGTGCAACTCACCCTGAGAAGCGCCCAAATCTGCGCTTTCGGTCTTAGTCACTTTAGATTCCGGCTCATCTTCAGGAATGACCGTTTGCTTTCTCTTCTTCTGGACATCATTTTGTGGTCTTACCTGCTGAAGTTGACCCAAAACAAAACTTGAGATCGAGTCAAAAATATACTTTTGCCGAAATTTTAGAAGAGTGTCCACGTTCATGAACCCGGATCCCCCCCCAAAAATTAATAAAATAAAAGCCAAATACACAATCTACACCCCTTGTAAGAATCAGTAAACACAATTTGTAACATTACACTCACCTTTGTTTTTTTTAAATCAAAAATGACCTGACCTAATGATCAATCAGAGATACAGTGGATATAAAAAGTCTAGACACCCCTGTTCAAAATGCCTGTTTTGTGATAGTCAATATGGATGAATTCTTGAAGTTTCAAATTGCACTCAAGGTTAACACAAAACCTTCATGTTTCTGCTAGAATGCAAAAAAAAGGGCCCTACTACAACTGCTTAACTTTATTTGGGGTTAAACCAGCGGTATTTTAAATGATTGCAGGCACGTCCTGACTCCCATCTAACATGATGGGTACATTCAAAACACAGTCATTAGAGTACGACTTGTACAATCACATAATCTCGGTTGGATTTTTTTCCTGATCATCTCGTTTTTACATGAAATCAATCATGATTTGAAAGGCAGCACATTTAACCAGCTGTTGCAGTGAGAAGTTGTAAACTTATAAGCAGTTCAGTTCTATAAGGCAGTGGTCCCCAACCTTTTTAGAACCATGGACCGAACCGGCGTTTGATGACATCACGATTTTTGCGAACAAAACAATTCTAGACAATCAAATACCGAAATCATCATTAAATCAAATAATCACTGTTTATGGATGTTTTCTATGCAAAACTCATCCGTGTTTGAACTACAATCCCATTGGCGCAAAACAAATCAACCGCAATCCGAACCGTCTTTCCAGCCAATCGTATAGCAGAACAACGGGTGTGCATTACCACATAAACACCACCATTCCAACACACCAATCTGGACATTGTGTGCGAGCGAACACAATATAATAATAAAACGTGAATCCATTCTTTATTCTATGCAACTTTACTTGCGGCATCTTCATAACATGAGTAATGTTATGTACACGTCAGATGCAAAAAAGTTATTTATCGTGCGGACCGGTACCGGTCCGCGGCCCAGGGGTTGGGGACCACTGCTATAAGGAACTCAACCAAACATTTGATCTAGTTAATAAACGGTGGGGGCGAAGTGTGTGTGTTTGTTTGTGTGTGTGTTGAGGGTCAATCTGATTGAAATGTCGGTAAAGAGGGCACTAACGTGAACGGCTGGCTAGCCAGTTGGGCTATGGTAGAGAGTGGTGGGAATCAGAACGGGCTCCTTGGCCGCTATCTGAGTAGGGCTTCCTAATTTGGCAGGAGGTACTTACTTTGTTGAGGGGTCTCTTGCGGCCTCGCTGGCGGCCGGCCCGTGGGCCCCCGCCAAAGTGCCTCCCGGGAAAGTCGTGGGGCCCTTGGGAGGGACCTTGGTGGAAACCTCCCCTCTCTGAGTACATGTGGTTGGACAGCAGGGATGGGAGCTTGCCTCGACCACCCCCTGGGGAGTGACCGCTTCCCCGGCCACCTCCACCAAATGACATGGGGTCTGACCTGTAGCTCCCAAACCCTCCGCCAGATCCTCGACCCCCAGCACCTCCGCCCCTTCTGGGAGAACGACGGCCTGCTCCGGCCCATCCTCCCCCACCTGAGCCACCGGTGAAGGACTCCCTCATATTCTGTCGCATTTTAGCGACTCCAAAGGAAGAGGAGAGGCTGTTGAAGCCGCATCCCCCTCCTTGCCCCACGCCCCCCCCGAAGCCCGAGCCTCCTCGCTGGCCCAACAGCATGTTGTCACCACGGCCATCATCACAGCCATAGCTACTGCCACCGGATCTGTAGAGATCTCGGGAGGAGGATGAGGAGAGCGAGTCGAAAGAATCGAACTGGCCAAACCTGCGGGATGGAGGGAGAGGGTTGATAGAGAAGAGCAGAGAGCAAGGCAGGAGGCAGGGAGGGCCGGCAGGTCTGGATTTCTCCACCTGACGCAATGTCGCCATTTTCTTGTCCGACCACAAGATGGACATCCAGCAAAACCATTGTCTGCTTGCAATAGCTTACAGGAAAACATTGGAAACCAGCTCGGATTGTTACATGAACGAGAAGTCTTCCACCTCCATTTTCAGTCAGAGGTCAACCAGAGTTGCCAGCAGACATGAGGGGCAATTGGAATTTACTTCATCTTTATAGAATGAGCAAGAGCCAACCGGGCTTTGAGAACAAATAGTGCAGAGCGGGTACATAAACAAGCTTTAGGTGTTTTCTGGTCGGCGAGAGGCACAGCAGACGGCCTGGAGCTATTCGCTGGATTGTAAGGCCAGCGACTTTATAAACTCATCGTTTGCGTGAAGCCTAAAACCAGAGCTCAAGGTTAGGTCACATGGATGAGGAGAGCATTGCTTGTGAATAAAGTCAACACAGTCAGGACAGCGTTCAAGGACTTCAAGTAGCCAGCAACCATGAGCAAATGGGCGTCTGTGATTTGGAAGAATGTCAACTAACAAAATGGATGGCAAGTGAGCAACAAAATCGAACCCGTTGCTTTGGTCAAACAAACCGATGCCCAGCCTTTTTTTTTTTTATCTTGTCATATTAAAAAAAAAAGTAGCACAGTAAAGAATACGTAAGATGAGGAGATATTTGTCATTTTCCTGCCCGGTAACACAGGCCAAAGGTGCAAGACAACTATGGTATAACAGCGACGCAATAAATCATGAACGCAAAATGCCGTACCTGTCACCTCGGCTCTTCATCCCCCCTTCCAACTGAGTGAGCATGTCCAAGCGTTGATTAATCTTGGCAATGACTTCATCCGCATTTTGCTGGAGCATGGATGACCCAGAGAGGCCTCTCTTGGAGTTGCCGCCTCCGTAGCCCCCGAACCCAGACATGGAATTCTTATAATTCCCACCAAATAAATCAAAGTTCCCCGAACCGGAACCTAATACAGATTAGACAACAATAAAGCAGTCAAATATTTAACCATATTGTCAGTATATTGTAAGGCTGCTGAGTAAATGCTGGTGTATTTTAAGTTATATTTGGAAGAGTATATTGTAGGGCCGCTCAATTAATCGAATAATGATCATGATTATTAGATTAGACAATCTCAACATAATTAATATCAATAATATTATTTTTGGGGTGTTTTTGTTCTGAAATGCGTGTGTCCAGGTCATATTTAACAAGAGTGTGGGTTTTTTTTTTCAAATAAATACTTTTCCAAACATATTCAATAAAGGCTGTTGAAATTTCAAAAACAATCATGCAAATAATCATTCAATGTTGAACCAAATTCATTACTCTTTCATTTGGATAAGTGATAACTGCATTGTATTAATATTCTAACATTTACTAGTAGTGACTCAAGGTTGCTTTCAATGTGTAATGTAGTCTAAATGCCAAGTCTGCCTAATATAAAATATTTCATTAATATACAATTTATGATTTCAAACTCATTGCTTACCTCTGTTGCCAGACCCTCCACCACCACCCCAATTGGAAAAACCTATATAATAAGAAATAGTGTCAAATTGGGCCAAAAATGGAGAACGTGATTCTTTTGAGAGAAAATAGGATAATCTACATAATTAGCATTTCTACTTTTTCCGTTTTACATGCTGTGAAGTTAATTGATGGCGACCTTTGAAGACATTTCGTTTTTTTTTTAAATGTGCCGCGTTGCACTAGCTTTACGTAAATTGTTAACATGGTAACATCCAAATGCGAGCTAACGGCTATGCTAACAATGACTTGTTAGTTTAACATTAGCTTTGGATGAATCAAATCAAACGACGGTCTCGCTATTGGAACGTTCATGCCTACATCCATTTTAATGCATTCAAACAAACACCATTTAGATGTGGTTATTTCACATTAATTTGTTATTTAAAAACATTTACAAGCCTTCGACTACATGGCGATTGTTCCCGATGCGCTGTGCTAGCAGCTAACATATCTATATATATTACAAATATGTGTGTGGAGGGGGAACGAACGCAATACATAGTAAGCGGTAACTTGTTAACTAGGTTTGCCGCGACAATAGATACTTTTTTACCTGAGCCGTAATTTCTTCCTTCCATTGTATTTTATGGTTTTTTGAAAGTAGGCCGAAAGGCGCCTGCTGTTGAACAAGACACGGAGACGCAGATGTATTTACAATGACGTCACTTTCTTACACAGCCCAAGGGGCGTGTCCTACGCGTCATTCTTTTCTCGCTCTCTCTCTTTTCATAGCAATATTCAGCCTTTGGGGGGCAGCAGAGTTTAATTATTCTGGTAACGGTTAATCAACCGGCACAAATGGAGGCGTAACATGGCGAAAATGACCGGTGTGCATTGTTTTTATTCTTCCCATCATCTGAAAGAGGTGTTATCACTTGTTTTTTTTCCCCAGTTAGCTTGTCAGGCCAAGGCAGAGTGTAAAAATCATCATCTTCTTCTTCAAAGGTTAAACAGTCATTGGGAATTGTAATTTACAATAGTTATTGTGACGTTACTCTTTAATGGTTTAAAAATGTCAAAATGATATGCTCCTTTTAAAAGTTCATGCCAACAGATGCTAACATCTATGCTGGGTTGCTTTTGAATTGATATTCAAAATCTTTGCAGTAATGTGTAACCCCCCAACCCCCTCAAAATCACTACATACGGCCCTGGACAGATGTTTTGTCGCCCCCGCCCCCTACTCGCCCATCCGTTGGTCTCCACCCAGGCAGTTTCTTCTTTCTCATCACCCCCCTCTCTCCACCCGGATCCTCAGTTGACCAGCGTCGCAAGTAAGCGTCGCTCTTGCTCCCGGAAAGTCGTCGTTTTATTTCGTCGCCTATATCGACTTCTCCGCGACAAGGTTTTCTTGAGCGAAAACTACTTGCGCACCCTGAACAAGCCAAATGATCCGTTTTTTTTTCTCCCCCTCCCCAACTCAAACCGAGAAGCACTGGATGATGTTGCGAGAAATGTGGCAACGGTGCGTTTGATTTTGTTGTCATTTGTGCCTTCGATCTGTTGCTCTTTTTTTTGGGGGGTGGAGGTCATTTTCGAGACAAGAGGAGGAGGAGGAGGAGGTTGTCAGCTAGAAGACATTCGAGAGGTAAATAGCTCACTGACACGCAACACTCAGCTGCCGATTTTCGAAACAACTGCCATTACACAAAATGGTCACTAATGCAGTTTTATAACCCGATCGTGTGCATCTTTTTATTCCTTATCATGATCTTCCCTCTTGATGATTTCACCATCTTTCGCGTTGATTTGGAACATAATATTGCCGTTTGTATCACGGTTTCTCTCATTAACCTAAAAAGTCTGTATAAAATCTAAACATGAAAACATCCGCAGTTTTATTTATATTTCACTACCTGAAAGGCTCGCTATAATATTAAGACTAAAATGTAACTATAAGAGGATAACTTTGCAGGAGCGGATTGTTTTGTTGATTTCACTTCCATTAATATGCTTATATTGGATATTATATTTTATTGACTGAAAAAAAACTCCAATATAAAAATATAAAATATTACAATCACAATATCAAAGATTTTTTTCCTGGATTTAAATATATTTTCCATAAATACAATCAATTATAATATCGATTGCCCAGTTGGGAGAGGTTCCAGCACGCCCATGAGGATTAAGCAATTCATATAATCGATGAAAAGATTCATGGGTGGATTATGTTAACAGTTATTGTAAATTGTTCTTCCATACAATTAAAATCCAAACATAAATTATCTGTGCTACTTTGTTTTTCTGATGATGTTGCCAACTTTAACTCATATTGGACAATATTTTTTAATTATTTGTATTACATCCCTACTGTTTGTTTTGTTATTTTCAAATATATGAGCCCAAAAAGTATCAAATAAAAAAAAAAAAGACAGTATAAGGAGATATTTGTAAAATTATGCTACTTACTACTGTACGCAAGATTTTTCAGAATAAAATGCTGTCAAGTTATTGTAACGGGATTGTTAATGTGACAATTTTAGAGCCATGTCTATTACGAACAACAGCGCAGTGCCCTTGTGGTTAACGCATCTGCCTCACAGTTCTGAGGTCTGGAGTTTGGACTGTGGAGTTTATGGGGGTCCACAATATGATTTGATTTATGTCAGACACGAGTGAAGCAAACTGCTCAGCTCTGAGAAGTTGCCATACATTCACGCTGTGGCCCTCCTGATGTCATCGTTCTGATACTGGAATGAAAACAGGAGGTCAGAACATTCAGCTAACCTTTACAAAATCCCCGTCAGCCCACGGTGCGAAAAGTACACCTTCTGTACCTCCACCTTGACTCCCCACCTCCAAAGACATCCTACTGGGATTTTAAGACTCGCCATGGTGTCAAGAAGCAGCGGGCCTGTTTTGTCCCGGCTGCCAGATTTTTCTTTACCGTGTTGCTGACGATGATTTGGTAGCGAGTCTTTCTACGCCGTTGACGGCAGCAGGTTGCAGCCTTGTTGCATCATACTGTGGACTTAAAAAGGTCAGACTGGAGTCTTTTTCCTGTTCTTGGGTGCGTCTTGCATAAAAGCCCCTTTCCACCCACACTGTCTACTGCAGGGTGGGAGGGTGGCGGGCTTGTGAGCTGCTCACGTACAAAGTCAGCTTCACAAGTATTTGGACACTGTTGCCTATTCGGTGAATTTGGATCGGAATATTTTTCCCTCACGAGGGTTGTGAGAAAACCAACCGAAACGTTCACCTCCCAGTTCCTTTCTCCTCCTCAATCTGTTGCTAGCTATTGACTATCACTGGCCTGTTGTTTGTACGTGATAAGTTCAGCGAGTTCAGAGGAGCCATAAAAGCAGCGCTTGCCCCAGCAGCAGTGGCAGGAGGGAGCTGGTCCTCCATGGGAGGGGAGGCGGTGGAGCAGTACAGCCGGCCTCCCCTGGTCCTCCTCCACATGCAACGCTCTTGCTTTTGCTTGGCTCCCTGCTTGGCTGCGGTATTGTTTCTGGGCGCAGCCCTGCAACAGACATTCATTTTTCTCCTCTTAGTATGCGACCGCAAAGAAACCGCTGGCTTCCTGCATCCATTCATCCCAGGAATGTCTTATTCACCTCGTCTCCCCGTCTCCTGACTTAAAGCGAGCGTGCGCTGCCGTGCCAACATCTGCAAATAAGCAGACGCATGTGCTCACATGCATGCATAGCTGTGCCATCATGCTTGCACAATTTGCCAAAAAACACGCACATGCGCACACAAAGCGCGACCACCTGCGAGGATCCGTGCACACACACGCACGTACACACACATATCCATAACACTTCTTTTCTTCTCCCCTCTTTTCCATTATCCTCATGAGAGTGCAGAGCCGGGGTCTTCTCTTCCAAACCAAACATAGAGAAAATTCCACAAACCCCACCCGACACCCCCCCCCCCCCTTTCCCTTCCTCCTCCCCTCCATCACTCTCATTCACCCCCCCCTCCCATCCCCTCGCTGCCTGCTTTCTTCCAGAGCTGCGTTTGAGGAAATGGGAAAAAAAAGCGTTTTGGTCTCCTCGAGGAGGATCTGACAAAACGAGTGAGTGAAACGTGAGAAAGAAAATATAAATGGTTTTGATGGTAAACAAAGATGAAGTGTCATGCCAGATGGATCGGAGCGGGACCGCAGTCTTGTTGCACGTTCCGAATTTTTCATATTATGGCATCGGTGATGATGTTGACGCCTCGCTCGGTTTGATGTCTGCCTCCCACCCAAATGTGTCTTCTATTACTACAGCATCATCACAAAGCTTTGGCACTAAATACACATATTTTTCCCGTTTCAGTTTTCATGTTTGTAATTGTTGGGAGTCGTTTTGTGAACAAGACAAGGTTCAAGGCAACGACTTACGTACAAGGCCTAAATCAAATTCAAGAAGGCAACCCAATGTAGTTGGATGCAATTTTTAATTTGTCAAGGCTTCAATTTTGGCGGGCTAGCTTTATTTATTCTATATATGTATTTATTTTTATAGTGTCTAGAGATTTGTTACGTACTCATAAAGGACATATATGCCTGTGGGCATTATTATATTAGAAGGGTATCCATCACTTCTAAAACTTTTGATGCTAATTGTTAGCTAGACTCGTTACTCGTTAACTAGTTAGCTAGACTTGTTACTAGCTAGACAAAGGGCTCTTCTCTTGGTTTGATAGTGAACGTCACCTGAGAGTGCCATTAAACAGCTTGAGGACTCTTTTAAAACTTTCAAACAATTCTATTTGACACTGAATTTACAAAGTGATGTTTTCCAGATCCGTCTCGTTTTTCCCGAAGAGATCAGGATGCAAATTTTGAATGTTTTGATCCTCGATCATCGTGCGTTTTATGCCTACAGAAAGCAACGGCTATAGGTTCATTTTGTAATGTATATTGTGAGATAATAGCTTTGTTATTGTGTCGGTAAAATAACTATTATTGCGATTTAAATAGGAGAATCAATTGGTTTAGTCCATTGCTCTCAATATATGAAATGCTTTCGAATGGGTTCGTAATGTTTTCAACTGTTTAGACTTTAGAAAAGAAGCCCCATAAATGTTGTAGAGTATTAAAATCGAGTCTATTATAGTTCAATTTCTAAAGTGAATGACCAAAAACAGGTTTCAAACTTTGGGAAATTTACATTTAGCATGATATCAACTTTAGGAACGCCAATCTGCAATGTCTGTAAATCTAGTTGATATGAAATAATAAATTCCCTGTTAACTGCTGTCTGTTCATATTAAAATGTGTGATTTGTCGAATCTTCTCGCCTAGTTAGGCGGTTATTTGATGGCGGCATTTTGCTTGTTTCCCCTCTTTGATTCCCCTCGGGATAATAAGACCGAGAGCCGGCACTACAGCTGGGATTGGTTATTATTTACTGGCACAGGCTCTCAGAGTGGAAACAAATTGGGTGAATCTGCTCGGCTCTCAGGAATGTGAGGCGCCGCGGTGTGCTTTTTTTTTTTTTCTTTTTTGAGTCCGGACGACAAACGAGCAAAACAAAAAAAGGAAGAAAGCGAGCGAGGTCATTTTCTGCTGCTCAGACTGTTCTTGACCTGACTTTTTTTTCCCTCTCTACCTTTGACGCTTGTTTATCCTCCTCTCCATCTTTAGTCTTTCAGCCGGGGGGGAGGGATGACAGGATAGAGGGAAGTAGAAGGGGGTGGAGGTTCTGTTGCTCTGCTGCTGATGAGGAATTACACGGAGGGAAAGCAGAGAAGAGAGTACGGCGCTTTCTCTGTGTTGACCTTGTCCCTCTGCCAAGTGGCGGGATGGTGGCGGTGCGCAGGAGATGGTGGAGGCAGGAAAGAAGAAGGCTGAGAGAAAACAAAGAGGACCCACAAAACTAGAAGAATGGAAAACAAGTGTTAATTTACAAAGTGAATGCGGTTAAATCGGACTCAAAGTGAAAGTGTTTCGTAATGAATCGATATTAGCTTAGCATCGCTGTAGGTAGCCGGCTCAAAATGATCCTATCTAGCTGATTTGAATCTTTTTGAATAATTCTGTACTCTAGTGGGTTAGTCCGTCAAAATGAGACTTTATTACATCTGCAATTTGTCTCTTGGAATTCTTCAGAGGTGAGCTCCTTAAAATACAACACCGAATTTGTACCATCAGTGTGTGTATTGTTTCACTGTTTGGTTGGAAGTGATTGCCTCACTGCAGCCAAACAAACAATGAAACAATATACACTCTGCCAAAAGCATTATCATTTCTCTCATTTTTAGGGATGGTTCCACCCATTCCTTCTTTAATCAAACCCGCCAGCCCAAAGCGTTGGAGGTCCTGACTCTTTCCAATTGCAGACTGCTTCGGTGGTGTTGCATCACTCTGTGCCTTCAGGACGCAACATTTAGTGATCCATTGGGAATTTTGAGTCAAAGAATATGAGATACCCCATCATTGCTTCCTCTCCTATTTAAAAAAATAATAATTTTTGGCCTATGATTTTCTTACTGACTGCGGCATCCTTGCTTATACTTGTTTACACACATATATATAAATAAAATAAAATATATACAAGACATTACTATGCACACACGGAGAGATGAGTCTTTCCTATTTGTACCATCCGCATCTGTTCTTGTTGGTGTGGTTAGGGGGAACCCAGAATTCTCCCTCTTTTCCAAGCTTTCACCTAACAACTCCTTGGAATTCTTTTTTTTCAGTCAATGCTAAACATGTTCTCATGGACAAAACCGCAGTCTCAAAAAACAAGCCAGTTGTCATCTTTAATTACGTTTTGCGGAACCAGACAGGAAGCCTCATTTACTGCTTTAACTTTTTTTTTTTGTAAAGAGGTCCAAGATAGATGAAAAGCATGACTTTAGATGAAAAATAAAGATAGCAGATAGTGAAAGGCAGGGCTTAGACAGGGTGGAGGCGCCGAGCATCTTTTGTCCGCAAATTAGGTTAAAGGAAGTTTTGCCCATTTTCGGCCTGTATCATGAAGACTTACAGTATGGCCAAAGCAAGGCGGTGACCCCCAAAATTAAAAGCCAATTACACCCTTCCCTCATTTGAGTGATGGACCATCCTTTTTGACTCCTCCCTTCCGCTGTGGGTGTTGTGGAGGAAAAAAAAAAAAAGCAACAAAGTCAAAGGAAGTTGAAATTGCCAAAATAAGGGTGAAGGAAATGTTGCAGGGACAGAGAGAAAGAAAGAAAGCAGGCGAGGTATGCTCTGCTGGAGAACCGGGAAACGAAAACCACAGAAAGGAGTGAGATGGAGGGAAGTGGCGGGAGAAAGAAAGAAAAAAAAATAGATTTGCTGCATGTTTTGTGAACTGAGTTACAGAAAATAAAAGAAAATCATGCAATGGTAAAGTGAGGCTACATTCAAAATTTTATGGCTGCCTTAAAACCCTTAAACAGCTCCCTGTAAGTACATTACCAAATCTACTTTCGTTACTTTCCACCACGAGTAGCACGGTCATCCATTTTTTTTTTTGCATATCTGTATGGATAGTATATTATGTTTGGATTTATGGGCGTGCCCAAGTGTAATTGTATGCATGTGCACTACATGTGTGCGGGTGTGTTAACTAACACCGAATAAAAAAGTCCCTGGTCCCTGACATGTGTTTAGAATCTCCCTATGTGTGTGCGTGAGAGGTTTTTTTTTTTTTAAGGCAGAAGAGGGATCCATAAGAGAGTCTGGGCATGCTGCCACAAACATAAGGTCATTGAGGGAAAAGTGGTGGAGGAGCTGCAGGAGGTTGGCTGGCGGTGGTGCAGAGGGGAGGGGGGGGGAGCTCACGTGGGCTTACGAGTCTGCCGCTGTGATTTCAGGCCCTCAGCGTGCGTGCCTGCGTACATATGGTCCCGCAAATGCGTGCTTCCACTATAACTCCAAATAACAGTGTGTGTGAGAGAGAGAGAGACGAGACAGAAGTCTGAGTTCGCAGTGGAATGTGAAACCAGTGTGGTCATGTGGACGGACGGCAGACTGACTTGACTGCGATCTAGCCTCCGCCTCGCATAACGGCGAGAGATCCCGATGCCTGTGATTGCGGGACGGATTATTTGTATTGGTATAGTTCGGAGCGGGAAGAAATGTCCACCCACATCTGCAGGGATTACTTGCTAGAGTGGTTAGAAAGATGAATGGATGGATTGGAGGATGCAGTGGCTGAAATCTGCCAAAAGAAATAATGGAAAGTTGAAAAATCGATTCCAAATTCTTCCAGAAAATACAAGAACGATGTATTTTGTGTATTGTATATATACATATATGTATCAGTATATTATATATATACATATATATGAGACAGAGCTGCATATATACTACATATATGATTTGATTAAAACAAAATTCTACTTCTAATGTTGAGAGGATTGTAAAATTACAAAAAAAAAAGCTGAACCAATATAAGAATTAGGGTTTTATTTTCTTCATGAAAAAAGTTAATTCGGGCTATTTTTTTAAGGAAAAAAATTATATTACAAGAAAAAGTTTGAATATTACAATAGTGTAGTCACATCAAAATATAAAAGTTTGATTTTATCAAGGAAGCTGTATTATGAGAATTTTTGGAAAGAGGGCGAAAACAAAAAAGTGGCAATGTAAGGATAAAGTTGTATATTTTGAGAAAACAAAAGTTTTTTTGGGGTTGACATTGGAGAATCCTACTGTACAGTGTTTTGGAATTGTCAGCAAAAGGACCCATAAAGCCAAAGAAAAAGTGAAAACATTAGCTTCTTCTCCTTGGTGGACACGGCCAAAAACGAAAGCACGCTCAGCTCACAGCTTTTATATGCTTCGATTCTCAACCCGAGGTGTAAATAAGGCAAATGTGTTATCCAGACTATCCGTGCAGCTGTTGCGCATTTCCTCGCACGTTCCGTTCTGTTCATCTCCTGCAGATTGCGCTCCCCCCCCCCCCGAACTGTCCCGTTAAGCGCATAACTGCCTTTTGAGTCACTCGGTCTCAACAAGAATTCTTGTGCCCGAGTCACGGAGCTGTTTTTTCGTTCTTCCAGAGAGAGTATCACATGACCTGGGATGGAAAACTATCGTTTAGTGACTAAACTCATTTTTTTCGTGGGCCGCATTGTAGTCATAGCTTCTTTATGCTTCATTATGACAGTCAACCCAAATAAATGTATGAGCACCTCATATTATATACAGTAAAAGCTACAAAACAAACTGACAAATCAGATGAGTAAAAACTGGTCAAATATTTAAAAAAATAAGAGATATTAATAAAAGTGAAGACAACCCGGGCCTTGAGTTTGTCAGTCAGTCGATGGTTAGAACGCACTTGTTGATTCACAAAATCCTTAACTGAAAATCGAACGTACTGAAATATACTTAAATGTTCACAATCACATTTTTTTGGGTTGGTCCCAAACCAATGTTCGTATCTTACTAGCTTAACTGTGACGTTAGCGTCATCGTGGCTTTTCAATTGCCGGAGTTAGACATTTGCTATCCTATTTTCCTGCCATTGACAAAACAATCCATTTATTTGAATAAATATTCTTCGGAGTATATTTGCATATTTCGGGTTGCATATTTTCTATGAAGCTCTTTTAATAGACTTCCTTTTGTTCCCAGCTGGGCCGCAGGCACCAAACACTATGCTGTCCTCGGACGAGCCGTTGGACCTGAAGCTTCCCTCGGGACAGACGCGTTGTCCACTCCGACTGGGAAAGAGGAGCTCATCGTCCATTTGCGCACCGCTAGGCGTCCACTCGCGACCACGCCTCATTTACACCACCTTCCCGTCGCCGCCTTCCTCCCCAGGTAAGTCCCCATCTGAACCTCTGTTGACCATTAATTGCTCTTTGGGAGGCGCCCCCTAGTGGTTAGCAGGCCCTCAACAGGTGCTTATTTCACTTATCGCTTAGCTTCTGGTCAAGCATCATTGTCCTGGTTGACACGTGACGCCACACTGCGCAAATTAGCAACATTAGCTTCCTAATGCAATCATGCCATAAATGGATTCGCTGTTCTTGGCCCGTAACTTAATCTGCTGAACACACTCCGAGGTTTCAGCGTGTCGTGTTCCCGGATAGAAAAGCATTGTGTCACCCGCCCCACCTAAAAGTTTGTAATTGTGAGTATGTATCATAAGACGAGATGATGCTGACTGACGTAAAAAGAAAGCTCAGCAGAAATCACTGTGAGGACAGCCCAAGCTTTGTTTTGGTAAGAATGTACCCCATGAAGAGAAATAAACTGGAACAAGCTGTCATTTAAAAATGCTTACTCATCAGTATTAAAGCCTAAATGTTCACACCCACGTGGGGGGTCATCATCATCCTGACTTATTGTATCCCCCCCCCCATTCTAGACTCCCAGTCCCCATGCCACGAACGACCTGGATCCTGCTTCACTCCCTCAGCCATGGACCTCAGTCTTTCGCCTTCATCCAGACACGCCTCCTCTCTTTCCCCCTCTCCCTCGTCCCCCTCTCCCTCGTCCCCTCCCTCGCCTCTGGAGTCCCCCCACGGCAGCAGGAGCAGCGGCAGCCCTCGACCGCACCCCTTCTTAAGGGTGAGTCCAGGTCTACGATTTCACCAGAACTGGTTGAGATTTGCCATAGAATCGGATTTTCATCGCCTTAAGATAAGATCTAAGCATTTTCTTACTTTTTTTTTAGATAAATTAAAAAGTTCAACTCTACGAATACAAAAATATGAGCTTTCAGACAGGGTAGACATTTTCTGGATAGTCAGGGAAGGAAGCATTTGTATCCAAGCTATCAAAGTCCTATTTCTGACATATCCAATTTACATCGCAGGAAGCGGCGCTTAATCGAAGGGTGGAGGGCAACACGTCGCCTCAACGCTATCCGTTTTATGTGCCCATCGCGAGCCCAACGGTGGGGTACACCTTCCCGTCGACTCTTTTCAGTGGTCAGAAAAGGGATAAGCAAGTCTCACCCGAGGCCTCATTGGATGTTCAGCTGGCATGTCGCTGGAAGAAGGTAATTTCTATTTTGTGCAGTAATTGCCCACCCCCAGAAAAATCCAAATTAAAAGTGTGTGGCATTTGGAATTCCTTGGAACTGACCTGATTTGTGTCCTGCAGTGCCACCTGCTGTTTGAGTCGCTGCAGGACTTGGTGGACCACATCAACGACGCCCACGTCAAACCAGAAAAGGATTCTGGGTACTGCTGCAAGTGGGAGGGGTGCGCTCGCAACGGACGGGGCTTCAACGCCAGGTCTGTGTGTGAGAACCAGCAGATGCACGATTTTGTCATGTTAGTCTTCCTGAAAATCGAATCAGTGTGTATTTTTGAATCAACTATGACTGTTAATGCACTTTTTGACATGTTTTAAATAGCTGGCTAGTAGTCAAGATATAAAAGCATCATGTGTTTCATTTTCTTTAAAGGTCTTGACTTTGTTTCCAGGTACAAAATGCTGATCCACATCCGCACGCACACCAACGAGAAACCGCATCACTGTCCCACCTGCAGCAAGAGTTTCTCCCGTCTGGAGAACCTGAAGATCCACACTCGCTCACATACAGGTGAGCTCCTCCAATTGATCTTTTTGTTGCGTCTACGTGTGTTTTAGTCCACGCATCTTTATTTGCCGAAGATGAAAAAGGGCAGGATGGCTTTGGGTAATCATTTACATCATTGCAAATAATAAACCTTGCGTCGCCATGGCAACAGACAGCATCATCCATCCATCCATCCATCGTGCAATATTTGTGTGTCCTCAATCTTTGATTTTTTTTGTATTCTCCATCGTCCAGGAGAGAAACCCTACATCTGCCCGTACGAAGGCTGCAACAAGCGTTACTCCAACTCCAGCGACCGCTTCAAGCACACCCGCACGCACTACGTGGACAAGCCCTACTGCTGCAAGATGGCCGGCTGCCTGAAGCGCTACACCGACCCCAGCTCGCTACGCAAGCACATCAAAGCTCACGGGCATTTTGTTAGCCAGGAGCAGAGCGCCGCCCCGAAGCCGAGTCCTCTCAGCAACCGAGGGACGGCCGACCTCCCCCCGTCGGGGGGCGCTCGGCTCATCTCCCCGGGGGCGGCCGCGGCCCTCCTGGGTGGTCTGGGGAGCGCGTTGCCCCTCTCGGCGCTGTGCCACCCCCGCGCGGCTCTCTTCTCCGCGGGATCAAGGGGAGCCCTCGGCTTAGCGGACTCGCCGCTTTGTCACTTTGGATTTTCGGCGGCGTCCGTTTTGGGACTGAGCGCTCTGGGAAGACCGCGCCGCGCCGAGGTCGACGACGGGGGTGCCGAACCCGAGGGGGAGGCTTTAAACCTGTCGGCGGAGGTAGCGCCCAGAAAGGGGGATCCCCTGTCCTGGGTGGTTGTCCCTCCGAGGGCACTCCTGCTCAAGCCAACTGTTGTCAGCTAGGATTGTTCGAGAGGGGGCGGAGAAGGAGGAGAGCGGGCCGTGGTATTTTTAGATCACCCACTTTGTGATATTTTCAAGAAGTTGAATATTTGGCCTATCAAATTTCACTTGTAATAGAGCTGCAAAGTGAATAGCGAAAATCCTAGCGCTAGCCCAAAAAAAAAAAAAATGGCCAGACTAAATGAAGCCCGTCCTCTCAACTCAACAAGATCCCAACAGAGCAGAAAAATTTCCTCGTCATTGTGCACTTTTCAATCATAATTAAGCCTCTGTAAAGCAGAAGTATAAACGGAGGATGGGAGCTTTCTCCATCCTGACGTCTCGCAGCGGACAATCAACAGCCTTTTTCGCTTTTGACAAACCTCGCTTGCGCTCGTCCGTATTTTAGCTTCGAACGAAAACGGGAGTTCAGGAGCGGCATTGCGGCACGGGGTGCTACGAGAAAAGGGTACAGCACAATTTAACCAATGACTAACGACTTAGCCCTTCGTAGGCTGTGAGGGCGTATCTCTCTCTCTTCAGGGAAAATACATTATAGGATAAAAAAAGGTCTCAATACATGATCTGTGGACAGAAGTATTGGGACAGGTCTCGGAAGATGACATAGCGCACTTTGAACTGTCTGCCGAAGTCCCTTTTGTCTACCCAAAGATTGACCCAATTTTCCCCACTCCAACTTCAGGACACAAACTAGCAACTCCATATCTTGGATCCAATCCTCAACCTTCTTCTTCCAGTCTTCAAATATTGATCAGTTTGAGACAACTGAACCTCTGCTGATTTTAATTGGAAAAGATCATCTATCTGATAATTAGCATCTATGCACCCAATTTTTAAGCCGAACATTTGGTGAGCTCCTACAATCTTCCCAAAGCATCTCGTTTTCTCCCACTTTAACCATCCCAATGATTTTGTCCACAGATGACGTACGTTTAAAAAAAACCTAAAAAACGACGATGGTGTACCGAGACTTTTTGAGGGTCTCCTTCATTGCATTTCTGGGGACAGCGTGACATTTAAAGGCGTTTGTTTTTTCCTCCTTGCCACTTTAATCACCGACAGACAAAGATCTCTACGGGATCTGCCTCGGTCTCCTGCGCGGAACAAGCGAGGAACGAGTAAAACAGGTCGCACCCGTGCGACTGCCACTTATAGACTTGTTCCTACTATTTTACATAGTCTACAAAAGAGGAAGGCCTTTTTACTCTTTAAAAGAAAAAAAGACACTATATATAGATATTTTTCCCAAGTTTGACAATGGCTATATGTGGCCTGTTTGTGTTGTTATTTTATATCTTATTATCTGTCCCAAATGTGCCTTGTGTTTCTGACCAAAATGTACCACACCGTGTCTGAAAACATTTACGCAAAAAAAAAAAAAAAGTGTATATGCGTACTTTTTGTATTCCTTCTTTTGTGGGAGTTTTACCGTAACAACTGACAGACAACAGATGCGAGTTTGTGCATCAGGGCCACTGAGACATTTTCCAAATGACGATGACGGAATGTCAATAAAGAACAATACGAATGGTCTCTGTCTTCTTGTTTTAATCGAATTCATGACTTTAAACAATCAATGGCCGAATAACAGTTTGTAAATAGCCACAGATTGATTGACACATTGTGACATTAGTCAAAAGGGAACTGCGTTACATGGAACGTTACAGATTAGTTCCACGTATGCAAATATCATACCATGATTTTCAACATTGTACACAAGTAAAATAAAAAATGAGTCACATGAAACCATATTTACCAAAGTGCGGAGATGCCAATTTGAAGTAAAATTTTTGGGACAAATATATTCGAATTGTCTTGTATGTTCAAATGTATTGAATATGGAATACATATTTAACTACGTATTTAAATTTAAGTTATGTTTGAATGTACTCGCAAGTACTTTTCTAAGATAACGTTAGCAACCACGCGTATATTCTTAATTTGAAACAATTTTTTTGTTGTTTTTTTGAGCGGGCGGGGCTGGAATTTTGTATATATGGCTTTTTGATTAATTTCAATGGAGGGAGACGTTTTTATCTGCACGATAAAATAAATGGAGTTAGACTTGGTTTATGGAATTGAACGGATAAGTCAAGGTACACTTGTACTTTGATCTAGAACATATTTATGGCCTGTGTGTGTCAACTTCCCTATTGGCTGCGTGACAGCAGTAAAGATAATAACGGCCATTATCAATGACCAACCTGTGCCGTTCCTAACGTGTTAAAAGCAGCAACCGAAGGCTGTATGAGTGACAAGTAGAAAAAAACAAAAACCGGCCTAAAATTAATATTGTTCAGCTAGAAAGAAAGACATTTCTAGGCTAAGAGTTTTTTGAGTGATACAACAAAAGAACAAAACGTACCTTTTTTGTTGTTGTTGTTGTTGTTGTTGTTGTTGTTACGACATTGGGAGTTGTCTTTCTTTTGATTGAACGCCGCCATAATTAATAAATGAGTCAGCAACTTCTCTCCTTCTCCCACATCCGGAATGACGTCATCACGCAGGACGCAATCAACACATTGACAATTTCTCCCTTTTTTTAATGGATGATCAATTATAACGGTTTTTCTTTTTCTAGCCATTTTTAGTGATTTCTCATTATGTTAATACCGTAGTGGTGGGTGGGTGCGGAAGCAAGTGGAAAAGATGAGACAACACCAGCGCAACGTGGACCGATTGCTCAACGGAAGGTAATCGTGGAAGAAATTGTGGACTTTAACCATGGAGGGGCAGAAAAGAATTCCAAGTATGAATGGACTGAAAAGGTAATATCTCTTCATTTTCCCCCCACTTAACTGTTTTAAATCAAGCATGTTGATGATGCGTTAGGGTTTGCAAAAACTTGGACTTTCCTCTTTAGATGCTAACGAGTGTATTTCGTGAGTAGATTTTGTTGTCTTGATAGCCATAATCATTTGAATCCGTTTTCGATTTGATTTAATTTCCTTCCTTTTGTGTGCTTTTATGGTTGGTTGGGTGCTTAAAACCACACACAAAATGTCCTCTGGGACTGGATAAGATTGAAAGTGAAACTTCAACTGTGCGCCACAACTTAAAGTTTGACTTTTTAAACCCCAAATAAATTTTCGGGAAAAAAAAAAAAACAGTTTCAAGTTGAGTGTATACTCAAAAAATATTTGTGCCCAAGGGGAGAACTTGTCAACACTTGCTGGAGTTTGCAACCAACAAACTGGTTTAGTTATGTCAGCATTAAGGACTGGTTTTAACTGTAGCTGTATGGGTCAAAGGTTTTGTACTTGAGAAAGCTTGAAACTGAAAATAAATTTGTTGTGCTTGAATATTGAAAAACAGTGTATACAAAATTAAAGATGATGGAATGTTTCTTCAGGTTGGAAATAATTTTGCTTTGGAAATTATTTATATATATTTCCAGATTTGCATCCTAATAATATATAAAATAATAAATTTAAAAATATATATACATATATGTATGCATGTTTAATTTGAACTGCCTGTTTTTCAGAACATTGCTTTGCCGAGATCACCTCAATCTTCATAAAAAAACCTGGTTCAAGTACCCGTTACTGCTGTGTGTCACACTATTGGTCTGTTACATTTCGAAGGAAAAGTCTCTTCTCCATCAGCACTACCATCGGCTGGTAAATGAGCCCAACCAGGTTAAAGCTCCTTCGTACCGGGTCCATCCAAAGCAGCGAGACAAACTGGATTCCAAGATTCCCAGGACCACCTTTGTCCACTTGACTGCGGGCACTCAGTACCACCAGGCGTACCCAAAGAACTATCACTTCATCATCGATGTGGGCGATGTGTGCGAGAGCAGCTCACCTTTCCTGGTGCTGATGGTCCCGGTGGAGCCCAACAACGTTGCGGCCCGGGACGCCATCCGCAGCACGTGGGGCAAGAAGAAAGTGGTCCAAGGCAAGAAGGTCTTGACTCTTTTCATGCTGGGCCTAACAGAAGGTCCCGATGTGCGGCAGGAGAGCGAGCTGCATGGCGATCTGATCCAGAGTAACTTCATCGACAGCTACTTCAACCTGACCATCAAGACCATGGTCATCATGGAGTGGCTAGCCACGCGCTGCCCTAGGGCCACCTACGGCATGAAAATCGACTCAGACATGTTTCTCAACGTGGACAACTTAGTGCTGATGCTGCAGAAGCCGAGCATCCCGAAAAACAACTACTTGACCGGGTGGATCATGCGGAATCGACAGGTGGTTCGCTCAAAGAGCTCCAAGTGGTATGTCTCAGAGGAGATTTACCCGGATCCGAAATTCCCCCTTTACATTTTGGGCACGGGCTACGTGTTCTCCGGTGATCTCCCGCGCAAGTTGGTGGAGATCTCCAGAAGTATCAAGCCCTTCAAAATTGAGGACGCTTATGTCGGAACGTGCATGAAGAAACTGGGAATAGCCATCACTTCGCCGCCTGATCCCTCCCAATTCCGAACCCGAAGCAACAAATTTGATCGATGCATGTACTCCAAGACCATCACCTCCGTCCTGGCATCCCCTGAGCAGCTGCTAAGTTTCTGGATGAAGCTCAAGATGACACCTGGACTCCCTTGTTGAAAAAATTGGGCTGTGAAAAAAAAAAGAGAGAAAAACTTTAGCAGAATGCTAAGAGACATTTCTAATCTAATCAAACATGTTTAAAAAAAAATACAAGATGCTAGTATTAATCAAAAATTAAGATAGCTGTTTTAGGCTATTTCTTACTACAAATATATTATTATTGTTGTATTTTGATAATAATATTTAAGTTGATAAATGCATTATTTAGTACGTTTCTAAAGTACCACTGACTGCTTTCTTTTATAATTCGCTGTGGGTTGTTTTTGTTTTAGTACAGTTTTTAGTTTTTTAAATGAATGTGAAAATCTTATTACGCAAAATCTCATTTTAATAATGAGGTGAATTGATTCATCGTTTCATTCACCTGATTATTTTCACTCTCACTATGTAAAGAATTTCTTGAATGAATCTGACGTCCCTAAAATATAGGTCCTCCATTTCATTCTTTCATTCGCTGTTCTGGTTTCTCCTTTTTTGTCCGCTAGAGAGAGCCCCATGATCACAATTGCATATGCTTCCAACTTTATCTGGCGGACGGCCATTCTCAACATTATAACGATTTCCGCCAATGCCAATAATATACATCCATCTTATTTAATCTATTAAGGTATACAATTACATATTCTGATGATTCTTTCTTTATACAACACCTGAACTTGGACGAATATGCACTTTTCGGGAAAATTAACTAAAATAAATGCATCTGACTGTCTTTAGATCGCTTTACCTTTATCTTAAATGACGCGGATATAATAATCTAATTCATATTTTTATTTTTTCCTTAATTTCGCAACACAACCGCTTTCAGTGATGCGAGTCGTGTGAAAAGTAAATAAGACAACACGCGCTATGCAGAGTGCACAAATACACGCATGGACACTTCCTCTTCTCATCTTATTTACGTTTCTCTGTGGACAGAGGCTGATATTTTAGGAGGGGTGTGAATTAGTAAAGGGACGCTTCTTGGATAGACATGAGTAATTTCCGCTTTGAGATGGAGCAAAAAGTCAGACCTTCTTTATCTGTGCAAAAACATGCAACACCCAAAGGTCGCTAAAAAGCATTTTTTTTAGATATTTGATTTGTTTCTGTCGTCGTTATAAAACTCTGTAAGGGAACATTTGATTTTCGTTAGAGTCCTATCGTGCTATTTTGAGATCTTCGCGGTTAATTATAACCTAGGTGTATGATTATACGTTAGGGCACAATGAAGATGTCATGTCTTGTGACGTCAGAGTTATTTGTGTCTACTTATTTAAAACTTTTTTTGTTCACTAAAAGCCCGCCTCCGCTGTCTACTCACAGTCGTCGGTCGATCCAAGCTGTATTCAATGACCGCTCACAAAGTAGGACATCTCAAAACTATGAGGAAAAAAAAACAAAAAATGAGTTGCACCAAACAGCAGTAAGTAATAATATTCTTAAACAAATCATAGTAGTTCCTGTAAAACCTTTTTTAAATTTATTTCATGCACCTAAATCAGAACAGCTGTGGTATAACTTATAGTCAAACAAGAGTGCGGCAAAACATGTAGACAGACAACATAATAGGCATAAATTCGGCTTATTTATTTAATTTCATGAGATAACGTGATGTTTTTCCATCTCTCGATTTTAAATATATGATTAACGAAGTGATAAGCAACTAACCGGTGTCAAAATGCTTGATTTGAACATCTTTGTGTGTGTGTGATCGTGGAGTGCGCACATTCGTAGTTCCCGTCTCCCACGCAGGTATAGTCTCCGCCTCGCGGTTCCTCTGTGCGCCTCCTCCTCCTCCAAGTGCTTCCCTGTGTGTAGAGTGGAGGCGAAAATTTCGCAGTTTGGATGAGGAAAGTCAAAGAGTAAACACGGAGGCTGGCGCGTCGTGGAAACTTGCCGCGTGGAAGGACGCGTAACGCGGTTGGGTTTACGCGCAAAGTTTGGATGCAAAGTTCGGAGTCGGGCGTGAATCCCGTTGGGATTTATTTATTTCAACTTCATCGTAAAAGGTAAGCGTTTTACATCCACGCACCATCACACATGATTACTTGGATATTTTTAATATTCTTGTTTGGTTGGTTCTTCGGTGACCACGTAGGAACAAGAAGACCAGATTTCATGCAAAAGTGATGTCAAGAACCTTCATGAATGGAACTCCGTTTCAGTAAAACCAAAAGTCTTCCTGTTATGACAAGGATTGCCGAAGAAGAAGAAACAGAAGGCTGAGAAATGCAAAGAACGCGCAGAGACAGTCGGGCTGAGAGAGAGGAAAGCAAACATTCCTGACTCGCTGCCTCAGCAATTTAATTAAGTTTTTCGGAGGTGGTGGTGAGGTGAGGTGAGGTGGGGTGGCTGTCACGTAGAACAAGATGCTGCGGGGGGGCCAGCCTGTCGAGTGAAGCCCCCCCCGTCGCTTAATCCTAAAGTTCGACCGAAAGTGCTGCGGACACCGAGGTACTCTTAACGCATCAGCCAGCATCTTTTGTCCTATTTGCTTGGTTATAAAGATTTTTTTTTTTGATAAGGGCCAATGAGAGTTCAAGCCTGCAGGGGTCAAATCTATCCCGTCACAAATGCGGAATGTGGTCAAATCTAGTTGATTATTTTCAGAATGTGACTTTACTGCACTTAGCTTGTACTGTATTTTATGCTATTTATAGCCTTGGCATTTACGGGAAGCTATCCTTTTTTTTTTTTTTTAAGAAGGATTAATTGGCTACACTTTATGCTCAAAAATTGCAGTTGAATGGTTTTGGCTTAAATATTGTGGCTTGCAAAAATATTTCATTTCGACAAGTCTGTGTTTAAGCAATATAATTATAGTACTAAACATAGTTCTTTCCCCCTTTTCTCGTAAATGTACAACTTTGATTATGTAATGTCCTTACCAATTTTGGGGTAGAATTAATGGTAATGTATAGTCTGCAGTGTCTTATTTTTTTTTTCTTACTATGGTGTCATTTTTCACTGACAGCACTTTAACAAGTCATGATGACACCTGAAGAATTCTAGAAGCAAAACGACACGAGCCTCGGCATGCTCACCAGAGGGGAACTTCTTTTCCTTTCGACGCCCCCAGCCCCCAAATTGAGGCTTTAGGGTTTGCCACTCCTTTTGTAAGTCATAAAGTGTGTCTCCAAGTACCTCCCCTGAGCGTGTAGTATAAACACTGCGCTTCAGTAGGAAGGTAAAGAGCATGACATTTCTAGAAAGAGTGCTCGCTGTGCACATTCTGGAACGGCACAGATTGGAGCTCTGGTGACATTATTATTAGCAGTCTCTGGCTAAATTTTTCTTTTTAATACACGGCAAAAATATATATTTTGACTTGCAAAGAGCCTTAAGAATTCATCAAAAGGCAGATTGATTCTTAAATTCTATTTCAAATTACTATAAGCTACTAGAAAATTCTGCATAACTTTAAAATTACGAGGAAATACTTCAACAAATCAACTATTTGGTTTCACAGAGATGACATGGCAAGTAAAACAATACTTCTTTTGAAAAATTGTAAAAAGAAAACAGTGCCAACTACTGGCCTGGCATGCACATTGCGCTGTTTTTTGGACCTCTCTGCCTTGAGACTTTGGTTGTGCAGCTTGTGTGGTATGCGGACATCTTGTTCACAGATGAGAATCGAACGCCACATGAAAGAGACAACAAACAGATTCAAACAAGCGGGACGAGCGGTTAGCGGAGTGTGCATGTGCCCTGTAAAACATTAGCAATGTTAGCTTAAGATGGCGTACATGCAGATCTAAGCTGACCACTTTAATGGAACTTGATTGTTTAGTTGAACAATCTTAACAGTCCAATTACATAATCATAGACACTTGAAGAGTTATTTTCCGGGGTACCTAATGGCGTGGCCGGCCGGTTCTTGTGATTGAGCTGTTTCCCTTCATTTCTCCTTCTCACACGAGGCCGAGTGGCATTTGTTTTGCCGAGCGTAGCCGTAGCCTCGACGCCGGGCCGAGGCGTTCCGAAAACAAACACGAGCAGTCAAGCGGAGGAGAGTCGTCGTGGTTGCAGAAAGTTGGCCGTTTGCAGATGGTTTCTGTTGGAAAGGAAAATAAAAGATTGACAGTTGCCATAAATGTTCGAGGGTGGTGTGTATCCAAAAACGGATAAGGTGCAGATTTTTATTTTTCTGCTTCTTCTTCTTACCATGTGACGCCACGGTTGTCGAAATAACGTAACGTTAGTTGCTATTTTTAACGAAGCGTAGCCATGTCAAAAGTCACGTGAGCATCTTTCCGACAAAGAAGCATTAATCACGTTATCAGTGTAAAATCAAATTAGGTTGCGTGTGTGTGCGTAAGTGTGCACACCCCCTTCCTGTCATACAACAGCATCATTTGTCACTCCATGACGAGTCTCTAATCAGGCCTCAGGGCTCGTGACTGAGATTTGTGTCCAGTCGAGCTGATCTTTTGAGATTTCTTTGGTTTTTGAGTGAGACTTCATCATCATGAACATGTGATTGAGTGAGAGAGCGAGAGAGCGAGAGAGAGAGAGAGAATCTATCTATCTATATTTACACACACACCACAAAAGTGTTTACCTTGGTGAATGGAAGAGGAGGCCGGGTTGTTTTTCACATCTGCTTTCACGCTGTAAAAAATAATATGAGAGTTCACGTCTGTTCTTGTTGGGGGGGGGGGAAGATATGAAAGAGTCCAACTTATGTGATCTTAAGCAGAATGAAGCCATTGTTTCTTTGTGAAGCAGTCAAGGTCGCCAGATTGGAAGCCATGCAGGCGGACAAACGCGCTAATTGATTCCCCTGCTCTGCGGTATGTGTGTGTGTTTACTTAAGCGGAAGATTTCTGAGGAGTCAAAGTAAATAGATAAGTAACTTTTGTAAACATAAGCCCTCCTTCACATACACTGCCATACATACGTAGACATCATTTAATCTTCTTGTTAATAAATTGTGTCGTGCTTATTTGAGGACTAGCTCGTGTGTGTGTGCGCGTGTGTGTGTCAGTTCCTATGGTTCTTCCAAGTTCTTGTCGGCCGTAAATCCGCCAACACTCTTGAACTAACACTGCCGTAACGAGGTGATCCAAACAGTGGAGGACACTTTTTAGTTTTCTCTGTGTGTGTGTGTCAACTTTAAATCCTATTTTAATGCTGTTATTGTAGACATATTTGAAAAAGTATATTTTATATGCCATTATTATTTCCCCAAACAAACTGACTAATTTTTTATTATTTTTAATTAACACACATCAACGACTTATCTCGCCTATGGCGGCTCCCGTCTGTAGGTCCGCCACCATTTCCAGATGTTAAGCAACTTGTTAAAACGTCTGGAAGCCGGGTCAATTAGCCTCGTGGTTGCCTCAAGTTAAAAAGATTTGTTGCGGAAAAGCAGTTCATTAAGAACCATTTGGTGAATTTATTGGAAAGTTTAGTAAGCCAGGTGGTAACCAGTCCAAACTTGGCATGTCTAGACCTTGAGGTGGGCCACTACCGTATTTTCTGCACTATAAGGCGCACCTCCAATTTTCTCAAAAGCTGACAGTGCGCCTTATAATCAGGTGCTCCTTAAATATAGACCAATATTGGGTCACTAAAGTAGGCGTGTCCAAAGTCCGGCCTACGGGCCAAATGTATATATCATATATATGGACAAAGTTTTAAAATGGGCCATTCATTGAAGGTGCGCCTTATAATCCGGTGCGCCTTATAGTGCGGAAAATACGGTAGATAAAAAAACAGGAATCAAATCAATAATATTTTAGAACAAAGAGAAGTGTCTAGTTTGCTTTTGGCATTTTTTGCTTATGGTAAGATGAAGCTTTTGATTTCCTGATGTTGCTAAACAGGGTTGGCTCAAAAAAAAAAAAAAAAAAGGTGTGCCCACAAGCTTCTGCATTCCATTCGTGTTGATGACAAACAGAAAGTGGTTTCGATGTTAATTATTTCGCCACCAATGGAGATAGGACACAAAAGCAGAACCGGTTTCACATTTTCCTTTCCTCCAATGTATTTTGGAGCCATTTGGGGCCTTTAGTGGCTTTAAAGCTGTTCAGCCATAAAGTAACAGGATATTCCAATTTTGAGGGGGTGGGAGTGGATATTTTTTCCCCCCTCCAAAAAGATGAAGTAATCTCCCTTCGGACACATGTCAGATGTAATTTATGGACTCAGCTTTTTCTTTTTAGTACCTTCACTCCTTACTTCCCCCCTTTTGTCCCTCTTCTTCAGTCGATAACTTATTCCACGTAACGGGAAAAGTTGAGCAACTTTTGTGTATATTTCAAGTTTACCTATTACCCGAGTTCTTTAATCCTCCTAGCGCTCCTCGTCGGAATGCAGGACAAATAAACGACCTACATCTTCAGAGTCCAGCCGCCTGCCGAGATTCTTCCACTTGAGTTCTTTTGAAGCCTTGGCACCACTTGATGGAAAAGAAACGTAGCACAATAAAGTCAAAGAACAGCATTGAATTACACATGAGACATGCACACATATAATATTTAATATTTATATTATTATTTATAATATTAATAATTGTAATATTAATATTACATATATATAAAATATTTAATATTAATATTTATATGTATATATATTTATAATAAAACAGAAGACTTAGCTACCTACTCCTTTTCTATTGTCTACATTCTTTTCTCAAAAACAAAGGTTCATGTGGGTGGGTGGGTCTCACTGTGAGAGATGGCTGCAGTGCATTGTGGGTAATTTAATCCAGCTGTGTCCCTTTGCCTGCTGCCCACCGTATTCCATATCGACCTGCTTTGCTTCACGTCAACGGCCACATTGCTTCCACTGCTCTCCAAGATGAAGCCGAAGAATGTGTCACTCACATTTAATTAAAAAAAAAAAAGAACTGGCTTTGTCGGTCTTCCTGGCAGAGTCTTGTCATCGGGTTCGGTGATGTTGTCAGTCCTGAAAGTCTTAAAAAAACACACCCTTAAAATACCGAGGAAGATATGACGTAAGACTAAAGTGTAGGGGAGATTTTATAAACCTGCGGTTTGGGATTTATTTCAAAGCCAATACCTTTCTTTTGTTTTGTCTTGCAGAGTTCCAAACCTGAACTGACCATGTGGCCTCATCTCATGCTCCTCCTCCTCTCCTCCAGTCTGGTTTTTTCTTTCGAGTGTCCAGCAGATTGTACTTGCATCAACCCGGACTCTATATTCTGCACCAGTCGACGGTCCAAAACCGTACCCCGGGTCCCGGCCAGCACCACAAACCTGTACATCTTCCACAACGGCATCAATGCTTTGAGCCAAAACGACTTTGTGGGTCTCGGAGACTTGGATTTGCTAGATCTGAGTCAGAATGAGCTGGGGGAGATTCCGGATGGTGTATTTAAGATGCTGTCCAAGCTGAAGAACTTGGACCTGTCCTCGAACCTCATTACTCACATTTCCAAAGAGAGCTTTTCTGGCTTGGTCCAGCTGGAGCGATTGTATCTCCACCAAAACCAAATCCAGAGCATCCAGAGAGAAGCTTTTGAAGGTTTAGAAATGCTACTGGAACTCAAGCTTCGAGGGAACAAACTCACATCCTTGCCGTCTCTCGATTTACCCAAGCTTCTGCTTCTAGACCTGAGTTACAACAGCATCCCAACCTTGCATGTCTCGGACCTTCATACACCCCACTTAGAATCCCTCAGAATGGCTTCCCTTGGGCTTCTCCATCTAGATGAAGATCTCGTAGCCTCCCTGGGGAACCTCCACGAGCTCGACATCTCCCTGAACCTATTAACGGAGGTTCCCCAGGCCCTAAAGATGGACTCCCTGAAGGGCTTGATCAAGCTCAACCTGGCCGCCAATCCATTGGGTGAGCTAAGAACTGAAGACTTTCAGAAACTCACCGGGCTCCAGGAATTAGATCTCAGTGGTCTAAATCTTCAGGGATTTCCCCAAGACTTTTTCCAGTCTTTCCCCAGACTTGTAAGTCTGGCAGCGGCTGAAAATCCATTCAATTGTTTGTGTCCCCTGGCTTCCTTTGTGGTATGGTTGAAAGAGAAGAATATCATTTTGGAGAGACTTCGGGAGACCAGGTGCCACTTTCCTCTAGCTAATGCCGGGAAGATGCTATCAGTATTGGACCACACCGATTTTGGTTGTACACCAATGACAACAACTGTGCTGCCCATGGTGAGTACTCCAGCACCAGAGGAACCTACCACATCCCAAGAAATGACCCACACCAATGCTATCCCTCCTCCTCCTCCCCCAAGCGAACAAACCCTGGCCTCAAAAACAGACCCGCTTCCATCGCAACTCCCTGCCCCCACCGTCGGGGAATACGACCAACACATCTGCCCACCAAACATCTGTCTCAATGGTGGCACATGCAGTTTTGACCCAATAGGACAACTGGGCTGCCTGTGTCCCTCAGGAACATCTGGACTCTACTGTGAAAACGTCCACGATGTAACGGAACCACCGAAACCTCGGCTAACGGAAGTGTCTGTTGAGGCTTCCACAGTTCTTGAGGATGTCATCAGCTCCCGTCAGGTGACCTCCACCTCCATCCTTCTTGATCTGCACCTCTTCATCAAGACACGGCCAAATATCCGCGGAATCAGGCTGACCTACCGCAATCTCTCGGGCCCCGACCGCCGCCCTATTATTTTGAGCGTGCCGGCAACCTACCCCGAGTACACTCTCCGTGGACTGAGACCCAACTGTACCTACTCGGTCTGTGCAAGTCCTCTCGGGGAGAGAATAACCACAAGGGCCAACACTTCAGCTGAGACTGGGTCATGTACAGAAGCTCGGACTGCGGGGGTTCCTTTGACTTCCCTAGAACCCCGAGTGGAGACTCAAAACTCCCTCACTTATACTCTAATTCCCGCATTAGCTGCTCTGGCGCTGGTGCTGGGTTTGGCATTTCTGGTTGGTCTGATTATCTGTCTAAGGAAGAAGAAGCACAGTAAAGCGGGAATGGAACTGGAGCTGGGTCCTGCCGATCTGGACGATTCATCGGAAGTGGAAGGCATCAAGGCATGTCCGGAAAATCGGGGGAACAATCCAGTGGCCCACAAACAGACCGATCACTGCGGCACTCGACAACCGCAGGTAACAACAAAAATGCAACAAAATGGCCACTTTGATTATCAGGTACCGTTGATGCAAGAACATTCCAGCTCAAATAATAATCGCTCATCCTTAAAGCCATCTTATTTCTAAGAATATGTGAACACTTGTCCAGATTTTTGGAGTACTTCAAGCATTTTAAACTTTTCTTCCGGCTGACTGGAATGGCCGTCGAGAGAATGAACATGAACGATTACAGGCTGAGGTTTGGTGGTGAGGGCGGGAAAAAAAAACAAAGAAACCAAGCAAGTGATTAAATAAAGTGCAATTGACAAGAAAAGATCTTGTTGCAGAAAATGTGCTATTATATTTTGAACATGGACGCAACCATTGACAATGGTTTGTTTGAAAACGGTTTCTTGTTCGAGAAATCTATTGCTGGATTTAGAGGTGAAACTGGAGAAAAATGCAGCATTTGCATTTGATCTAAACCGGAACTGAAGATTTTTTTTTCTTTCTGTTATCATCATGAAATATGACCAACTTCAAATGTCACCAGACTCGCTCCATGACAAATGTAAAGTCTTTGCAATGGATTCTGAGAATATTTTTTGCTGAAGAATGGGACTCAGGTAGCTGACAATTTTGTACAAAACATGTTAATCCCTTTTTTTGTTTTGTATTTGTATAGACTAAGTGCTAGTTGTTTTGTTGACATTATAACAGCCCCAAATTTTTGATTCAGAGACTCATCTTTCATTTTACCCTATTTTTTTTTGTTACCGACTGATGCCCACCCAGAAACTGAAAGACCGTATGTAAATTTTCATCTTTGCCTTGTCTAAAGAGAGAAATGTAAATTAGTTAAAGTGTAAATGGTTTACAAAAGTGTACCTTTGATTTAGCAGGCATGCAGATGTTTTAAAACAATGCTCATAAAAGATGATGCCACATTTTGGTAGGGCTGCTCAATTATGGATAAATCGCAATTCATTTGTTCAATATCGAAATCACTACTATAAAACGCCAAATAATCATTTCTCCTCAATCATGGGAATCGTATTGAGCTAAAATCGTAATGGCGATTATAATCCGATCAATTGAGCAGCCCTACAAATCGGCTACTAATGAAACTGCATTCGGCAACTGGTTTTAAAAAACTAAGTTTTTTTGTGAAATGCAGTATTAAAAAGTGTCACAGCTATAGCGTAGCATTAACACATCAACTGGAATACTTTTATGCTGCTTTGGATTTTGAAAGGGATCGCTGTTTGCAACGAGGTCACCAAAGCGCCATCACGCTCTGTATTGTTTGTCGAAAATGTGTTTGTCAGAAAATGACGCCAACAAAATGGACAGTATTAAAACAATTTTCTATACAACTGTGTCCTCCATTCAGTTATCAATAAGACACTGAAAGTTATTTCAAGATCCTGGCCATTTTTTAAAAAAAAACTTTTTTCTGTCAAGAGGTGATTCATGTATAAAAACAAACTAGAATATAATAAATACTTGGGATTTTCCAGATTGTTCAGTCTTAGGAAGCCGACCTTTTCTTAGACCTCTGTTACAAAATATATAATTAAAAATATAAAAATATAATTATATATAATTATTAATTATAACAGACCCCCCCAATGCATACCAATAAATAACTATCATTAATTGGTATTGAAATTTCCATCTTCTTGAGATTTTTTGAGTTTATTCATTTATATCTACCGCTACCTATAACTATCAAATGGACTCTTACAAAAAAAAAAAAAAAAAATCATGTTTTGATGGTTTAGATTGTGTGTTTCTAATTAAGAGGGAATGTTGACTTGAGCATTGAAATGATTACTATGTGCAAGTGTAGTTAGCCAACGTATAATCACGCAGGTGACATTTTGGTTAAGAAAAATGATGTCCAGACTTGGAGCCTAATGTGCTTCCTGTTTAAAAGATCTTCTTTCACACTGACAGTTTCAGGCTGCTTAATGGAGCTCCAATTATGGCAATAATCATCTGGTAGTAATAAATACCAGTGGAGCCCACAGATGAAGAAAGTAGAGGTTACAAGTAAACAGATCTTTCAAATATTTGACAATGCAGTACAGCACACTAGAAAAAAAAAATCTTTCAGGAAAGGAAAAAAAACAAAAGGTAATTTATATTAAAAATTCAGATTAAAAAAAAAAAAAAAGATCAAATCCAAGACAAGGGAAGTCTCATGAATAGTCAAGTGGTTTGTAAATTTTAGCCAAGCAACAATCCGGTCTAAATTGTGGCGCTATTTTGCTGAATTTAATCCAGGCACTCTACTGTGTATGTCGACAAGAGGAAAGAAGGTAATTCACACATCTGTCAGAGCGAGATTTACCAAACCATTCTGTGACAACCAAAACACATTTAGTGAAAAGCTGTCAGCCGTTTCATTTCCGTGTGCTGATCCCGCAGGAAGCACGCTGCTCGTACTAATTGCCGGCTCAAAATGGCCGACAGACGTGGATGTCTGCTTGCTTGTCTCTGCACGTCAACCCTGAATGGCCTTTAACCTGATATCAATTATAGACGGATAAAGAAATACTGTGTCGTTTCCTGCGATGTAAAGGTTAGCTTTTACACAAATCCACTTCCAGTCTTTCCATTAGTAACAATGAATACTGGGATGGATTACCTTTAAGGCGATGAATGAAGTCCACTTTTACACTTTGAAAGACGACCCGACGTTTACGTGAATTAAATTTAATTGGCAGGCGAGAGCCAAAGGTCCCTTAATGACTTCCATGCTCTTTGAGGCATGAATCTGAACTCTCCGAACCGAAGGACAAAAAAAAAAAAAAAAGGTGAGTAACTTTCGGTTGTAGGGGCTTGACTCCATATTTTCTTTTCTGTAGGTGAATTGGCAAGAAGTAGTGGTAGAAGAAAGGATTCCTGAGCTTTACGGTTCTTTGGCCCGGCTCCGAGCCCCGAGGGCGTTGTTGTGATAAGCGGTGGCATGACAGCGGAGAGCAGGATTAGCAACCTTTGCGGGCCCTCTCTGCAAAGCCGCCTTGCCTTCATACTAGCAACAGGTTGTCAGCCGTCTGCTCGCTAACACGGGAAGGTGCAGTCATGCATGTGCAAAAATGAGATTTAGCTGGAAAACCACATTAGCGGTATTGCGGGAAATATCTTTTAAAGTTGTAAACATCCCACATGCTTAAAACACATTTTATACAAAAAAAAAAAATGATAATAATAATCTAACTGGGATAAATTTAGGTGAACCTCTGGTGGAGTGATGAAGGTGTATGATATCTCACAAAATTGAATTAATGAGTATAAATATAAAAAAAAAAACTAAAATAAGATATTTATAATTTAAAAGAACAAACAGTTAAATCAGAGATCTAAAATTGAATAAAAATAGAAAAAAATGAAAATAAAAAGTTAAATGCTTCAGTTCTGATATCCATTTAGAACAATAGCATTGTTCTTTAGCTGGCCTTCTTAAACTGTTCCACTCAGAACAAACTTCAACCGCCGCGGGGCTCGTTCCCCTTGACCTTTTACCTTCCAACATGCTACCTCTGACCCCTAGTCCGGGCCTCGGCAGAGCCACTTTAAAGCATCAATGTTTTGCTATTTTCAGTAAGTCATGCCAGACTCCCTTGTCGTCTTTAATTACGTCTTCTACGCTTTGTGTCACAGCTTCCGACATGTTTACAATACACACGCCCCCCCCCCACACACACACACACTTGGATTCCCATCAATTTCCTTCTCATTCCGTTAATATGTTGCCTCTTTGCCATGGATAGCAAACACTGACTAATTGAATATACTTCTGTATCAAATATGTCACTCCTCTCCAAAATTCTTTCACATTTTTCCACCAATTCAATAGTATCAACACTTGTGGAAATAAATCGAAAAAAAAAATAGTGGAAAAGTCACGAGGGCCTCCCAACTTTCCATTCTGGCCCCCTGCGGTGCTTGTCACTTTAAGTTTATTGACTGACAACCACTTTGGTCAGCGTTGAAAATCCTCAGCAGGCTTTTAAACCAATATGTGACTTTTCCCAGCTCAAACACAAAAGCATTGTATCCCGTCTCTATTGACACGACTCACTCTGATGAAATGTTTAATATCGAGTTGGACAGCAGGTGCGAGTGCACAATGGCTTTGCCCTGGGAGACCAGGAGCACAAGGTCAGCTATGCTGCCACTCCAGGACACACACACATAATAGAAGCTCACATACTCGCACAAACTCATTTGGCATGATGTTTCTTTACAACCATGCTCGCTGAGTACCGCCTGCCTCAAGGAGAATCATTTCTTCCAATCAAAACACGGCAACGGAGTTGCGGATTTGAGAAAGGATTTGATTTGAATTGTGAGAGTGCTCACACCGTATATTCAACTCTTAAGTCAAGGCACCACGGCATCATATGTTCCTATGTTTAGTCTCATCTTGGTCGCCATGTCAAGTCAAGACGGCGGGGTCAAAAAGTCATCTGACCTTGACAACTTGAATCACGCCGGCAGTGTGACGGAGAGCACCCACCCCCATCCCCCTCGACATGACTGAACTTTTATTTTCTGACAGGACCCCAACACGGGGCCACACACTTCAAAGTCAACATTTTGCCACCTTGACCCCGCTCGCATGGAAGGGACGCACATGAACACACGTGTGTCGTGCAATACGTTGCTTGGAAGCACTTGAGCACAAAGTTGGAACCACCAGCTATACAACACTATAGAGAGAGAGAGAAAGAGAAAGAGAGAGAGTGATCCCTCGCTACTTCACGCTTCGTTTATCGCGGTTCCACTACATCACAGATTTTTTTTCCATATTAAAAAACAATTTAAAAGTCAAAATACAACTTCTAAATCGAGGAAACGTGTCTAACCTTTCGGACAATGTAGTATTGTTTGTTTACATTCCTTTAGAAGTCCGTTTTCGGGTGTTAGCACGATCGCAAATTAGCATCTTTTTGGAACCAATTATCCGCGATAAACGAGGGATTACTGTGTATAGATAGATAGATAGATAGATAGATAGATAGATAGATAGATAGATAGATAGATAGATAGATAGATAGATAGATAGATAGATAGATAGATAGATAGATAGATAGATAGATAGATAGATAGATAGATACACACACACACACCATGAACCTCCTCTAAACTTTGTCTGAGTCAAAATTGCCAGGAAAAAGTTGGAATGGAACGATGGAGTAGAGACACGTTCCAACCAATCTTTGGCCATCATTCCAATGCGTCAGGTAGGTGGTGTGCTGGCTACTGACTTGAAGCTGCTAAGTATGAAGCTGGAAATCCCCTCATACTCACTCATAAGTGTGTGTGTGTGTGATGGTTTGAATTTAGGATTTTTGGCCACATGTGGGCCCGGCATCTGGCTGAGGAGGCGTTTTGGCTGGATGTGTGTGCATGTGTAAAAATGAAAGCGAGACAGAGCAAGCCAGAGTGTTAGCATGGTCTTTCTCTGGGCATAGCAAGTTTGCAGCAAGATGGAGCACACAAAAAAAACAAAAAAACAATTCACACATGCATTCGCCACTCACATTTGTAGCTCCAAAAACTTTTTACCTGTCTCACATTCTTCATCCTGGACATCATTGTCTGCTTCCCCAGTCGGCTCAGACTTTGGACTTCTCCTCTTGGCTGAAACACAAAATGATTCATTGATTCATTCATCAATTTGAATCTTTTCAAACCAGGTACACATCTTCTTAGCCAGTCATTCTGCTAGCTTAATGCTAATGTTGCAGCGCTATTACTCGAATGAACACAAACCGTGCAGCAATACTTGTAGAAAGACAATTCAACTATCGTTATCTATTATTTATCCTCCGCAAAGAACAATTTGTGCTCTATTAACGAGTTAAGTCTCAA
Organism: Syngnathus floridae; assembly: GCF_059516105.1. Taxonomy (NCBI): domain Eukaryota; kingdom Metazoa; phylum Chordata; class Actinopteri; order Syngnathiformes; family Syngnathidae; genus Syngnathus; species Syngnathus floridae. Next base: position 18,004,234 of record NC_142416.1, on the reverse strand, counting down.
AAAAAGAGAATACACTGCCCCCAGGTGGCCAAGACACCCACGCTATTTATGATGCAGCATGACAAAAACACTTTTTCAACTCTGTTTAATTATATTAATACAGTCCATTATCATAAAGCCATGTTCCCGAAACATGCATGCTAGGTTCATTAGATGGTAAATGGCGAATTGAGAAAACATTGCAATATTGCAAACTTCCCACACATTGTGACCCCGGGGATCACACTTATTTCACACACACACACGCACACACACACGACGCGATGCAGGCCCACACTGTGGAAAAGAACTGTTGATAAAAATAGCTCATAGTGACAGGAAAGGGGGCGGTTATGGTAACATGGGAGGGGGTCAGCAGTTGTGTGTAGAATCCGTTTATTTATGCTTTACTTTATTGATCTGTTTTGATTTTCAGGCGGGAGCAACTTCCCACGATCCCATTGAGGGAAGATGCAGTCACATGCACGCGCGGACTCACACACAATGCAAACATTTCTTGGGACGTCCTTATGAGACCCCCTAACTTACTAAAAAAAAAAAAAAAAAAAAGGTTGCTGTGGGTTTTTTTTTTCTTCATAAATGTAACCCAGAAGGCAAATGAGGTAGTGGCGGTGGAGGGGAAAGTCCCAAAAGGTGGAGACCAAGAAGAAAGTGGCTAAAGAAGTCAGCTTGTTTTTGTTGGAGAAGGAGCTGGAACAGAGAGCGGGTTCATGCTGCCAACACGCTTGATACAATCTGAACCAACCTAGCCGCGCACCTCTCAACCTGCAGGCTTGACATTTGAATCTCCCTCACGCTGCTGGAAACGGTTTTAATGATTCACCCGTGTGCTTATTAAAAACAACAATTATGTGTAACAGGAGATGCGCCTCGGCATCTGGATGGAGAGCAACACAGAACATGTCAAGTTTTGATCCACCAAGGTTTAGCCACTAAAAGTAGCTCTTCATTTGAGGTGGGTGGTCTCGATGGCGTTCTCACCGGTTTTGTCTTCCTGAAAGTTGGCAATGTGCCCGAGAAGAAGAAAAAACAAAAGTATTTTTCAGTGGCCCAAGAGGGGCTTACTGAGCAAGCGTAGAACAGACGGCAACCATTTCTGGCATCTCTGGTTTAAAATATAATTAGCTATCAGCATGGGTCGATTGACGGTTTGTTTTTAATTCATGGAGTCAATGTTTCAATAAGACTTCAACCTGGTAATGCGATCTTTTCTTTTTTGGGAGAGGACTTTGGAGCTTCTTCTCAGATGAGCAGAGAGGGGAGGGGTGAGCAGTTACGCAGACAAGAGGAAGATGAGATGTGGGTCCATCCACACCCTCTAGTTTTTTTTTTTTTTGTGGGCAAGCTTAGCATGCTCAGGCTATTGGAATTATTTTTCCGCCCTCAGACGAGTAGCTGAGAGGTCCTTCCCAAGTGGAAGCAGCATGGTCAAGGTTTTAGAAGATTTAAAAAGATCCCTGTGATCAGGAGGAATCATCTAAGATTACCTGTACTGAGAACTTCCTCTGAATTGAATTAGTAGAAGCACATGTACAGTTCTACAAGCACAAATTGAGTTAGATGACAAGCAATTAGTGATCCTGAGAATTGTAATTGTCATGTTGACCGCCCCCCCCCAAAAAAAAAACACGGAAAATAAGTTGAGTAGGCCTATTTTTTATTTGTTTTTGTGGATTTCCAATTTGTAAACTTAATATTAGTAAAATTTTGACTGAGTTGACTTTTGTGAAGGAAAAAAAAATACATCTTGCATTAATTTTGATGATTCAGCAATTTTGTGTCATCTTTGAATGAGGCAAGGAAGCTGGGGAAAAAAATGCTTGCTTCAAACTCTTTTGCTGTTGGGTTAGGAATGAATAGTTGACCTTGAATGGAATATAATAAGAGCATGCAATTTGTCAACATTTAAATTTTTTTGCCATACAACATTTCAACCCAAGTTTTCACTTTTGATTTCTGTCTGTCATTTTTAACCCTAACTCCCTGTGGGAAAGCAAAACTTTGTAATCCACTTCCTCTTTTTACCACCGGGGCTATCGTAACGTGTCATCAGCAAACACGGAGGACAGTTTAATAGGCCATCTTGTGATTTATAAATAAAATAAAAAAACAATTAGAGGAAAGATAAACCAAAATAATATGACAAATCTTCAGGAAAGCAAGTAAAAAAAAACTGGCATAACATATTTGCATAAGTGTGCACACCCTCTTATAACTGGGATTACACTGAATTCAGAATGAAGCAATCACTCATGTCGAGTAGGTAAGTGCACCTGTCATCATTTGAAGTCCCTCTGATTAATCGGCAATAAAATTCTGCCGTTCTCACAGGCCTTTCTTTGACAGGGTTTTGCTAACAGAAGCATGGTCCGGGAAATGGTCCTCAGTTTTTGGGGGTCATCATGAGCTGCCTACAATTAATAATCATCAGGGTTTTTTGCCCAGATTTAGTCCAATCATTCCTAAACGCAAATATTACGGCTATTTAAGTCTGGGCAAGAAGCCTGATTTGAGAGTTTAAAGAGTCCAAATCAACATCGGTGCATTTCACAACGTGTTGACTGAAAGCCGAAGTCGACATGGCAGAATGTGCTCGAGCTTGTAAATTTGTCATCAAGACTTACGTTAGCTTTGTCTGAGGATGTGAGCAGAAGTAGTGAAAGTACTCGCAATTTCGGTGGGACCCGAGTGACTCGTGCAAATTGAGCACCTCATTCGTGTTGGAGGGTCAAAACCAATGTTGTCTAAACAGCACAGTGTGCGCTACACGGCTAGCGACTCTTCTAGCGCAGTGCTCTCCATACACTGGCCTGCAGCTGTTATAACAAAATGGAAAAATAACCCTGACCCCCCCCCTCCCTTCTCTTTCCATATCCCGAACGCAAGACATTTCAATCTCTCCTCAACACCCTCATCTCGTCTACCAATATTTTATTTTGGGATGTCTATTTGTAAACAACCGGCGTGATTAGCGTTGTCACTCTGTGACATCAAATTTGAAGACATGAAAATGGCGCTATGCTAAGGGAAGTTAGCCGACAAATACTGAGATTAAGTACAAGAGACAAGGGCCAGGATAGCAAGCAGGACCACTCTTAAAAATTCCAGTTTCCGATTAAAATGTTTTGTTTTTTTCCCTTTTTTCGCAAAACTACGATGACGTTATTCAAATTTCCTGGTATTTGTATTTTTTCCATCAAGAAAGCAGACTGAACTATTTTTTCCAGCTGTTTTTTTGGGGGGGGCTTCTGAGTATTGCCTCCAAGAAAGACTAAAAAATATTTTTTTTTCTTGATATAAATTAATACATTTCTTTTAGAAGAGATAATCCATTAACATGCTCCTTCCCAAATGTTGAAATTTGTGGAAGCAGCCAGCGGCAACACGATTTGAAGTAGGCAAGCCTCAAAAAAAAAAAAAAAAAAAAAACGAGCTCAAACTGTTAAAACGAGAGTAAATAATCGTCAGTGATTCTTTGCATAATAACAGCTTAGAAAGACACGCTTTTTAGGGTATGGCAAGCTGGAAGCCATAATAACATAGTCGATGGATGTGCCATTATTTTTTTTTTAACTGCAGTCGTAAATAGCATCGTGTTTGTGTACGGGAGGCCAAAGGGTGACGTCAATTCCTGCCTGTTTCCCATTTTTCCTCAATCACAGCGACTTCTCTTCCACTTTGGGCCTGCCTGTTCTTACACCCCCGCAGTTTCGGCTAATTGGTCATCCAGATCATTGCCACATGCATTTGCTGCAGAGTGTGTGTGTATTTCAAATCCATCTAACCGGGGTCAAGGAGACGTTCCTCGCCTCAAAACCGAACCCCAGATTGAGTATCAGATTACGGGATTTCTTGATGCTTCCCATATGGGGCTTTTAGAATCGGTTCTGGGCCTCCCACCCGCCTCTGAGACACACTGTGACATATAACAAACACACACTCAGGGATGAGCTCATGTTTAGTTATGTTTTTGCGTGGCTGACTAAGTAGCCTGTTTGCCACTTTTTGTTCTCCAAAGTTGGATTTATAGACGTGACAATGCATCTACACAAAAGTTTGATATCAGTTCATCAACTAGCAATGTAATGTTTACCAAAGCGTTTTTGCTAGCGTACTGACCTGATTGTTAACTGCTCCGTGGAATGTACTGTTCTTGAGATTGCTTAAAGTCCACTTAAAAATAAAATGTGTTTTTTCTCACCACAAAGATGGAAGAGTGTTGCAACTTTCTTCTTTGCTCTGCCTGGTCCAGAAGTCACAGGGCCACTGATTGATTATAAATTTGAAGACACCTGTGATGCTCCTTAGAGGTCACACCTTGTTCCTAAGGTCAGAATCAGTTTTTTCAGTTTTTTTTGTCCATGGCTTATTTCATGAAATTGTCTTTTAAAAATATATATTTCTATTGAACCACAAGTCAAATAGAATGTATGATTCTCAATCGGTAATTTTCCAGACTTTAAATGAATTACTTTCCGATTTTCCGATTTCTGTGACCAACATGGGAGTAAACAATTTTGCAGGCTTTTAGTCCTACTTAACATCTGAAAAGTTAAGTTTAATTAGGACAAATCCAATCATTCCAATTAAACCAGAGTATTGACAAAAAGTTAAGAACTCCAGCAAGCTCGGCACTCCAGTGGTCCAATTTGTGCCTTAATGGTGACCACAAAAACGATTTTTCCCCAAAGGGGACCTTTAAGTCAAGTTTATCCTTTGTTGATTTCATTCATTGATGTGACACAAAAAGCAACTTGTGTCATTATTATGAACCACATGTCTATGTCCAATTAGCCTCTTCCTGCTGCTTTTGTGCTGTTCTGCATGAAGACGTCTATTAATGCCGACAGCAAACTCCTTCCTACATTTCCCAGTTACTCACGGCAACCAGCTGTCAGTCACACATGATTGACACATGGCCACATTCATGTTTGAAAAGCACGAGACCAGACAAAGAGCGTCTGGCTTCGTGGCTCGGAAGAAGTGAAAACATTCGACAAGGAGTATTAAATTGACTCTTGGTGACTTTGCTCCATTCAAGTCATTGTGAATGGTGTGTTCCCACTCTATGTTCAACATGGCGAATTTGGATAATTCTTCTATCAAACGTTCCAGGGGGCGAGACGGAGTATGTTTTTGGCAATTGTGTGCATGATTATGGGCCTCTAAAAATAAAAAATATCATAAAGGAAATCTTTTCCAACAAAAAGCATTTCCGTCTGCAGGCTCGACACTTTTTCCAGTCGGAGAAAGAAACAACATGGAGCTCAACCATTGCTAGATAATTACACGGGAGAAAGACGCCAGCTTCAGAACGAATAAAATTTACGACAACACCGAAGCCCACAAAAGGGGAAGAATGAGAAAGGGACGGGCGTGAGGTTTGCACAATTCCCAAGAGAGTCTTCAGTTTTTCTGGAAAATTATTATGGTGGTTTAAAAGGTGAATTTTGAAAAAGGCTACAAAGGATATGTGGTCCAAAAAGCAGAGAAAGTGGATGGCCAGCATCTAACTTAAATCTACTTCTACTGCTTGATGACGCCCCCTGGCTGTCCTCAAATTTCAACTAAAATGAATGAAATCTTGAAATGGTTGTGTGCTATTTATTTAAATATAACTTCTACAATATTATCCACAACTTTAATAAAGACAAGTTTTTACACTGATCACTGTAGTCCTTTGCCACTTTTGCTGAGGCATTGCCACTTTTCTCCATCAACCTTACATCTTCACACACTCCCCCTAGTGAAGACGAATAGTACTGAAATCTGCCAACCTTGTGTTCTTAATTTCAGCTAAACATTTTTTTGAGTTTAGAGAAGAAGCCTCCTCCCTCCTCCTCTTCCTCCTTTGCCTTGGTCTGTTTGTCCTCTGCCTGAGCTGAGCTGCTGGACTTCATCGCAGAACCTGACGCTCTGGTTCCCCCTGCTGAGCGCAAAGCATAGTGTCGCTTAAATCCAAAAGTAGTTAATTGAAGGTACGGAGAAAAACAGAAAGATTTAAAAAAAAAAAAGGCCTAATTTAAGCACCCCCCAAACAAAGTCAGCCATCGTAAAAGTTAAACCTGTTGAATCTCTACAATCATACAACATCTACAAATCAAAACGTGTCCCCCCCCTAATATGCTTACCTGGAGATGGAATGACACCATTAACAGTCCCAGGAACATCAATTTCCTCCTCAGCGTAACTGAGTAGAAGAGAACGCTGCCTCCGCGTCAACTTCCTGCAGAAACCGTCAATCAAGAATGAATGTGCAACAAGACCTGCAACGGCATCTTAAAACAAAGCACCAAATGCAAAATGGATCTTTTAAATGCTGCAAACAGTTGGCTCTTTAGATTGCCCATCTACCTATCAAGTGTGAAACTCATCTGACTACTTCTTAAAGTCTGCCAATCTACACGATACCGCCCCCCACACACAGTTTGACTTGAAATGTAAGCTAGGTGAAGAGCCTGAGCCACTTTCAAGCCTGGATCTGGTACAAAATGCACTGAGTAGCTGCACACTTGATTTTTTTGGGGGTGAAACTAATGATGATCACACACACAAATGTGGATTGAAAAAGTGGAACCTGACCGCTCGGCTTCTCCTTCACTGTATTAAGTACCGTCGGGTTTTGTTGCGCTCAACCCGTTTCCAGTCTCTTACTTGGGCACTCGGATCTTGATGTGCGCGTAGTGATCGCCGTAACTGTAGCTGTTCATCTTGCGGATGCCTTTCCCCTGCAGCCGGATCACCTGATCGGCTTGACAACCGGCGGGAATCTGCAAACGCGGCAATGAGCGCACTTGGATTAAAACCGGCATTTTCCATGGACGTGCAATCATGGAGGAGTGACGCTTTCTAACCATCTCACCACAATGCTGATGGTTTCGTAGAGGCCTTGCGCTGTGGCCGTGCCGCCCAGGACGGCTTGAGCCACAGAGATCAGCACGTCCGAGTGGATGTCGATTCCGTCGCGCCTGAACACGGGGCTCCCCTGGACCTACGTTGGGTCCGTTTCACCGAGAGTTAACAAGGGCAAAGGCGTTCGATGGTATGGCAGATGGATGAGGCTCACCCGAAACGTGATGAGAATTTCCTTCTTGCCGACTGACATGCGCACCCTTTGACCGTGCTCGACCCCTGCGGACAACGTACGTGTGCTCGTAACGTCGGACGATGTTCGACTAAAGTGTTTATTCCTGCATGGCTGTCTGATTGCTCATTTTTTTGTCTTATGATGCAAATGAAGACGCAAATTAATTAAATTCCCTCTCTCACGTACCGGCTGGAACCGGCACCGAAACCGTCTGCCTCTTCTTGGTCTGCCCCGAACCTCGGCACAGTGCGCAAGGCGTGATTACGATGGTGCCCTTGCCGCCGCAGCGTCGACACGAGCTCCGCGTCAAAAAGGGACCGATGTGCAGCGACTCCTATTGGGAGAAAAAAAATAAAATAAAAATCGTTGAATCGTTAATGAGATGAAATTACAAGAGAGGTACGACTCACCATGCCAGTGCCGTTGCAGTAATGGCAGTGAGACACTTTGGTGCCCGGCTCGCTGCCCTTGCCGTCGCACCTCGGGCAGGCGTCCTCGAGGTTGACGGACAGCTGCTTGTCCACGCCCTTCGCCGCCTCGGCAAACGTCAGCTCCATCACAAACTATTGACATGCGGGAGAAATGCGTTATGTGGCGAGCGATCTGTTGTCGTTTGAATGAGACAAAAAGTCCAATTTCTGATTTCAAACAATATTTAAAATAGCCCACCCATCAAACCCCCTCAAACACACACTATCCTGTTAATTGCAAAAATCTAACTAATCTTTTTTTTTTTTTTCAACAAACCTACTGCTAAATAAAATGCCATGAACATTTGTACATCAATCACTACCTAGTTGTGAAGGGCTTCGTTTTTCTCTCACCTCTGGCCGTTGCTCAAACATGCTGTTGACGTCTCGGAAGCCGCCGGCAAAATCCCCGAAGATCTTCCTGAAGAGCTCCTCAGGGTTAACGTTGGCGCTGCCTGCTCTGTAATACTGCTGCTGGCCAGCCTGACTAGCGTCGAAGCCGGCCGAACCGTACGTATCGTACTGCTTCCTCTTCAACTCGTCGCTCAAAACCTGTGCGGCACAATTTTGTTACCTGACAAATAGTATCAATTCAAGTTTATACATCGTGATTTATTCCGAGTGTGTTACCGGTCGCTACCTCGTAAGCTTCAGCCAGCTTGGCAAACTTCTCTTTGGCCTCCGGGTCATCGGGGTTTGTGTCTGGGTGGTACTTCTTTGCCAACTGCAAACAAAAGTGACTCAGATTGGACTGTTATGCAGATTTGTGTGATGATTTTTCCCATAGAGCAACAACGGGGGTCTCACCTGGTAATATGCCTTTTTGATGTCCTTTTGAGAGGACGTGCGGGCGACACCCAGGACATCGTAAAGGTCTTGCTTGTTGGCACGTCTGGCGCTGGTGAGGAAGCACCGGCCTGGTATAACGTGAGGACATCGCGAGGCTGCAGACGGGATGACACAACTGTACTTGTCAATTGCGTTGTGTAAAAATGAGATTAAAACAAATCTTTCGAAAAATTTCCCTGCATTGTTATGACCTTAAATGTGTATAGTCAAAAAGAATAAACAAGACTGGCCATGCTGACTTTTAATAGAACACTGATTGTAAACGGCAAATGTCAGTAAATATGGTGACGTAACTAAACTATTTAACTCTGATAGAAGTGATAAACATGAGTGAATTTCTTTGGTAGCAGTCAGGTTCAATCTGTACCATTAATCACATCACACTACGTTTTTTTAAACATTTTAAATATCTGTTTAGACAGGCACTGGAGATGTTTTGCTAGGTTTCGCTTACCTGTCAGTCGGCTCAATGTCACCGCATTTTTGTGGCTCCGCGGGCTCGGGTGAGCCGCCAAACTTCCCAGGTGTGCGGCTGAGGTCGTCGCTGAAAGGCAGGCATATCTGGCGGATACAAACTGGAGATGACCGCGGCATAGTTTGGAAATAAGCGACGCGTCGAACCAGCGTGTGACAAGCCGGTTTGCGGAGGACGCCATTTTAATTCCGTCACTTCCTGAGTTAGCAACGCTCAGCGCATGCGCGAAGATTTGTACGTACTTGCACCAAACCTATTAACTGTGAATTTTCTGCTAAACTGTAAATGAGTATTTTATTTCACATTGTAGATATTTTGGCTCACTTATTTGGGGAATTGCTTTAATTCAGCAACACTGGAGAGGTTTCAAGCATAAATGTCTTTCAGTCATTCCACAAAATTCAATTAGATTTGTCCTGATTTTGACTTCAAAACGGCAGGTGGCGTCACCAATCTGCTAAAATCAATGTCGGCTCTTGCAATGTAAAATTAAACAAACGTAAAACCACACAAATAAACAAGATTGTTTTTTTTTAACATCAACTGGATCATTTGTAAAGTAATGTAAGAGGACTCATTCAAATTCCAAGCCATCTCTCAACTAATGTTCCAACTTTATTTTGGGAACATTTATTAAACAGGCAAGCTGACACAGACCAGATACAAGAGATTTTTTGCCAACAAATGACTCCTAAGACTCCAAGTCAAATGCTATGAGTCAAATGCTTATCCTTTGTCTGTTAATCTCTCCAGCTATAGAGATGGATGCTCTGAGGTCAAGTCGTCAAATCAGTGGGAGGTGAGGCAGAGGGCTGTCATCTTATCTTTATAGATCATCTTTGAAAAAAATCCGATAAACAGACCTTTGTTGACTTAATGATTATCAAAAAGATGGTTTTCTTGTTACTGCAATACTTCCCGTGGTTAACACAACCTAGGACTTTTTTTTTAATATATATATACAAACTTAGCCAATAAAAACTATTCTGATTTGATTCTGACTTCAAACAAAATCTAATTTTTCATCAATTTTCATGCACGAACAAAATGTGCCTGTTTTCAGCCAGCTATCATGAGTTTGCCCCTTGGTGACATTCTAATGTTACTTCTAAAGAGCAGAAAGCTTCCCTTGTCGTCAAAGGGGCTTTTGCTTTTTGGTCGCCAGTCGATTGCGGCTCGGCTTCTCGAGGGCTCGCAAAAAGCGTGACGGGGAGGTGACCTCGCTTTCTCAAACGAGCAGCTGTTAACCTCGCTTGTAGGCAGACGATGGTATCTCAGACAAATCACACCGTGTTCAGCAGATCTTCTCTGTTGTGGAGATAATGCAGCTGTTATGGTTACAAGCTAACACTGAAATGACGAATTGTTCAGTATGTGCGAGCAAAAACTACATTCAACATATTACTGAATTATATTTCGATTAGATTAGACTTAGATTTATTCTAATTTCCTTTCATCAATCATCAAAACCAGGTCTAGACTGCAATGTCTTTAAGAAGACCCATTGTGACTGAAATGTTCCTCGCTGAACAAGCTGCATCAATACATTGTGCTGACCTTCTCACCCACCTGAGTGCAGCCTCCAGGTACAGGTCAACGACAAGAGCTTCGGGTCAATAACCAGGTCCCTCGTTGATAGACGATAACCTCTTTCAGCTCCGATTTGTTTCATAGACGGACAAAAGACCAGATAGGATCCGCTGTGATGTGTTTGCGTCATCCATGTTTCCTTCAATCAGGCTTTCTTCACCTGCTTTCCCTTCAAACCATGGTTGTTTTTATCCTTTGTGAAGGAACACCACTGAGGTGTGAAGGAGGGCAACGTCGCAGGATGTTACTTTCTTTCTCCAAAATGTTTAGTCAACAAACGAAGGTGCCGTGGCATACTTGACTCATTCTTTACACATTTTAACAAACTTGGATCTGCAAGTGTCTCAATGAAAGTCAAACACTGAAGCCCAATTTCAATTTTTTCAGCTTTTAGCCATGTTCAAATATTAATTCATCACCCAAAACAAACTCCCAGTTGGTGCATCAAATGAATTAAAAAAAAAAAAAATCCCGGCACTTTCTGCAATATTTTCAATGATCATCGCTGGTTGGTGAGGATGATGGGAATATTAAATCCGGTTCCAAAAAGATTAAAGTGAATTGCTCGTGTAATTTCGGCCTCAGTGAGTCCCATTGGTGGTCTTCCTTCCTTTGTCCCGCACGGACAATAGGCCGGCCCCCCTCGGGTGAGACTTGAAGGAATCTCGATGCCCGTAGAAAGCAAGCTGGCACCTGACGACATGACAAAGCCCAAGTCAAGAGGTTGGGAGCCAAAGGTCACGGAAGCACTCCTGACGCGCTCGGTGGAAAAAACGTGTCGGATCACCTCTGGGCATTTTTACACTGGCAGATGTTTCTGTTTTTCAAGTTGGGATGATTGATGGAGTTGGCTCAGCATGTGACTCAAGACTTTATATGGACACCTTGGTTCTTAACATGCAGTGTCAATCAAGATGGTTCAAAAGTACTCTAGTTAAACACACCGCTAATCATCAACCTTTATTCATACTTTTTTTTTTTTTTTACTACCTGTTCCAAGTATGCTACACTAAGCTACAATGCAAACATTTCGCATGAAAGAGAGTTTTTGGTAAAAAGATTATGAGCTGCTATGTCGGCAGAAGACGTAGAAGCTAGCACGTTAGCTAACTCTTCTGCTAGCATGGGGTTCTTAACGGTCAACATTAAATTATCATGTTTTAGTCTCTCTCAAAAGGTGTCATCCAAATCAAACTTATTGACATTGTCCACAAGAAAAAGAGTGTGTGGGATTGTTTTTGAATGATAAATATGACTTTGCCGTCAGTTAATTAGCAAATGAAATAAAAGCTCACTGCAAGCGGGATGCGAGACTTCCTCCCATCCTGTGGATGGTCCATTAATGTCGGAGTTCCACTGTTTCCTCACCATGCTTTGTGAACATTATTGATGTGAAGGGTTTAATGATTATCTTAGCCTTTTACGCGTGTGTAAATCATCATCATCGGGAGTAGCAGCAGGACTTCTTCCTTGTGGAAACCTTTCATTCATTGCACCGTGTCCACTCTTGAAATGTGGCTTCAATAAAAAGTCAGCAAAAGATTTACAATTGTCCGGCGACCCTGTGAGCCCCACTGAGGTCGTCTTCTTTCTGCCTTTTAACACGTTTTCGTCTTTATCGCCTTATATCTCATGTCAAATGCTTCAAAACATGTGGAGTGAAGGCAGACTGATTTATTTAATCATTTAAATTTAATGATCAATTACTCATTGAAATACTTAGCAAGCAAAATTTTTTTCCCAATTCCTGTTTTTTTTTTCCAAATGTATATATTACTCCCATTTTACTTGATTGTAGTAATCATTTTAAAAAAGGGCCTTGAATGTTTTATTGTTTTACCTTGATTTTAGTATTCATTCATTCATTCATCACCCAAATTGCGAATCACGAGTACATAAAAAAAAATATATATACATATATATATACATATATATATATATGTATATATATATATACATTTTAAATAAATGGTCTGATGGTGATTCAAGGCATCAATAAGTAAATCATTGATTGGATAAGTACAGCATGGGCAGCACCACATCTTTTTTTTTTTTTTTTTTACTTCCTTTCAACTTTCCATCTTCCACTGTCCCGTTAATTCCCCGGATGATAATCTCTTGAGCTTCACCCGGGTTCATAAAGCGACCTCTTCGCCTCGTGCAAACAGAAGATAATCCTCTTGTTACGACTATGCGTGCGTTTCACGAGCAAAGTATGATTTTTTTAAAAAGTTTTCACTAAAACCATTTTGGCATCAATATTAGGAGTTACTATCAAACTACCATGCTAGTAATTTTAGTAATGAGTAGAAAGCATTTGAATGAATAAACGCTTAACTTTGCTTCAATGTGGACCCAAGACACAAAACTAAAATTGGATAAAATTGGCCAAGCCTGCCGGAAGTTCCTGTAGCTGGTGGGTGACTCAACTAGATAAACTTTAAGAGGATCTATTTTTGTGGCTCAAACATCTGAGTGTGAGAAAAAAAAGATGGTAATTTAAAAAAAAAAGATTTTTCACAATTTTGAAGCTTAATTTTAAGGGCGGAGCCATAAAAAAAATGGATTTTAGCTTCTCACATGGCACTCTTTGGCATCACAATGGCTCTTAATGGCTTTGTGCTAAATGCGAGCACAACCACGAGGGATTAGAGAAGGCGAAACATGCCGGAAAGACATTAAAACCATCGTCGGAATTTGCTCACAGCTGTGTGGCTTAATCTCACGGCAAGCCTCTGAAATAGGTTGCCTTGATTGTTGTACGAGTTAGCAGGGGGGGGGCTTCATGTTCCGCAGCGTTGCCCAATCAGCATGTCACACCTTTAACAAGCCTCCTGCTCGAAAGTCCATTAAAATGTATTTAACTCCCCCCCCCCCTCCCTGTGCAAGTTAAAGAGGACTCCCCGTGTCTGTTTTCACAAGCTAGGCTTTTGTGTCTCTTTAAAATAGAGGCTAAAACAAAAAAGGAAACCCCGCAGGGGATGGAGACGAAAGAGAGGGGCTCGGGGGTGTGTAAAAATGTCAACCCAACCAGTGAGTGCAAAACTGAGGTACATCCCAAGCAGTGATTTATGGTTTCAAACTAAAAATGGAAAATATAAAACAATCACCTCCGAAAAGTGACCTGAGTCTTCTTCTGTGGTCTTGCGTGCTGGTCTGCTCTCACTTACATCTGGGGTGGAGATTTTAGCTTTTCAGCATTATGCACATAATCTCTCTCACACACACACGCACCCTGCGGCCGATTCCCTTTAAGGACAAATACTCCCGTATAAATAGTTTATTAGTAACGGTTACATATCAGGATGTTTCCCCTTCTTTTTTTTTTTGCGACGATAAGCATAGCACAAGCGGTCATATAAACAAGAGCGAGCATGATGTGCAAGATAGATGTGAGAATATTCAAAAAAAAAGTCTTAATTCCACCCTCCGAAGGGGATATATATAATCCAAGATGATGAGAGGGTTACCGTGTAGAAGAATTCCCACCTCCCCTTTTGCTCCCATTTCTCCATTGAGGAACAACAGGGTCCTGTTAGCCCGCTCGCCTTTGTGGGTCAAATTTCCATCAAAGGTCCGGAAAGGTGTCGGGAATACTTCCTCTACGGAAAGTTCCGCAAACACGATAGCGTCAAAAATGTGCAGTATATCCTTGTCTTGTTCTTGTTGTCCCAACTGCTGCTCTTATTCCACTTTGCTCACCTGATGCCTGATGGGAGAAAAGTGGAGCGGATGTCAAACCGAGGACGGACAAAAGTTTTACAAAGTAAACCATGGGCTAGGATTTTAGGAGTGTGTGTGAGGGGGGGACAAAAAAATTAAAAAACCCTCAATTGTTTAGAATTCGCTAATAAACATTGATAATAAAGGGCACGAGGGGAAATGTGGACAAAAAATTCCGGGAATAATCGCAAAAATAGTTCGTCATGAGTCAGCCGAGCGAGAACTCAACTGGAGGCGGCTTTCCAGTTTGACCCAGAGACTAAAACCACTCTGTTCATGTCCTCCGGGACCAGGAAGTGGTCTCTCGGGAGGTGTCTGTGGTTATTAGCGTAGATATGAGATGTTGTCGCATTCAGGAAACGCACACAGAGAAAGGAAAGGAACCATAAATACCTCGCTGGCTCGAAACACTCACCGTTGTCTGCGTTCGAGTCGGGATTGAGTTTCCGCCTGTTCCCGCACGAGCACTCCAGGTGGTCCTCCAGTCGAATCTCTACTTCCTTCAGTTTGGGCCGTCGTCGCACATATTCCACCTTGGCTACCTTGATAGACACAATCCCATTCAGATACGCAAAGAATGATATGCAAAATAATTTGCTACAAAAACCAAAATCAGTGCAGAATATTTGTTTACCCTGACGATGCGGTGGTGCTTGCGGGCCGCCCGGCACCTCATGTTGCTGGTGTTGCAGCAGCCTGTGCAGCGCTTCACCTCCACGCACGGTGGCCAGATGATGAAGTTGGCGGCGGTGGGGTCCACCTGACTGCGAGGGATCTCGTAAATGGTGGTGCGCACTTTGCAGCCTGCAGGCAAGGCCTCCTCCACCACTACAGGGGGCGACCAAGAGACACTTTTAAGATCCTATTTATATTACAGTATTTTCTGCACTGTAAGGCGCACCTAAAAACCTCCAATTTTCTCAGTGCGGGTGCGCCTTATATATGGACCAATATTGAGCCACTACAGCAGGCGTGTCCAAAGTCCAGCCCGCAGGCCAAATGTATATATCTTATATATGGACAAAGTTTTAAAATGGGCCATTCATTGAAGGTGCGTCTTATAATCCAGTGCGCCTTATAGTGCGGAAAATACGGTATATACACACATTCATATATATACGTATTTTTTATGTGTGTGTCACCAATGATTATTGTGCTCGTCTACATTGTTTCACAAGTGTGGCGTGTTTGCGTATCAAGTTTGCGCAAGCGGATGTGTGTACGCGTGCACTCACCAGTGCTCCGCCTGTAACGTGCATGCGTGTACTCTTGCTTAACTTCCGGGAAGGCGTGAGAGAAGACCTTGTCATAGTCGTGTTTGGTCTCCTCGATCACCTCCTTTTCTGGACGCAAGACAAAACAACACATTGGGATTCCACACTTTTTGTGTCGACGCACACAAAAGGCATCGCTCCCGATAGCTTGCTTGCATTGTAGCGTGAAAATGAACATTATTATGGGAACATTTCCGACATGCATGCGCCTCTCTGATGATTTCCGTCTTGATGAGATTACACTAACTCAGTTATTGGGCTTGCACATGTCCCCTATTTACTTGCTGGCATGAAAACACGTTGTGGTTTATTCCAAGGTGACTTGAACAATCTCTCATGGGAAAAAAAATCTTTACTCTTGTGGATTGCACAGGTAAAGCTAACAAAGTGTCCGCTGTGTGTAGGAGCACTCCTTCCACCCCACCCACCCCGACCTCCTGCTTGGCTGATCTCAACCCTGACACGCAGGAATCCAGGCATGAATTATACATGGCAACATTGTGGCCTTCCAACCCAGACTAAATAATGGGCGGCGTGACAACAGCATAATGAAGTGAGCCACTTGACCCCCACCCAAGTTTTGGGGGGGGGCATCACACTCCCCATTTGCATGTCAATAATGCCAAGATTAATGGTGGCATCGCACATGAAAAATTAATCCGCACTCGCTATTTACCGAACTAAATGTCAACCTTCAACAATTAGCCTTAGCGGCAGGGTGAGGTTGCCATGACATCATAAGCAATCCTCTTAGACTCAATTCTCACGAGCAAAATCCTTACAAGTGTTCCAACTTGTGTGTGGAATTGCTGAAGTGTTAATTTCCTTTCTAAATTCTTCTTCTAGGTTTTTGGCAAGCGTCTCGCACGTCTTCAGGGTTCACCGAGAGTGGAAAGAGCAAGTCGGGGCAAGTTGGTCTCTTAGCAACGTTGTGGTAATGAGATGAGAGGACAGCATCCTTTCCCCGAAGAACTCGACCAGAACAACCGTATTAATGTGTCCAATTTGTTCTTTCATGCCACTGACTGACTGATTAGGAGGGAGGGGCGGCCTTAAGACGTTCAACATGTCGTATCCAGAAATTTAATAGTTTAAAGTAACCGCTCGTCCCCATTTTTAGACATTTATATGGTGCACATATGATTAAAGTTGCTTTAATCAACGGGTTGTAGCTAGGCAGATTATTTGGAGCACCATTACTGGCAGAAATTTAAAAAACTCACGTGAATCACGATAAAAATAATCTTTGCATTTGAATTTAGGCCAACAAGAGGCAGCATAGGCAACATGTTGGATTAAATAATAGCAAGTCTAATTAATTTCTAATTAGACAATATTAAATTAATTGCTAAATAGACATTTATTTAATTTTTATAGATTTTTTTTAACTGATTTATTTTAGTATTTTTATTTTAAACTGTGATGTCTACATTTTTAATTAGATTTTTCTTAGGAGTAGGCTATGCTTGTTTGTTTATACTGCAAAGTTTCATCAGTGCAGTATTGTTATTTTAAACTGTGATGTTTACATTAATGAGTTTTTTTTTTAGGAGTAAGCTAAGATTGTCTGTTTGTTTATACTAGAAATGTTTATCATTATTACTAAAAGAAGGGTTAGAAAAGAGGCATTTTTACCTACGGTGTCTAGCTCAAGCAGCCGCTGGAGGTCGTTGATGCTCCGGATTTCGTTGCGGGAGAGCCGCTCCACAAGCTCCCGCGGAATCGAGGACTCTTGCTGGGTGGAGGGTGAAAGAAAAGTCCGGTGTTTTATCGCAACGCCGTTTTGTCTTTCTCCCAAACAGATTCCTCAATCAAATCAGCATGAACTTGTCTTTATAAAAAAGATTTTTATCATTTGAAAAAGTTTGGTTAAATATTTGAAATTAATTTCCGAATATGAACCTGCCATTTTTGGGTGTAATTACCTCCGCAGCGGCTCGTAAGATGCAGAAGCAGCCGGCGAGGAGCTGATAGAGCGCGGGTCTCATCTCCTCTCAGATACGCTGGGAAGGCTCCGCGAAGGGGCGAGGGTACACTGACGGAGCCCGGGTGTCGCTCCCTGCTCTCGGCCGGAGCTCAGAACCATGCCTCGGGAGAACAATGTCGTCCCAGAAGAATGGAGTTAGTTATTCTTGTTTCTTCCTCTTCAAAATACAAAAAAAAAAAAAATGGAATCCACAGACACAGGCGTCAAATGATCCGTTTTATAATCCACTAACATCCCAAGACTTCCCGGTTTTCGGTGGTACCGCACACTCTGAACTCCAGACGTCTCGGCCCCAAGATGTAACTGCGCGCGTCCCCGTGGTAAAAAAAAAAAAAACGGGAGCGCGCAGGCTACATGCACAAATCGTGAACACGAGCCAAGCAGATTAACTTTAAAGTGGAGCTACATTGTTGGAAAATTTAATAGCTGGATACAAATAGTTGCGTCGAACACCCGTCCTCGAGCAAAATCACCATAAAAAGATTAACAAAGACATAAAAGTCAGAAGAAATGATGATCGTTAGAAAATTGAGGTTGGTTAATGTCCAACGCCTTGTGCACATGTGTCAGGGTTGATATAGCAATAAAATTGGTTAATAATTGTCTTGATTGCAGGTGAGTGAGTTCCAACTATAGGATTGTTGGACGCACGATCTACCAGCGGAGGCGCTGTTGAGTTGCGACGAGTACAGTGATCCCTCGCTACTTCGCGCTTCGTTTACCGCGGCTTCACTACATCGCGGATTCTTTTTTTTTTTCAAATTAAAAAAACATTTTAAAGTCAAAATAAAACTTCTAAATTGAGGAAACATGTGTCCAACCTTTAGGACAATGTAGTATTGCTCCAAATGTTTGTTTACATTCCGTTTTCAGGTGTGAAGCCCTTTGAGACTGTTTGTGATTTAGGGCTATACAAATAAACTTGACTTGACTTGACTTGACTTGTTAGCACGATCACGAATTAGCATCTTTCCGCTAACTCATTAGTCTGCCCAGTACTTCTTGTTGGTGACCGTACTTTGCGGATTTCACTTATCGCGGGTGTTTTTTTAAACCAATTATCTGCGATAAACAAGGGATTACTGTACAATTGTTCGTGACAAAACATTCACTTTCGCCATTGACATGAATGAATATTACATTAAAAAGAGATTTAGTAAACATGAAGAAAACATCTTTACCAAGTGGCCCTTTTCTTGCAGTTACCGTATTTGCCGGTGTATTGGTCGACCTTTTTCGATCCAAAATCGACCGAAAAAAATCGACCTCGACTTATACACCGAGTCATAAAATTTAACTTCGTATTCATCGCTTCAAATGTGATGGTAACCAAGGCCGTTTCTCATGCATCTCATTGTGCGTTGCACTTAGAAAATTTGAACCGGGCGGCGTGCGCGAGTGCGCGGCCCGCTGGAAGTCGAATGAGGCGCCACCACCACCTCCGCGGTGCTTATAAACAGCCGATCCGCTCGGCGGGGGCTATTTTCGGCCACTTGGCTCGTGCGCACGGCCTCCCGGATGTGCCGGGCGGGTGCGCGAGCTCGCCGGCCGCTGGAAGTCGAATGAGACGCCGCGACCACCTCCGCGGTGCTTATAAACAGCCGATCCGCTCGGCGGGGGCTATTTTCGGCCACTTGGCTCGTGCGCACGGCCTCCCGGATGTGCCGGGCGGGTGCGCGAGCTCGCCGGCCGCTGGAAGTCCAATGAGGCGCCGCGATCTCCTCCGCGGTGCTTATAAAGTGCCGATCCGCTCGGCTTGGAGCTATTTCCGGCCTCCCGTTGGTGCCGGGTGGCGTGCGCGAGCTCGCCGGCCGCGATCTCCTCCGCGGTGCTTATAAACAGCCGCATGCGCACGGCCTCCCGGAATTTGAACACATTTCGTCAATAAATTTCGCATATTGAATTTTGAAGTTTAATATAATGCAACAATTGAGCTCGACTTATACAAAGGATATATCATAAAATCGTAAATTTCCGTCGAATTTTAGGGGGTCGACTTATACACCGAGTCGACCTGTACACCGGCAAATACGGTACTTATTAACGTACTTTGTGTGTGCCTATGAATCTTTAGGAAATTCATATTCGTTATGCTTCCGCCATGTTGACCACACGCCTCTCCTGTGCTTCGATTAGCTCACCTCCACAATGGCGCAAATATACATTTTTAATCCTGTTCATCTATGAAAATACCAGCACAAAGAAAAATCCACCAGTAGACTACACTTGGCGCTGGGCACAAAAATAGGGCCCTCAGTCTTCCTTTGTCTCCTTGAATTTGTCTCCCACACACACACACACACATGCAAAGTTGTCGTGGAGGCAAAGTGGGTCACAACCAATTCAGACCTTGAATGGCGGCGCGCTGTCACTTCCTGCGTCCTCACACTGCACGATGCACCTCACTCGTTGCTTCTCTAGACCGGCTCGCCTCCCCGCTGTCAGAAGGATCCAAGTGTGACCACCACACACAAAGAAACTCTCATCATACAGTACATTGGGCTAAAAGGGAATTTGATCCTGCAACAAATTTGGAGTTGACGTGATAACTGGGAATGGAAAGTTGCTATTTCACTATTTATTTATTTTTTGCAACCAAACTACTGCAAGAAGAGAAGAGGGGTGCGCCAATGGGTTAAGATTTTAAGAGGGCAGCCACAGAAAAGCAAGGGTGTGTGTAAAGAGACCTTAAGGCAATAAATGTGAATTCTATATAAATGGATACAAAATTTGCAGGGTTGGGTTTACTCACATTAAAGAGAGAAAAAAAAATTCTTGACTGTACACATTTTCTTACGACTTCTAAAAATAAGTTGTTTTCAGTTGGATTCGAGAAATATACTTTTCATTTTTCTATTTTACGCTCGCTCAAACTTCTCTTTGCAATTCTTACATTCTAAGTGAAACAGAAACTAGCTAGCATACGGAAGAGCTAACTATAAAACACAATTAAGGTTGTGTTTTTTTTAAATTCACTCCTCTTCCTCTTACCTACTTCCTTCCATTCTATCACTTTCCACTCAACAATAGATTGACGTTATAAACGAAATATTGCTTTTAATTAGCCTGAGTAATCAAACCAAACAAATGATCTAGTGGGCAGATGTTTGGAGAAGTGCCGAGTGTGAAAACAGAGTCTCCATGCGAGTGCTGGAACTTTAAATTCAGGGTGGCCAATTGTGTTTCGTTACACTTGGGAGACTTTAATCTCCTCGGGGGGATAATTGGGAGTCAACGAGGGAGTTAATTATGCTTCCCGCTGACAAAAGTCACCACACACACACACACACTCACACTAATTGCTCTTACGCAACAAATGTGTATGAAACGCCATCATGTTATGAGTTCTATCAGTGTTTTCAAGTTTTCTGATTATTTTTTTGGGGTAGGGGTAATTTTTTGTTGTCGTTTTGCAGACTCCCTTAGATGAGCTATACCCCCTTGCCCCCCCCAAAAAAATCCTAGCTCCGCCAGTGTCCCCTGCAATAATTTGAATGTCTGCTATTTGGGGAATCTCAGATTAATCATCTTTTAAAATCTTTTCATTGACAGATGCAAAATAAATAAAAAAATAAAGAACTAATCCTAACAGCAAGTTAATAAATAGGCTACAGCTCTTCCATTTTCATTGTCAATCCTTTCCGGTACTCTCTTTCTCCAATTAGTAATGTCTCACGCTAATTATTAGCAAACTGGGCACCGGGAGGATGAGGAAAAATCCCTTTCTGTCCGCAGTGGGAGGATTTCTACTTTGTGGGAGCAAAGGATGTGCGGGGCGGCGTCTTTAGGGAGGACTGATGTGGTGCTTTTGGCTCGGAAACAATGCAACGCTGTCTGCTATGGGCTAATGGAGGAAAGCGGTGTTCGCACACACTCACTGACACACTCGTTTCAATGAGGTGACATCATGGCATCACTGGGACAGCTACTTGTTTTTCAGAAGGAGGAAGTGTCCTGTTTAGTCCAGATTGGGTTTTGGCTAGCTGTCATTTGGAAATGTCTGTTGAAAATAAAATCTCATGTTTGCTTGTTGTCTAGAACTAAACTAGTTGCTGCCTGGCATTAAGCACTAGCGCCATCTGCTGGGGAGGGATATAGACAACAAACTTTATTCCATGACCACAAAGAAGGGCTTGCTTTGCAGATGGCGTAAAAATAGTTTTATTTGACATTGAACATTAAGTGCTACATAAATATACAAAATTTAACAGTAAAAGTTGGTTACTCCCATTTCAGTTTGTCTTTTCAAGTATTTTTTTTTAACGTTTATTAGGTACGCGGCACTATCTAATGACAACAAATAGAAAATCTGTGTCGCCTTCTTTACAAATGTAATGCTTTTAATTGAAAGCAGAGGTTTAACAGTTCTTGAAGTCAATAATTTGCGTCCACTGCATATAATCGCACCCGTGTGAGATTCTCTGGATGATGTTATCAGACGTAAATGAGACCAAAGTGCAACAAAGGGTGAAACAACATACACAGGGAAAAAATAATCAACATGTCATCATAAGCAATAAGTTATGTACGTGTTTATTTATCAACTCATTAAATAATATATGCTAGAGGTAAATGTGAAGGGAAAAAAAACCACGCAAAATTATGAGCGCAGTGGGCTATCTGTGCTGGGTTTCACAGGTTTGTAACAAGAGGTCATGTGATGCTTTGCTTGCATGTCAGTCAAATTATTGCAACCTTTATAGATCCACAGACCTTCTCCATGGTTACATTCAGTGCTCAATGCTCTTCATTTAGGAGCATCTACTCACAAGAGCGTTTTGTGTTACCTTCTAATTGCCTACTAGCGCTTTGGCGAGTGCCTGGAGCACCTCCCTTTTGTCGTACAGGTACATCTGGGTTTCCCACAGCATGTCAACCAGAATGGCGTCGCTCACTTCGTCCAACATCACCTCCTGGGAAAGCTGCGGGCTCAATCTGTTGGAGTAGTCATGATTAAAAATCCTTTCGAATATTAGCTGGAAATTAGCACAGTGCTGGAGTTGGCACGAAAGAAATGACGACTCCACTAGATCCTGCTGTCTCAAGTGAGTCTGGCATACCTGTGGTAGATGGTGTCGATCATTTCACACCAGGCACTGGCTCGGTCCACGGCGCAGCCGTCAGAGTCAGTACACTGCCCGGCAGCAAATTGATGATGTCACACACAGCCTTCACACAATTTCTAGTGAGTAAAGTGATACTCACGCAGTCCACCAGCATCTTGCCCAGCTCCTTCGCTCCAAAAATGCTTTTGGCTAGTTCCAGTGGATTGGAGGGTCGGAAAACATCCACGGAGCTCACTGCCACCTGGGGTGGTTTACCTGAGGACAATCAAAAGGTACAGTATTAACTTGACATCCATTTTCTATATTTATGAATTCATGTGATTAAAAAAATAATGTAAAGTAGTAATTAATGAATTGAGAGTATATTGCTTTAGTCCTAAAATGTTACATATTCCATCAAAAATTCATTTTTGTAATTAGTACACTCCCCAGCATCCTGTGAATAAAAAAAAAAGAATTCAAGTCACTTATTGCCACTTCTAAACCTTCATCTTAGAGTCAAATTAAACAAAATAAGAAAATAACTAAAAAAACAACTAATATTACCCCATTTTACACAGTCACTAACTCAGTAAGACTTTTTTCTTTATTATACTGCCCCCTAGTGGTCAAGGCTGCCAACCGCGTTCAGAGCTGATCACAGAACTAATCAAATTTGGATATCCCACTTGTGTGTGGTGGCTTACCGGTCCCGAGAGAAACAACAAGACCCAGTTTCTTGATCTCCACCCCGTGGCCCTGAAAACCAAAACATGATTGGAAGTCAGACATCTTCTATTCATCCAACACAGAAATTCAACAAAGTTGCGTTACCTCAGCTTTGAGCGCTTTGTAGTGCTGATGGATCTCCGACATGGCGTCGAGCGTAGGGTTGTTGGCCAACAGCCCTCCGTCCAGGAAGCGTCCCATTGGCCGGAAGTAAGTGGGGGCGGCGCCACTGGAGCGGGCAGCTCGCCATACAAGTTGCTCTTCGGAAAAAACAAACCACACTGCATCCACCTTTCCATGTGATTTGCGTGGGAAGCGAGCGAGGCCCAACATTCTTCCATGTTGACTTTGCAACTCAGCCACTCTCAGTCAAGCTGACACACACCTTCGTCTGTCACCTTCCTACGCTTAGTGGCCGGCTCCACTGTGTATCCTACTAGCAACAAATCCTCATCCTCCCATCCTGCAACAATGACACGGCTGGCACACGGCGAGCAAGGCGGTGGGGCGACGCACACCAGCCACAGCCCATTTCTTACCTTGCGGGATGGTGAGTGGCTTGAAAGTGGCGGTGGTGGCGTACGGGGATTCTCTACGGCAGGAGGGAGGGTCGTAGTTCCTGAAAATGTGAAGCTCCCCTGGGTGTCGGTCTGCTAGAACGCTGGTCACCATCACCCTGTATGAGTTATGGAAAAAAAAAAAAAAAAATCAATAAAACATTGTGATAATTGAAAGAAAAAGAAAAGGTCTTCTGTCCTGAGTTGTTTAACACGTTTAGTGCTTAAAAAAAAAAACATCAAATAAAAGCTGGAATTCATCTTTTGAGTTGAAACGACAACAAAAACATGTTACCTGGGGTACTGAACGTCGGCCATTTTGGTGTTCTCTCCAAACTCTTTCTTCAGGAAGTCCTCCAGTGGGGCCGATTCGTAGGGTCGTGAGCCCCGGAACACTTGCTCCTTCATTCGAAAGTACAAGCAGCGGAGGTACTCCATGGACTTCCCTGTACATCGGAAAAAAGTCGTCATCGCGCCCATGCATGGATGAGGAGTTAAATTAAAAATCACCCCAAAGATATCTACACACCATGGACGATAGCGAGGGCCAGAATGCCTCCGGTGCTGGTCCCGGCCACCCAGTCGAAGAGCTCCCTGGTGGGTCGGCCGGCCTCTTTCTCCAATGCGATTAGCATCTGGATCAGAACCAGGCCCCTGATGCCTCCACCGTCCAGACACAGAAGAGTGTCCATCCTGCAGAGGAGTAGAAAGTACGCTGTAAGAAAACTTGCCACTTTTGCTATTAAAAAAAAAAAACTACACATACACACCTCCTTGTGTCCTTCTTGGAAGCGTCCACCTCCGATTTGCCTCTGCTCATAGCGGCGATCGTAGCTCCAACGTGCATGATGTCCTCAAACCCTGTGGGCCAGGAAAAGGTTGCAACATGACATTTTCGATTCGTTACATTAATTATTCAATGGTGAGTCCGACTTTTGAAATCAAGTGTTTCGGAGATGCATGGAAGAGAAAAAAGTGTGGGTGAGCAGGACGACGGTATTACCTATGCCTGGCGCGGCGGCCTTGGGCGGGGGGCTGCCGAGTGAAGGGGGCAGGCAGCGTTGCACACCCACACTACACAGCATGTCCAGCAGTATCTTTCGATTGGGACCTTTTTTTTTTTTTTCATGCATGGCAAATCCCGGTTAATCGTGCACACACAAAAAGTTTATTGGTAGCTTCATGTCATTTGTGAGAGACAAACGAGTATTAGTGCATAATAAAACATGGATTTCATTTTTTTTAGCAGAACCTTTGCTGGTGCGAGCAGCAATCAGTCCCGGCGTCTCGCCCAAGTCGTTGTGGATCTCCACGTCGGCCCCGAACACGATCAGAGCTTTGATCAACTCCATGTGATCCATCTGTTCCGACACGAACGCTCATGATTTTATCCGGTCGACATTCGGGGGTGTGGTCACGCACCTTCATGGCGAGGTGCAACGCCGTGTTGCCGTCCTTCCCCTTCAGGTTGGCGTTGGCGCCGTGAGTAAGCAGGACCATGGCGGCCTCAAAGCGACCCCTCTTGGTGCAAATGTGGAGGGCGCTCTCGCCGGTCTTGCTCAGGTAGTTGATGGCGCCGCCCCTTTCCAGCAGCATGCGACACATCTGTGTTGAAAGTCATCGTGGAAAAGTCAATCCAGAGAAGTTCTTATTCTAAAGAATTGTTAGGAAAATGCCAAATACTTGTGCTGACCTAAAAACTACCAGCTTTTTATCTCAGTACTTCTGGAATTTCCAAACGAAAAGTACTTCTCGGGATATTGATATTTGATAAGGTCCGTAATGAGACGTATGAGATGTTCCTCACCTCTGCTGTTTTAGCCCAGTGAAGGGGCGTACCTCCATACAAGGTGTCTTCGGCGTGCAGTTGGGCAGGGTCCGCTCTCAGGATCTCCTCCGTACAGCTGAGAAAGAAAAAGTTCTTATGAGGTGCATCCCATCGTGTAGCCATAACAGCTTTCACTTGAGATCCAAGTGACCAGTCCAAAGTTTTTCCTGCTTAACCACCTCTTCTCGTTGTACTTCATGGCAGAGTGGATGGGGTAGCCGACGCTTCCCCGGACATCGCATTTGGCCCCGCCTCCCAAGAGAGCTTTGACAGCCTCTACTCGGCCCAAACGGCAGGACACGTGCAGCGGCGTCTCCCCGGCGTTGTTCAGCTCGTTCACGCCGGAGCACAATCGCGAACACAACACCTGCGTGGAGGCAGAAGAACCTGAACGATGAGCTAAATTGCAACTTACATGCTCCTACTGGTGTCTTCTGCCGTTCATTTCTGTTGCTCCGCTTTCACCGTTTCAAACTTCGAGAAGTTCCTCTCACCTGGATGACACCGGGGGAATCGTGCTTGGCGGCAATGTGCATGGGTGTCTCTCCCTGGTGGTCTCTGATATCCGTGCGAGCCTGGCTCTCCTCCAGGAGCTCCTTCACGCAGGCCGCGTCGCTTCTCTCGCACGCCAGGTGAAGCGGCGTTTGACCGAGTGCGTCCCGAGCGTTGATCTG
Organism: Syngnathus floridae; assembly: GCF_059516105.1. Taxonomy (NCBI): domain Eukaryota; kingdom Metazoa; phylum Chordata; class Actinopteri; order Syngnathiformes; family Syngnathidae; genus Syngnathus; species Syngnathus floridae. Next base: position 17,977,946 of record NC_142416.1, on the reverse strand, counting down.
ACTGGAAACATAAAGCATATTAAAGTGTTTATGAAATATTCCAGACCCAATTGCGAAAACTCTGCAAGGCCTCGTACAGTGCATAATGTCTAAATTCCCCAAACTTTCGTTTTACCTCTGAACGTAATTGTGTTTCAGACACTCCCTGAGGCCCGTATCCACGGCGATATGAGCGGCGCTCCAATCCGGATGGCCACGCAGGCAGTCGACGATCGTCTGGGCGGTCTCGGCCTTCATCGGCGGGAGTGTTTCGTAGAACGGTGGAAGTTTAAGGGCGTACTGCGGGAACCAGTTCATGGCGTCCTCTTCTGACGCCACCTGGAAAAGCCTTAGGCCGAAAGCGATGCATATTTCGAGATTCATAACACACACGCTCATTAATCTTATGACGCTTCTGTGCTTCACTGACCTCAGGGCCGCTGCAGGTGTCTCGGGGCACATTAGCACACAATCCCACGATTGGTATTGGCCGTTCTTGTAGAGAACCAGACGCCCTTCTTGCCTCAACATCGTTTTCCCTCCTCCACCGTAGTCAGAGAACTGTACGTCCCTCACACGGTAAGGGTTGGTGAACAGGGTGGAAACGGAGGACACGGTGTCCAAAAGACGGCCCAGAAACTGCATCGTGACCTAGGAGGGGCTGGAATTTAATATTTTACATTTAATACAAAGCAATATAGAGCGGGTATAGAAACTCTACATACCCCTGTTCAAATGTCAAGCTTGTGAGATGGGACAAAAATAAATCACTTCAAAATGTTCAAACCTATATTTTGCATAATTTCATTGAGAAGTTATCAGCTAGATTAAATTTCTTGGAGCATATCCTCTTGTTTTTCCACATAAAAAGGACACTGAGATGAATAATTTAACCTTGTTTGTGTAACCCTGTCGGAATATACATAATTTATTCACATTAAAGTCGGAAACGAGTCAAAACAAGTGCTGCCCGAGCTCTGCTGTCCATTATCAGTACTGTAATGGGCGAGGACGGTCGAATGAACGCTGCTAGCTTGGCTGTCTTTCATCTCTGTTGTACGTTTCCCTTAAAATAAATAAAAATAAATTGGAATTGGGACTCAATTATGAATGATAAACAAGTGGGTCCATTCATTCTACTCGCATGTTTCTCGTCCTCCAGTCACATTTCACATAACAAGCGTCAGAGTCGAGAGGTGGGACGAACAGTTATTTAACGTCGTTTAAAACCCGGATTCAACTGTCAAATTTAAATTCAATAATATCATTTAAGTTAATTCTAATCGTTAACTCCATGTTTATCAAAGAAACAGTACAGCATCTACTTACAGCGAGCTTTCTTGTGTGATGTCTGATTTATGACAGCGACGCCAAAAAGCACCACGCTGCAACCAAGCCTGACAACTGACAGCAAATGAACCAATCGCATCTCCGCTTTTCAGAAAGTAGGCGGGCCTAAACCGTAAAGCAATCATTAAATCGGATTTCATTCACAATATCAAAGCCAAATAAATCAATCAACAAACAAACAAAAAAATAAAAATAAATAAATAAATAAATAAATAAATAAATAAATAAATAAATAACTTTGAAAGATGACCCAAAATATATTAATTGTAGCAACAAAATCATCATCCATCCGTTCATTTTATTGTTGGACAAATCAAGGAAAATTAGAGTGACACCTAATGATCTCTATAGACACTCAATTAAATGGTTTTACATAAGAAATTTAGGCATACTCATTTTGGCCAGTGATCAGGGATCGTTGACCTGACATGTGTGGGAAGGTGTGGAGTAAAATTGTCATAGAATTATTACAGTGGTGTCCAAAAATTAGGATTTGCAAGTCCTAACATTTATATTGGTACTTTATCTTCTTTCTTTCTTTTTATTTATTTATTTTCCTACTAAATATCAATTCCTCTAATTGTGTGAGAAAGTGTTTGAGCCTTTATTTTGATCAGTCAGAGGACATTTCATCAACTAATTTTCTTTTTATTTAATGATAATTATACCAAACGATGAGGAGGAAAGTTGGCATAATTCAATAGTGTCACAAATTCTGGTCACATCTGAACCGGGATGACGTCAGCTAAGAAAAAGGTCGAGCGGTATCTTCCTCATTGCCATGACGACCAGGGGGGCTGGCCTCGACCACGTGACACACAGCGGCAAGCAGAACCCAGTCGCCGTGCGTGCGTGCGTGTCGCGGACAGTTCGGCTGCGGTCGAACCGAACAGAGCCGAACCCCCTATCTCCTGGAACCCATAGCGCATAGATAGGATGGAGCTCTCGGCGATGGGCGATCGCGTCTTCGCCGCGGAAGCCATACTAAAACGCCGCGTCCGAAAGGTGAGCCGCCACCTTCACGGTCCTCCCGCGTGTTTTGACAGATGTAATCCGCGGGAAAGTCATCCGTCATCGGCGCGTTCTCTGGTTTCGGAGGCCTCCGGTTTGCTAAGCTACATGCTAAGATAGCCTGCGAAACATTTCAAGCCATGGTTGCTGCTTTGAGGCCTTTGCCCGGGCAGTAAAAGTGACACAAAAGAAGCTTGCTTGTGAAATGGTGAGACCGGCGGGAGGAGTTTTTAAAATGGGACATGATTTATGCTGCAGCTAGCACTGGCTAAAGCTACACGGCCACAGTGGGCGTGCATACCACAGATGTCTCTTGTTAAACGTAACTTTTGTCTTTTCCTCCCGCAAGATGCTTTTTTAAAAACAACAGGCTTTTCTTCTTTATTACGGTGACCTCTTTTCTGTTTCGACCATTTCCAGTAGTCCCTTCAATTTTGTTGGGGGCCATAAGGTCAGTAAAGAATACCAGGGGCTTGCTCAGGTCAAGTGTCAGGTCCATGCAGTGAACCAGGAAAACACCCCCACCCCCTCCAGTGACCTCTGAATGGCCTTTACTCAAAACTTTCACTAAGCTTCTTGCCATCTGTCTGTTAAATCAGTTCATCTCAGTGTTGGTTCATTGGGAGGTCACAAAACAATTTTCAATAATTTATGCGTCATTATCAGAAAACAAAATTCTAAGAAAGGAGGTCATGTTTTGCAAAAATCGATGGATAAATTTGGATTAATTGATAAACAGCTGAACGTGAATGTTTTTTATTGCAGGGGCGACTTGAATATTTGGTGAAATGGAAGGGATGGGCAATGAAGTAAGTGCTGCTTCAATTGGTCATCTGTCTGTGAATGTCTAAATATAGATTTTTTTTAAATACTTTTGTTTTTCTTTTTTAAAAGTCTATTTCAAGATGTGTCCTCTTTTGATGAGTTCTTTGTGCTCATTCAGGGACAGCACCTGGGAGCCAGAGGAGAATATTCTGGATGACAGGCTCATACTTGGCTTTGAGCAAAAGTGAGTAGATGGCTTCCATTTAAAATACGTCTTCATCATTTTAAAATATTTATTTATATATAAAAGATTACATTTAAATAATCACCATAATTTGTTTTTCCCCAGAGAACGAGAGCGGGAACGTAGCGGGCCAAAAAAGCGGGGGCCAAAATCCAAAAACCTTGTGATTAAGGTAAATGGAGACCACACGCCAAACTATGAATCAAAGCTGACGTAAAAAGCAAACACAAACAATAACTTAATCTATTTTAATCAAAACTATGAATAGTATAGTTCCATAGTAAAAGTTCAATGCTGGCCTGTAAAGGAGTGTTTTCTTTTTTTTTTTTATTTCATTCAGCATACTTTGTACATAATGATTTTAAACAAGTCGTACGTTCTGCAGTTAAGCAAATTAAAAGCCAAATGGCGAGTGTGCTTGTGCATACAATCGAGAGAAAAAAAAGTCATACATCACATATTTTTTTTATTGTCATGTCTCCAACGTTTGGTAAAACAAATGCTGCTTTCCAGCCTCAGAAAGGAGAAACAAGCACTCGATGCGCAAAATCCTGCCAAGCGACATCGCGCTCCGTTTCCAGCCGAGCGACTTCTTCCGCCTCCTCTTCCTCGCCTCACCCTTTGGCGCCCACATCCCCGAAGCTCAGCTCGCTGGCCGCAACCCACAAGCTTAAGAAAGACATTCACCGCTGCCACCGCATGTCCCGCCGGCCCCTGCCCCGCTCGGACCCCATGGCGTCCTCTTTCTCCGGGCCCGGCGGCTTCCCGTCCCGCCCTCACGCCTCGCCTTTTTCCGAGACCGTGCGCATCCTCAACCGCCGGGTGAAGCCCCGCGAGGTCAAGCGGGGCCGCATCATCCTTAATCTGAAGGTAATCGACAAGCCGGGTCGCGGCGGATCGAGCGTCGGCGGCTCTCGGAATGTCCCGGGGGGGCGCCAGAACATCCCGTCCCGCAATCGCATCATCGGGAAGAAGGGAGAAGTTCCCTATAGACCTTTCCAGCCCCCGCTGAAGATGCTCGGCTTCCCCATGTACGGGAAGCCTTTTGGGCTGCAGTGCGGGGGCCCCCTGGCCTTCCACCCTCAACCGGGGTCCTGCAACGCCAGGAACACCCGTTCCACACCGTCCCACTTGCACGCTTCCGCACTTCCTTCCCAGTCCAACGGGAATCCTAAAACCTCCCATTCTTTCCCGCCTTCCGGAGAGCCGGCACAATCCAAAAGTCCCGCAGAATCTCCAAATATCCCCCCGTCCGCTCCCGCTAACCCCTCTGCCTCGGCCGCACTGCCCGCTGGGGAGGACGCCGCTGACGCACTAGGCGCCTCCTTGCCCCAAGGGGGCGGCGGCCCGCCAGAACAAGCCAGGGTGCCTGCTGAGGGCGACCCCGACTGGCACCCGCAAATAGGATCCAGCTGCAAGGACGTGGTGGTCACAGACGTCACCACCAACCTGGTCACCGTCACCATCAAGGAGTTCCCTTCCCCCGCTTCGTGCCCCGCCTCGCCCATCACGGCGGAAGGCGCCGCATCACCGTGCAACAGCCCGGAGAGCAACCCACCCAAGCCATAACAAACCTTCAGCATCGCATAGCTGCCGTCCCTTTCTGTCCAAAATTACACAAATGCTCACTTTTTTTGCGAGGTATTAATTTAACAATACAGTAAACATAATAGCAACAGAACCTGGCGGTGAACAGGTAAAAAACACGAGTCAGTGATGCCCTACATTCTAATTAGTTCATCCTCACCATGAACTATTATCTCATTTCAAACTCTCTCCCAAGACGTTGGGCGTTGCGACCATGTCGAAGTGTCCTTGAGGAGCAAGATACTGAACCTCCAATTGCTCCTGATGCTGCGTCATCAAGAGGGAATTGAACTAACAGTGTGAAGCAGTCTTTCTTAAAAAAAAAAAAAGTATTTTTTAAATAGCAAACTCCAAATGGGTGTTTATCATATGTTTTTTATTACCTTGCATTTACTTGAATTATTTTGACATATAAATCAACTATTTGAACCCTCAACAATCTCCAAAACTAGATTTTTTGCATTTTCCCTAGTGGAAAAATTCAAAAGTGGAAAAATTCCCTAACCCCCCCCCCCCCCCCCCAATTGTTATGCCGACTCTCGACCTCAGAACTCATCACCCTGTTGTACTCTCATATCATACAGTATTACAAAGTTCCCCAAACAAATTGCCTTACAGCTGCTAACCCCCCCCCAAACCCCCCACCCCTGCCACACAACTTAAGCATGAATATGAAGACGCAAGCTTGTAAAACAAAGAAGAAAAAAAATTACACGTCTCTCGTTGTTCTGCGTACTGGACGGTTTGTTCTCATGGGTTCACTCGGAGGGGCTCATTCCAAAAATGGGCCACGGGTCTTTTGAATTTGACGATTTCTGGAATGAGCTGTTTCGAGTACCCTAGATCTCCGCTAAGTTGAAGTTGTGGGTAGAAGTTGTGTCGAATTGTACTAAGGTGTGAATTAGGCGCTCGCATCCTTTTTGTTGTCATATGGGGTAGCATAACTCCACTTAGTGGCCTATATTTCTACCAAATAGGGATTATTTTTATTTTTTTTCTAGTCAGGTTTTCCCTTTTTTAATGCTCTGCTTGTATAATTTCCAGTGTTTTATTTAGCACTGTTTTTTTAAAGGAAGGAGCCTTGTTTGTTATATTGAGGAAAAAATATGTGCTTTTTAAGCCTTTGTGTTCGTTGTACTGTAAACAACCTTTTTAAAATATGCATAATTACGTTCAGTGTGATGCAATTCAAGAAAGTTGTCTTTGTTAGCTCGGAGTTCTGTACACGGGAGACATTGTAATGTATGTATCTTTCTGAAGCATGTTTTCAATTGTACAAATGATATATCTCATGTTACCTGTGCACACGTTGTATTCTGTGTTTTTCCTTTTATGAGACTTTAAATTAAAAAGCTGTGAAGAAGCGCTTTGCCCCATTTGTTTTTTTCCCCCCAATAAAACTTCTCCTGAAAAGCTTGGATGGGAATTTTTCCTGTATGGCATTGAAGGCATCATGTTATGGCCAATTTACACAGAAATTTAGGTAACTCCAAATAGTTCCCTTCACAATAAAACACTTTGTTTGCCTTACCTTCAAACTGAATTCCTTTTGACATGTATTTCTAATTTGCCTTCGTCAAGCACCAATACTTAATACAGATGCTCATAAAAGCATTTTTCAGGAATCCCACAGGGTGGCGCTGTTGCTACACAAAAAGGCCAAGACGCCTTTAGAGTCATCATGAAAGCTAGTTCAATAGCAATCTTTTCTTTCCATTATTTTCCCTCACAGGTGTCAAACTCAAGGCCCGGGGGCCAGATACGGCCTGCCACATCATTTTATGTGGCCCGTGAAAACAAATTGTGCATCAAATTCGTGTGTCATTACTAGAATTGCAAATTGTATTCACTTTTAATATCTTTTTTTTAAAAATATTTGACCAGTTTTTGTCTGATTTGAATATGAGTTATTTGTCAGTTTGTTTTGTAGCTTTTACTGTATATAATACGAGGTGCACATACATTTATTCATAATGGCCCTCCGAAAGAAGACTACAATGCGGCCCGCGAAAAAAACAAGTTTGACGCTGCTTTGAAATGACTTTCGATGACACTCTTGTCTATTTCATGCAGCGAGTGACCTCTATTGAGAGGCCAGACGGAATTAAAGTCGTCCCCGTGGTGTCATCAGTGGCCCACTTCTGTGCAAGTGCGTGCGTGCGCATGCCATGTTGGCCACCTCTGAGATTAAGCTGAAATCTAGGCTGCAGGTCACACCAAATATTAACACGAGTCAAGTGGAATATGATGAAGCCTCATTTTGAGTAGTTATGACTGAAATGAGAAACCTTAAGCATTACTTGACTTTTTCAGTCATGTTTGTAGCCCACATTAATGGCAGCTAATTTATACCAGAAGAAAAATGATCAAGAAAAAATTGTGTTAGTATTAAGAGAAGTAAACCTCATTCGCATGACCTTGTTTGTTAGCGTGATGTGGCTAACGCATTAGCATGCATTTTCAGCAGCATTATTCGGTTGCTTTTATTTTAGTTTCAGCTCACTTTCTTCAATTTCTCTCCTTATTTACTCATGTACACTCTGTGTTATTTCCCGGACATTTAACTGAGCAAAGCAATTGATTTATTCCCTTTCATTGTGTTTGAGAACTGTGAACGTGGCCCATTAATGTTTAATGACACTTTGCTTCCAGTTTTCTCTAATGTTACGGAGAAATAAGATAAATTAATTTAATAAAATAAAATAATAAAATAATTTGAGTTTAATGCAATACAGATTATTTTTTTGCTTGTGTATCTTTAAAAAAAAAATACATAGGAAGTGGATTTAACATAATCGCTGATGTCATCGCAATTGCAATATTACATATTTTAAATAAATACATTATCCTTACTTCTGAGACAAAACAACTTTCATATGGCCTATAACTAAAATAACTTTGGTATTCTGATATTAATTTTGTGTGGATATTTTTGAAAAGGATGGGAGAATACTCTTGACTGCAAGGCAGAAGCTCAAACCACTTGGACAACTCGGTCTTGCAGTGGTCCTACAAATAGAACAATATGACATTTCATTGTCACCTTTTTTTTTTTCTTCTTGTCATGCTCCATCCTGCCATGCACACACACACACACACACACACACATTGATCCATCACTGCCTTGTTTGTTCACACTGCTGCTCCTGCGAATTCACCCCGGCCATCCTGCTGCGACTGACGCAGAGGCACACAGCTTGGCTCCTCCTCCTCCTCCTCCTCCTCTTCCACGGAGCAGTCTCCATGGCAACACACAGAGGAGAGAGCAGCTTAGCAACAACACGACGAGCATCCAGACTGCTCGGTACTCCAGAGCAGCAGACATCCTCCGAGAGAATCCTCTCCAATTGTCACGTTTACGTTTTTCATTGATATTGAGGATATTTTTTTGATTTACAGTACAATGAAGTTCATGGTGGTTCTGGTGGGCGCTGGCACGCTGGCCTTCCTTGGCGCCGTCATCTGCATCTTCGCCAGCGTTTACCCCCGCAAACACGCCGCGGCTCTGGCCGACAACGGCACCCTGACGTCAGAGACGCTCCTCCAACCTCTGGAGCGGCCCGGCGCGGTGGCTCACGCCGGCCCGCTCGGTGCTCTCCACGGCGCCGACTCCTACGGCGGAGAGAACGGACTGGGCTTGGGGCTCCCCTCGTTGAACGAGCTCGACATCGGCGAGGAGACCGGCCGAGGTTCGGCCAAGGTGTTCAGCTACAGCCGACTCATCTGCACACCGGTTCCGCTCGGGGACTGTAAGAGGAAAGAAGCGGGGCAGCAGCCGCTGGCGGACGACCCTCTCGTCGATGAAGACTGGACGTTCCTCCGCACCACCGCGGAGGAGCTCCGGCAGATGGTCATGCAGCAGAACGACCAGATCCTCATGGACCAGAGAACGATTCGCGAGCTGACGGGAAAGCTGAGTGAGTGCGAGAGCGGCCTGGAAGAGGAGGACAGCGGGAAGGCCGGACCTGAACGCAGTATCGGGGTCTGGAGCGGGAACCGGCGGGTCATGGCCGGGGACGACGTCAGCTCTTCGGCCGCCTCGCAGCTACAGACGGCCCGAGCTGTGGAGGAGCTTGCTCGGGCCATCATGGACCTGAAGGACCGAATTGAGAAGCTAGAGGTAAGAGCAGATTGGTATTGTTATTCCACAATGCAATTTTTTTTCTTTGTTTAAAATAATCAACTTTGCTAGTATCAAAAAAATTGTATTTTTTTAACTTTAACTTTAACTTGATCAAGTTCCTCCCCAAGTGTAATATTTTTACGGGCCGTGAGAAGCCAAAATTGCCCAAAGTCATGATTAAATTCAGCTCAAGATGATTTTCACTTATTATCACCATATTAATTACAAACATTGCATTTGCTAAAAAAAATATACATCTATGTCAATTCTTACTCACTGCAAATAGAATCAAGGCAACCAGACATTTGCTGAATTTTTGCACTTCGTCTTGCTTTTCCCAAAACGTTTAATATATTGGGCAATTATACTGTGACGATTTGATTATCTAAATCCTGACGAAGGCTCTTGATTGGAAGTGTTTGCCACCAGCATCCTTCACCCCGACACGCCCCAGTACTGTGACAGCAGCATTTCTCCCTCCCCTCATTCCACATGCAGGATAGAGAGACATAAATAAAAGATGAAGCTGGCCAGGTTGTGCAGAGAAAGGTCAGCTTCTTAACAGCTTGCGCGTTTGTGTGTGTGTGGGCGAAGATGGAGACAGGGGCAGGCTTAGAAATAAATATACAGTTCTCAAGGTTATCAATTTACATCCTGGACATGCAGTCCTTGCCTCAGCAACTCTTGATATTTATTCATCTTTTGTTCTTTTTGAAAGTCAGTATTGATTGACACGACATCATTATACTTCAGTCACCTTTGACAAACAATAAGACAATCAATATAGATGATTATCTTGCCTATTTTGCTGAATGAGAAAAAATAACTCTCAGGTCCTTAAAGTATTTGACTTCCTCCAGGCAGAGATCGGCCCCGCTGCTTTGAACCTCACGGACACGTCTACAGGAACAAGCAGCAGCAGCACACCGATGACCACCAAGCCCCCCACTCCACCCACCAGCAACACCAACCCCCTGCCCCCAGGCCCTCTGCCCCCAGGCCCGGCGCCGGCAGGCCCCGGGGCCAGACGACCGGGCTCTCCCGCCTCCAAGCTCCCGGCCAAGGGGACCCCAGGTCGCGGGAAAGCTCCGTGGAGGGTGGAGGACCTGGAGGGTGAGCTGGAGAGGAAAATAAAAATGTTGGAGAAGGAGCGGCAGGCCATGAGGAAGGAGACACAAGGGCAGTATGAGAAGATCACCCAGGGCTTGGACACCGCTAATCACCGCGTCAGTGAACTGGAGCACAGTGAGTACTGAGAGCCTGATCATTAGTGGAGCTCTTGGAGCAACAACAACGTTCTCATGTCACCATTCACAAGTGCCGCCGTCTTCTGCCAACATTCTTTCTTTTCAAAGCCCTAACAGAGCCATCCTTCCCCGACGGCTTCGTGCTGTCCTTCCCCATGCGCACCAACTACATGTACGGCCTGGTCCGGAAGGAGATCACCGAGATGTACGCCTTCACCGCTTGTGTGTGGCTGAAGGCTAAGGAAGGAGGGATCGGTACACCTTTCTCCTACTCGGTACCCGGACAACCTAACGAGCTGGTGTTGCTGCAGGGTGTCCACAACCCCGTGGAGCTGCTCATTAATGATAAGGTACGAAGCCAGATCTTGATCCAGATCTAGTCAAAACGTTGTTTTAACAAAGCACAATATTTTATTGTGTTTTTTGTTTGCTTCCAGGTAGCACAGTTGCCGCTGTCGCTCCCTCAAGACGCGTGGCAGCATATCTGCGTTAGCTGGACCCTGAGGGACGGTGTGTGGAAGGCCTACCAGGGTGGCAAGATGAAGGGGCGGGGAGAAGGACTGGCCGCCTGGCACCCCATCAAACCTGGTGGGGTGCTCATCCTGGGCCAGGAGCAGGTAAAAAATGATTGTTTGAAATGTTTGGAGGGAATTGGATGTGTTATTCACGGAAACTCACATTTTCCACAAAAGGAAATCCGATTTTGTTGATGTTGAAGAGGTTTTTTTTGGGTTGAAATAGGTAATCGTAATTTTGCGGACACGCTAATGTTAGCATGTTGCTTTGTTTGTCACTTTTCAGGGGTTATACGTTCCATGATCACCAATTGCGGCTGATCAATGGATTTCCACGAGTTAATTTACCTTTGAAAATGCAAAATAAGGAATAAATATTGCTGCTGGTGCAAGTTCTTCTCCCATTTACAAGACAAAGGAGAAGAATGGTAGTCAAGGGAAAACAAACAAAATGATTATCCTGAACCACACCTTTCTTTCTCCCCAACCCAAGGACACCCTCGGCGGACGTTTCGATGCCTCCCAGGCACTGGTCGGTGAACTCTCCCAGTTCAACTTATGGGACCGGGTATTGAAGCCCGCCGAAGTCGCCGCCCTGGCAGAATGCAACTCCTCGGTACTCGGGAACATCGCCCCCTGGACCGATCTGGACGTAGACGTCTATGGAGGAGCCATCAAGGAGTCCCTAGACCCTTGCCACGCTGCTGAGAGATCCAACCCCTCCAGCCCAAAACAGTGAGGGCCGAGAGAGCGCGAGATTTTTTCGAGGGGTAAAATAAATGACTTGAGAATGTAAAGCATTTGTTCGGAGCTCGGGGAGCTGACGGGACGAAGGTAATCTAACGTTAAGAGCTCGTCTGTTTTCCATGTGGGTGTGTTCGGTGTTTAGTTCCAAACTGAGGATGAGGTTAGTCTTGGGCTTGATTACCTTCGTTGGGAAATCAAACCACAAGCTTGTAGATGGACTATCAGTGCTCGTTTGGGTCAATCATCTCTGTGAAGTGAAAAATCAAAGCTTCGAGGTCTTCGGGTTGTGATGGAAGTGTAGTCGGTGAAGATGGAAAGCTTTTGTGTCACCTCATGTTGTGTTTATTGCTGAAATCGAGTTCTCGAGGATTCTCAAGATCATGACGTCAAGTGTCCATACTCCTCCCACCATTCGCAGTGATCTAATAGCGTAAATGTGTAATTATTGTGTGTTTATGTAGCCTTGCTAATGTTGCTCGACACGATCGCACAACCGGGAAAAGCAGCATTCTCGATCCATTCGCACTTTGATGCCAAACTGTGATTTAGAAGATTAAATTGTACCCTGGCTAAACCCCACAGAATGTTTTTTTTAATGTTTGGATTGTTGTCCCTCTCAAGACGTCTTGTTTGGGTAAATTGAAAATTCCATTTGTAAAGAACATTAAAAGTCATCAAGTAATTCAATAAAAATGTTTTTTTTTTTTAACTTTATAGTCAATGACCATATCCAGAGGGATCTTCAGAATTGGACGCACATTTTGGCGAGTTCCCACAAGTAATAATGGTTTTAAATTGCTATGATTGAGTTGCATTAAAAATAAATATCATGATTTAATTAAATTTCTACCCAATCATAATGTAAGTTTGTGCACTCAAGTGTGATTTGCTTCAATCTATTTCTTGTCTCAGTACACAAGTGCAGAGACGTATGTAGGCCACGCTCAAAACAAAAAAAATGGATCTAATTCATGTCCTAATTTTATAAGAATAAAAATATGATGAGGTTCAAGTTGGAAATGATCTGACAGCGCTCCAAAAAACCACTTCGTCCAATCTTTTGCACAATAACTCTCACAGAGAGACACAAGCACAAATGCAACCTCAGAGATAATTATCATCATAAATACAGATGCACGAGGGAGGATGGAGATTCTCCAGGCATTAGTGTTGGAGAAGAACAATAACCCGATGCTTATTGCATTAATTAAAATCGTACAAAAGCTTTTCTGCATTCCAAATTCAGCTAGATTCATCTCCCTGGGATAAAACCGCTTAAAGGGCTTTGTGGAAAATATTGAAAATACTGGCCTCAATTGACACAACCCCAAAAAACTGAATTTGTTGAAAAACAAATTAGATCAGTGTTAGTTTGTAGCCTGGCAGCTTTCAGGTTTTCTGCCATTTGATTGTTTTTCCAATAAACTGATTTCAGGGTGTTCGTTGTTCATCGTGACTGTAACAAAGTTCAAGTGTAGATTTTTCGAAGCACACCAAAAAACCGTGGGATCATCCAAAACCGAAAAACTCTGACTGTGAGGCAGACGTGCTAACTGCTAATCCAGTCATTAGCATCATAACGTCTCTGCCGTATTATCAAGCCGTCAGTCGGTCTGTCTTGAGGCATCTTTTCGATAATTGTCACGAATGGTCATCATTTCACCGCCCATCCCCTTTCAACCCCCAAACAATCTGCATCCGCTACAAATGAATTATAGATGCTCACTAATTGGCTTTCCTGCAAGCAGCCACACATGGCACAAACCTTTGCTTGACCTTTTTATCTTGGCGCTGCCTTCACAAACACACATAAAAAGGTTTTTTTCGACATCCTCGCGTTGCCTCGCTGTGACTCATCCCACTCGGGTTATTCCAAAAGTCATCGACAAAATGTTAGCTTTCATCTGTCGTCGAGAAAATGTTTAAAAGAAGCTTGCATCTTCCCTCTGGGATTCTTTATCATAAGCTTACATTTCATATTCTTTGGTTATTTAGTTCACATTCATACCTTCCTGCAATTGATATTTTTACAGGAAGGCTGCGTCAGCCCTGAGCTTCATTAAAATGGTCCCACCACACATTTAGGATGCAGTTTGAGTTAGTCATTTTAACGACATCTAAAACAGAAGTTGTGTAGTCTTTTCTCCTTTGAGGAGTTTACATGTTGATACAGAATACTAAATGTCATGTCATACACAAACATTTATAACCACATAATCACTTTTCACACAATCCGTTTTCTTTTAAACACATAAATAATTGAGATTGTCTGCCTTGCTTGTTAACCGCTGTCACGATCAAACTGGGTCATTCGGATTTATGTCGTTAACCGGTGTAATTGCGTAATCTGGTGCCATATAATTAGTCATACAACACGCTGATTATCTTCGTGCTCATAGCCCTCACACTGTGAGAGGTTCATCTGGACTGGAGCTGACCTGGAGTTGACCTGACCATCATTACGAGCCCAATGAGCCCAAACGAGATGAGGAATATTATTATTTGCCTGCCTGTCCAAAGATTCATAATCCAATCTGATCTACGGCAGATTGAGTAGTACTCGTTTTAGATTAACCCTGAGATGCATAAATGGGTGATTTTTTTTTTAATATCTTCATAATAAAAAGATGTTATCTTTTCATATTTCAGGTAAAGAAACCATAATATGAAAAAGCGTTTGGCGTGTTTATATCAGATAATATAAATATATAAGAGTCGTGCTACTCACTAGACTAACAAAACAAGTGTCTATTGAGAAAACTTTAATAAATACTTTAATAAAATACAGAATAACAATATCCATTTAAAAATACATCGCATGAATATCCAAAATGTATGAAATATATAAACAGTCAAATTAAAATCCAATTTATAAAAAATAAATAAATCAAAAAATAAATGAATAAATGTGAAACTAGAGCTCGAGTCGATTGACAAGATCAAGAGCCAATAGAGACGCTGCGTGTCACGAGTAGGCGGGGCTTCCTCTGTCCGTGTAGTTCTTGTTTAAAATGTCCCCCTAACAACCCCTGGGACTCAAACTGTGGAACTTTTCCTGCGGTCCAAACGCCTCCTGAGTAAGTCATTCAACATTTTCATGACTAGCCCTTAACAAACCCTGAAGAGTCAACGACCGCCTGGTTAAAGAGAGTGTGTTTAATGTCATCTGTTCGCCACGGAGCTAACGCTAAGCTAACTGGATAGCTCGTGAACGATGCTTCTCAGGTTCCAGTATCTCCGCCTGCTGCCTGCTTAGTGTTTTCAAACTAGCCACAATGGCCCACGGTTGTCCTTTTAAAGATAAAAACTTGCGATTTGAGTGGAAAATGACTTTTGACTTCCACTACTGGATGCTTTGTTCTTTAGCTAGCTTGATAGGTTTCTTGTGTGTTGTTGCTAAGTGTTGCTCGGTACTAACAAATGTACATTTTTAGAATTGTTTTAATTTACATGGCAACTGTTCACAGGAGTCGTGATGGCAGGAACCGGCGAGGCAAAGAAAGAAGAGGCCGACTACAAGAGACTACACAGTTTCCCACTTATCAGGGTAGGAGTGGTGATATCATCAGTCATGATGTTCTGAGCACTGGTTTGGAGAATGCAAGAGAAAAATACAATTTGAGAATGACAACATTTATAATCTACATTATAAAGACAGTCATGGGTGTGAATTCCTCACGCAGCCAGGAACATTTCCGTGACTCTGAGATAGATGAAGCAGAAATATGTAAATGATAATAATTGTATCAGAAGATAAAGTATTGATTTGTCCTCAGCACACGGACATGCCTGAGGAAATGAGGGTCGAGACGATGGAGCTGTGCGTGACTGCCTGTGAAAAGTTCGCTACCAACAATGAGGTACGTTGGCGACAAAATGGAAGTGCAAATTTTTTTTTTTCCCGCATTGAAAAAGTTGTTCCAGTGTGAAAAAATACAATCCGATATATGTAGGTTTAACTCCTCACTAAATTTCAATAATCAGGGATAATGCATTTTTATTGGAGACGAGTGGTACACAACAATGTATGGATTAAATGTAATCTTAAATGGGAGTTGTTCTGATTTTTTTTTTTTCCCCCTCACATGGACTTCCTACATTGGTCTCCAGAGCGCCGCCAAGATGATCAAAGAGTCCATGGACAAGAAATTCGGCAGTTCATGGCACGTGGTGATCGGCGAGGGCTTTGGCTTTGAGGTCACGCACGAGGTGAAGAACCTGCTCTACATGTTCTTTGGAGGTAGTTTGGCCGTGTGCGTGTGGAAGTGCTCCTAGCACACGCATACGTACAGCCCCTTCCTATTATTTACTCGTCTCGCAAACCAGCTGCCGGTTGGACTACAAAAAGGTCACTGAGGTTGACGGCTGCTTGAACTATGGGGAGAAGAACTTTGACATCAAGTCTTGACTTGAAGACACTTGAACAGCTTCCTGCCTTATCTCACATTTGTCTTTCTTTCCAAGGAGTTTCCATGTTATCACCACTCACTTTGAACTTAACGGGCCAGGGTTCTCCAAACAATTATGTTCTCTATCCTCTGCAGGGACCGTCTAGTGTGCAAGTGTGTGCTGGACACACACGCGCACATCACCACTTACAACGTTCACGTCATCTCAACATTTCTTACAATGACACGCACTTGTCTTTCAATACGATGTTTTTAGATTTTTTTTAAACGTGTACATAGTCGGACTTTTAACAAGCGGCATCTTCGTACAAAACGACCTGATCTACCTTTTGTTCTTGTTGTAGAGAATTTTTATAACAACCCGGCATGTTTAACCGCCTTTGTTCTGTATCAACGGTACAGACACAGAATGAGGCGGAGTGAAATACGAATGACTCCGGCAGATTTGTGAATTTTTGCTGTTTACTGAAGTCGCTTTAGAGCCATAACAAGAGGAGGGACTCTCCTATGTCCAGGCGTGTCAAGTATAACTCTTCTCCCAACACGTCGGAGCTGTCCGACAAGGATTTTCTACGTCTCATTAGTAGATGCCGACAATTTGGTTACGTGGCAATAATCCCGCCTTTAGCCCGAGGGGTCTACGGCATAGGTGAAGGATCTTCTGTCGCTGTGATTTGAAAGAACTGCTGAGCTAGTGGCGAAAGAGATAATAAACTCTGAAATGTGTAACAAAAGTTTGTGCTGTTTGTTGACAGGACAGAATAGTCTCGTTTTGTTCTAAGGCAGCCGGGGAAGTCACGCCGAAGACGCAACAGTCATTAGCGACTTCACGGAGTTGTCTTGCGTTGTGGCTGCATTTGAAAAAAAAGTTAAAAAGCAAGCTCGTCACCGAGGAATACCGAGCCGCCGGCTAACACGATGCAAGACTCTTCAAACAAATACAGAGGAAGAAACGCAAAAAGATCCCTCCCGACGTAACTCAACGAGGACTAACAAGACGAACGCTTTTCATCAGCAGCCAAAGAGAAGACAAACAAAAAAAGTTGTTGTGAGAATGTTCGTGCAGATGACATTTGCAGAAGGGGTCTGACTAGAACAAAAATATTCCGCAACTATGTCAGTAATAACTAGCTAAGAATCTCACTTATACTAAAGAAAACTTGATATAAAAGTAAAACCCTTGGCAAATATCCTTATTGCGATGTACAATGTTTAACACAGGGCATAAGTTTAGCAGCATAGTATTTTTATTTTTTAAAAGGTATTTTGTCAGAATTTCTTTCAATATAACATTTAATAGGTTTTCCCCGAGCTTATTCAAGTGACGTCATCGTCCCTCGCACTATGCCAGCACAAGGGCATCGTGACCCACTGAAGTTGTTGACAGAATGAGTTTAATGTACCCAAACATGCAATCAGGTCACTTTGCACTCTAACCACAAACAGAAAAAGAATACTTTGAAGCCTCCTGTGATGCTAACACCAAGAATTGAACACGTCTCTAAGGTCAAGATATTTTCTGACCTCTGTAATCTTTGGACGTAAATGTCTGCATCGCCCAAACACCAGAAAAGTGATTATCCATCTGCTCAAAATATGCAGCTAGCAATACGCCGGCGCTAGTACATGCTATTTGGACAATATCAACTCTGGTGAGGATTCCACTGGCCCCAAAGCTGTTGACAATATGGCACATCTCATTTATTATTAATAAAAGCCCTTCTTTAAATATCTCCTCCCACCGCTTTTGTCACTTCACTGTTAAATATTCATCGGTGGAGTCACACTTCAGGTCACGATTAGATGGTATTGAATCTCAAGTACACACAGTTTTTGAAATCCTCAAGTGTTTTAAGATTAATTTTGGCTCCCAAAAAGTAGAAACCTTGATCTCCAGCTGACACCTGAAACAGAATTTCCCATTTCGTTTTGGGCTCAATTCATAGCGTCCTCATTCCATGTTTCCATCGAGTTTGAAAGCTGAGCGCTGTATCTTAGCAACCACCTCAGCACCTGAAAATGAAGGTTGCAGCACCTTCTGAGTGTTTGCACGAGTGTGCGTGGGGCGAGTGAAAAGACAGGTGGAACAAAAGAAAAACTAGAGCGATGGTTTCAAAAGTCACCTCAGGATAGAAAGAAATTGCAGCAGAAACCACCGTCGGGCCAGAACAGATATTAATTTTTCATCTGAAAGTCACTGCTTAGCTCCTTTGTGAGGATTTAGAAAACATAATTTAATATTCATATAAGTGTGCTGCGCCTTCAATAGAAAACATTGTTTAAAATACACCACCAGGGGACGTAGAAAAAAACAAAAGCATCACAGCACCAGTCCTGATGGAGTCTCTGCCAATTCTGAAGGTTCAAACGAGTGTATTGAGTAAGACCACATTACAATACAAACAAATAGCTAAAGACTAACCCGGAGCTGATACCGAATATTCCTTTTCAACTTCAGCAACGTGGGAGGAAGCTCAATTGAAGAAGTAAGTTTCCTCTTTTTTCCTTAATGGATGTTTAAATATTCTTTGTCTTAACTTAAATGATGTGTTAGCTTAGGTAGGAGCTAGCCTGCTAGGAGGAATTCAATATTTGCTTGACCCTGTTGTCACTTTGCTCCCCCTTCTTTTTAACCCTAACCCTAACCCAGATGATGTGGAGAATGCGTCGTCGTTCCAGGACAATCTGTCTGTCCTTGGTACTCGTCTCCGTTTTCTTGCACCTCCTCCTGGCTTTTGTCTCGCTTTCCTTGTACCGGCAAGCCTGTGACCCCCCGATACCGACCAGCATGACCTTCTCAAAACACCTGGCAAACAAAAGCTTCACGGCCATCGCAGTATTAACCGAGTCACCACCTAAAAGAGATTCTCCCGGTGTCAAAGGTCGTGGAGGAGCACCTCAGGATAAATTCCAAAGTCGAAGGATTGAACTGATGAAAGCGTCTCTTATTGAGCCTCTTGCGACCAGTCTGGCGAAGCTTCAGGCGCTGTTTGACCACCCTCTTTACAAAGCGCCCATGTCAGCCATTCAACAAGACGATATGTTGTTGAGGGTTCTACCAAAGATGAAGTCTGAGAGGAGCTCCCAGATGTGGTCAGTAGTCACACTGCGGGTTCAAATGCCCAATCCAGGTCTAAAAAGTAAAAACCCCAATTTGACTCCAGGTAGGTGCTTCTAATCAACCGAGTTGGCAGGTAAACATCTCAAACATTTGAGGACCTGAATTTGACACCTATGATCCAAAAAATCCTAAAATGGCAGAACTCCAAATGATCACGATTGTGTCTGCAGGGTGAGTGCGAGCCAGGAAGGTTACGAAAACGTCCGCTGGAACACAAGCAGCGACAGCCATCCCCCGTGGCTACGCTTTCACCTGACCATCTCCCGCTGGCAGCTCTACCCCCATCCGGACCCCAACATGGAGTCTGTGATCCAACAACTCGCCACACACCGCATCGTGAGCGCAGGTAACAATGTGACCCGCTTAATGCCGCCGCTAAAGTCGAGACGGTTATAAGTGGATGAGTTCATCTGAAGAGGGTTACTAAAAAAAGAATGGAATGAAATGCGATGCCAGAGCCAGGCCTGGAGGTCAATGTGCGTCCTTGGAGGACAGATTGGAGGGAAGGATTTTGGATAGTAGCTGACACTGCCAGTTTTGGAGTGATGCTTTAAAATTCAGATTCCACTTTTTGACGCTTAGGCTTTTAAGAACCTTCAGCCGAGGATGGTACGTTCATTAGCTTCACACAGCTATCATGATCGTTCCAGGTTGGGTTAGCAAAGTATCTTTCGAGTTAGATGTCTTACATCATTAATCATCGTTAATAACGCTCTCATCTTTATTCTTCTAGTGCAGAAAAGCGGCGGTACACAGCTGAAACTGGTGATGTCATTTCCAAATTATGGCCAGGCCATGTTCAAACCCATGAAGTGAGTTGATAATAGCAAAATTGACATTCAGAGATTTTCAGAGATAAAAAAAAATCCTAAACCATCTTCAGATCATTCAGAGATCTTCAGAGATAAAAAGGAAAAATATTAATGCTAAAGAAAATTGATTCCATGATCAATTCCCACTTGCTCTTCAGTCACCTGTGATTGACTGATTGTCAAAATTGGACGAATGAACGGTGTCTTCAATCTGTGCTTGCAGGCAAGACAGAAATGATGAAACTAACTACAACCTCTACTACTTCTCTGACTTTGAGCGACATAATGCAGAAATCGCCGCCTTTCACCTGGACAGGTAGGACGTAACTCGGGCATTCCAATTTTTCACATCCCACACAGAAACCACCTGTAATATCAAGACTGACCTGTAAGAGGCAGCATGGTGCCACAGGGCACGCAGACATAAAATGCAAAGAAGAGTAATACTGTAATTTCATCATATGTCTCAGCCTTCCCTTCTCTGGTGTGCTCATTCTGTCACTCATCTTTTTATGTCTTCACACTGGAGGATTCTGGGCTTTCGGAGGGTGCCCCCAGTGGTTGGGAGGAAGGTGGATGTGGTCAAAGAGATTAAAGACATCACGACGGATCACAAACTGGCCCGGACATTTTTCAACTCCCCCGGTAGTCCTTGGGTTAACATTTTACTTCTACACTATGTGATTAGGTAGTTCCGTATGTTCCTCCAGCCATTACTTCTCCAATCTCCATGCTCTTGTGGCTCCCCCTAGTGGGCAATGTGTGCTTCTACGGTCGGTGCTCCTACTACTGCTCCACAGAGCACGCAGTGTGCGGCCGACCTACGGCCCTGGAGGCCTCGTTGGCCCTCATGCTGCCAGATCTCTCCCTGGCTACCCGGAGGAGCTGGAGATCACCCTGGAGACGCTCTTACAGCCGCAGCAAACTGGCTAAGTGAGAGCATAGATGGTATGCAGAAGTTTGAAACGGGTTGTCAGCAAGTGAAATGCATTTCAGATGGGAGACGGAACCAGATTACTGCACAACCATCAAGAAGACGGCGCCCTATGACAAAGGCACAAGGCTGGTGGACTTCATTGACATGGTCATACTGGACTTCCTGATGAGTAGGTTCATATTTATATTATATATTTAATTTATAAGTGTATATATATATATATTTATTATATGTATATTATGTTCATATCTATATTATATATTTATAAGTGTGTATTTATATATATTTATTATATGTATATTAATAGGCATTCTTTTTTCTCATGTGTCATGGGGTTCACTAATATCAAACAATGGGGACAAATCTAAATTAAATAATTTAAAAAAGATAATAAAATGCCAAGCAGAGGAATTTGAAATGCCCTCAAAAATTGTCAATTATAAAAGGGTGTCTACAGTTGGTATTATTTGTTATT
Organism: Syngnathus floridae; assembly: GCF_059516105.1. Taxonomy (NCBI): domain Eukaryota; kingdom Metazoa; phylum Chordata; class Actinopteri; order Syngnathiformes; family Syngnathidae; genus Syngnathus; species Syngnathus floridae. The sequence continues at coordinate 17,956,624 of NC_142416.1, read as the reverse complement.
ATTTAACTTATTTGAATTAGATTTTGATTTAGTGTGGAAAAGGGTTTGAAAATGTTTATATTTAGTCTCTGACAACCTGACATTTAACGGAAATGTGAATAATTTATATTCTAATATGGCACAGAAATTGTCAAAAGGTGGTGAATTTTAATTACAGAAAATTAACCAATCATAGCTTTTTTATTTTTATGACATCTTCATGAAAGACTATCTAATACTTTTAGCCAACAGTGAGTACTTTAAATAATGATCACAAAATGGCATAATTTGATTAATTGTCTACCTGATGGTCCTTCTGCTGTAGTTTGTCATCTTTTTTGTGAAACAAAATGTAGAAATTCAAGTTACAAAGTTCAAGGGCAAAGCCCATATCGTGACGATGCGGTGACGTTCAATGTCAAGCAAAGAGCTCCGGATTTTCGACTTCTGCGTGTTGCCGTGGTTACTTCTATGCAGGTAAAAAGAAAGCTTCTCAACTCCTTACACTATCGACCACTTTCATGACGTTGTAAAACGACAAAAACGACGAAATTGTCCATTTCGCAACCCTACGTCATTGTCAAAGAATTTAAGGGGTCTCCAAAGTGTAAGTTCTGGCTTTTCCTTAGTACAATTACTCGTTTCATCAGGTAATTACGTCATGTGTCTTCGCTAGCTTCAAGCTAGCGAAAAACTTTTAGCTAGTTTTACTTAATATAACTTTAGCTAATTAATTTATTAATTAGTTTATTAGAAATGTTGGGTTTTGAAATTAAATTCACACTCTTTATTTTGATTATCCTTGTAAAGTGCTCGTGCGAGTGAATTTCCTAATATTAAAGAAAAAGTAAGTAAGTAAGTAAGTAAGTAAGTAAGTAAGTAAGTAAGTAAGTAAGTAAGTAAGTAAGTAAGTAAGTAAATAAAACGCCCCTTGTTTTAACATTACAATAAATTGTGACTGACAAATTTCATAAAATTGAACATATTTCTGTTATTTTATTATTTTATTGTCTATTAAGTTGGGTATCGCTAAAGTAGTTGGTCACAGTATTGTCAGTGTGAAGAGAATTTTGTAGTTAGCAAGCAAAATTATTATTATTATTATATAATTTATGAACGAGACTTGCACTTTTCATTAATTACTTTGTCCCTCCTTCACAAGATCAGAGAAAAATGTGAAAAGACCCAGTTGGTGAAATTTGCTGACGATATTGGCGCAGCATGTTCGCTGCCACTTCACAGGGACGAGTCCCACCATGGAACCTCTGAAGCGATCAACAGACAGCGGGAAGCCGCAAGCTAAGCCCAAAAAAAAGGATCCGTCTACGATCGGCAGCAGTCTAGCCACTTTGCCGCCACTATGGCCTGCGCCATCTTCTTCTTCTGCATCCGCGCTACGCAGGAGCCTTTTCGATCCCTCTTCCATCATTGGTGCTGCAGACTCTCCTGTCAGCTCCGTTGCTGTGGCTCAAACCGGATCAGTAAAAGTCCCATCGGAGTCCAAACGGAAAGAAAGATTTCAGTCAGGAGCATCAATATCATGCACGGACTTATCGGATGAAACGGCAAAGAGGTATCCGAGCGCCGGTGAAATTTCAAACATCAATTCACGTCTGATTTTAATCCCTCATTCAGTTTGTCAGTTAAAGATGAATCCAGAGTCACCATGCGGGACTTAATCAGTCTTCCCGCCATCGTTGTGGGTGTCTCTCCTGAAAGTTCTTGTGCCTCAATTCGAGTGCAATTAGCAGAAACAAAATGGATGGAAAACCACTCAACGGCCTCCGAATCATGCAATGACACCCCCGGTAGGACTGCTGATGAATCGACACACAGGTAAATGAGAGCACAAGTGAAATTTGAATTTGTTCATGACAAACATCTTTTTGCCATTCATATGGAAGTCAGCTTTGTGTTTGATAAAACTGGCTCAGACTTTAAATACATTTGCGAGTATGATGAATTGATTTCAGAATTCAATAACGTCCTATTCATTCAGTTTTACAGAAAAATCTGCATCAAGAGTCACAAGAAGAGACTTGTTCAATCTTCCTTCCATCGGTCCGAGCGTTTGCCCTGGAAGCCCTCATCTTTCAGGATCCCGGAAATCCGTCACAGAGATAAAATGGACTGAGAAACCAAAACAGAAGCACTTGTTGTCATCCACTGACATCTCCATGATCGCGACTGATGAAGCCACAGTGCAGAGGTGCCTTACACAATTAATTAGGAATGTTTTTTAGTCTTTGACACCATATATGTAGCGTATTAAATTTTCAAAAGCCGTGTGATCCATTCCCAAAACTTCTTTTCTCATTTCTTTGTATTGTAACGGCGTACAATATGATTTTCTTTCTTAAAAAAAAAAAAAAAAAAAAAACACAAAAAAAATTGTACATCAGTGGGACAATAACAATAAAGTCATTCTATTTTTTTCTAATTTTTTATTTCAGGGCAGCGATTGTTGAAAAAGTTCCCATTACAGGCTTGGAGCTGGTGCAGTTGTTCCTCAAGCAAAGAGACGTGGGAGAACTAAAAGTGTTTTACTTGAAGGAACAAGCGGGTGGCTGGTACAGGTACAGCTTGGCTTCTCTACACCAACTGCTAGCGTACCGATATGCCGCATAAGATGTGCCTTTGTTTTCGCTTCCACCTAAGACCCTACGACCTGCATGTGGTCCCGGTTGGTGATGCCGGTTCCGAGCACTACGTCTTCTCCTCCACTACGGTGCTGCATGTCACACAGTCGGGTTACGGAGGACTGGTCTCTTTGGAGGAGTGGCACAGGGAGTCGGTCCTGTGGACAGCTTTGCAGGCAATCCCCTTCTTTAGGGATTTCACTCTGCGAAATGCTGTCACTCTGTAAGTGTGGCGCGTGAATGCCTAATGTGGTCGGCGTTGGTATGCATTTGTTTGTCTTTTGTTCTAGATGGTATCGAAACGTACGTGAGATTGTTTACAAGCGAAGATTTGAAGTGGTACAGGGACAACTGCTAACAAATATCCCCCAGTACAGAAACGGCCTCATCCTTTTATCCAGGTCGGTCTCAATCTTTGCGGCAGGTGGCGAAAGGTTTTAGCCTTAACCGCAAGAATTAAAAAAAATCAAGATTCATAACTGAAAAAATACTCCTCCAATTTCGTGTGGCTAAAATCATTGTTGTGAGACATCAGCAAATATCACAAAACTTCAACTAAGTAAGCCTGTTTGTTTTTATGATGTTGCTACATGAACTACTTGGATTACCACTACTAAGAATGTACTTTTTCTACAGAAGGATAGAGGAGATGAAAGCGACACAGTTGCTACCTCTGGATGAGTCCAAATCGTACACGTTGTTGGAATTTCAGAAAGTTCTGGCGACATGTATGGACAATACTCGGAGCAGTTTAAAGCAGCTGGCACAAATTCGCTTGGGCATCCTGAATAAGGTATTAAAATTAGAAAATATCCAAAAGTCAAATACACTTGGGAGCTCCATATTTTGCCCCCATGCCCCCCCCTAGCTCCGGCCATGTTGGAGGAAATAAATCGAGTCTACGTAATGTTCTCTCCAGGCCAAAGAGGAGAGTTACAGGGTCGTCAAAGAGCTTCAGGAGCACCTCCAGTATGCTGACATGCCGCATCATTGTTGCAAGCCAATGCATCTGCACCAGGCCCACCTTAATGATCTGCAGAAGGACTTGGCGCACGCGGAGAACGTCCTGCAGAAGCTGGGCAACTTTGCCGCTCTCGTCAATCACATTATTGTGCAGAGTCTTGTCACCGTCGTCCAGCAAAATATGTCGATGTTCCTCCGCGACGTTCTGAAGGTAACGTAAAGTTAAACCAGATCAACCTCTCCTGAAACCAGTATTGTAGATTTAAAATTTTCACAGCAGAAATGTCACAAAAAGTCTACTTGAATCATTTTTATGAATTGTTCGGAATCGTAGTCCTAAATCCAATATGTCGCCTGAATATTTTTGTCTTCATCAGAGAGAGAATTCTCACAATATCTGCCTCTTCCAAACTCATCTTCGTCTTGGTGCTGGTCAGCTGACTCTCGACCCACCTTTACATCTCTTCCGAGAAATACTCACTCAGGCGCTTTTAACTGCCGGTGACTCCATAAACCAGGTGACTTCCACGTTTCAAAAAAAAAATTAACGCTTTCTGACCTGCAAATTTATAATTGCCTTCGTGACTTCCCTCTGGTAGATGTGTGACTCCTGTGGATTTTTCCTGGAGGTCAGCAGGCCCCTTGATTGTCAGGATGAATCATCTGACCCCAACTGTAGTCCATATCCTGTTGACATAGACACTCAAGGTACTTTTTGAATTAACAAATTGACGCTGATGTGCTTTCTCACTAAGTTTAGCTAACCAAGTAGTACTTGTAATCTGCCAAGTTTCTTATTTTGTCATACTTTTCCAGGTGACCTTAAAGACAATGATAGAATGCCTGGTCTTACGCATTATAGCTGTTGTCAATGGATCAGAGAACAGCGCCCCCAGTGGAAGCTGATGATGATGATGACGGTGGAGGGCCACAGAATGCATGGCTCATATTCTCCTCTATCCAAAGAACAACTCGTGTGGTACATGACCATCAACGACGTGGGCAAGCTTATCAACAGAGAACATTCGGAGCTGATGCAGGCAAGCTAAGAAATTAGCGCCGCTGTTACCTAATATGTCTTCTTATTTTTAATTTTTATTTCTACTGTTCGGACAGGCAGCAGAGTCTGAGATCCAACAGATGTTAACATGTTACACATGGTTAATGGATGTCCATGTATTCATCAACCAATGGAGTCAAGCCTCTTTAGAAAAGATGAAGGGTCAACCTGCTTTACTGTATTGCCAACTGATTACCAAGCTTCGAAGGTGGCTTGAAGAAATCCATGCTGCTCCCTCGTTCATCTCTACATCCAACCAGCTATTTATTATCCACTACACCCAAATGAAGGAGCATCTAGGTCTGCTAAACGGCACAGAAATTCGGTGATCCATATTTGGTGCAAATGTACCAAAATGTCATAGCATAGTTTTTTTTTTTCCAGGGCAGCATTTGAGTTTGATAGAAAATGAAGTACAGGAAGAGTTAGTGAAGCAAATGAAATTATGCACAGAGAGCTTGTTGAAGGACTTGGAGGAAGCTCTCGCTGCTCTCAAGACCGAACCCAAAGACTTGCATGACCTACCAAAATATGTCGATGTGGTATGGATCTCGATTTCTTTTTCTTTCATTTTTTTTTCTACCTGTATATCATCTTTCATTTTTACGTGGGGGGGCAGTAATGAACATGATGAATATGCAATGATGTCAATATTTTATCGAACAATGACAACCTCTCCTCAGGTGTGGAAGTCTGTGAACATGTTGGCGGAAATGCAGACACGTTTGGAGTACACTCGCACCCTCCAGGACAGTATTTGCATTCATTATAGAGAGATGACCATCCAGGAACTGACTTTGTCTCAAAAGGTACAAAAAGGAAATCTTTTGATATGATTTTCATCTCATTTTTGCACACTACCGTAATAATTTGCTTGTTCTCCTATATTTAGATGTTAGACACGTGGGATTGCTATTATTCCCACTTGAAGCATGCAGATAGCACGTTACGTTCTCGCCTTCCCACTGTGGCTGCTGCACTGGACACAATGTTTCCATGGATGGCTTCCGATTTAAGATGTTTACTCTCTTACGCTACCTCTGGGCAATTTCTTGATCCACGTCAAAATGCTGACAAGGTGGTTTCCGAATTGAATTATATGAGTCTTCGTGTGGAAACGGCCACCTCTAATCTGGAGCTGTTGTCTAAGACTGGTGAAATATTTGTCGGTGAGAACAAACGGAATTATGATTATTCTAGTCTACCCTATTAATCTCGTCCTAAGATTTTAAAATTGTATGTATTTAAAAAGAAAATGCTAATATTGATGTCATTTCTTTTTAGAAAATCCTGTGGACTTGTCTGATCTGACTGACATTCCTAAACTTACTGCCCGTAAGGAGCTTTGGGAGCTAACAGCTCTTTGCAGACAATCTTTACACAAATGGAACAAGTTCCTGTTCACTGAGGTAAATTTATAAACCGAGCCTCGTTTCGTAATTGAGCCTGATTGCCAACGCTCCTTAAAATTCTCCTTATGGTAGCTTGAATTGTCACAAGCTCAAGAGAAAATCACTCAATGGCAGCAGCAAGTTGCAAAGCTAGCAATCATCATACCCGCCGACGACGGAGTGCTTCGGGAGACGTCCGAAACCATTGACGATTTAAGCTGTCGTCTTAAAATCCTGGCCGGGTTTCGGACCCCGACGATCAAACCCAAACACCGGACCACATTTTTCAGAGGCCAGTACCCTGATTTGCATTGTTAATCTACTCTAAGATGCTCATCGAGATCTTTCCCACGTTGACAGGTATCGGGTTACGGCAAGCCTCCGATAAGAATGCAACTCTCGCACAACTTATTTTTCAACCGTTTGATCTTCACCGAGAACTGATCAATAAGGTGGGAAAGAAGTTGGTGAAGATTAATTGCATCCATAAATACACCGCAAGTTCTCTTTTTGTGCCAGTAATTCTTAAACTCAGTCAAGCAATGCGTTTCAGATATGTAGCGATGCAAAAAAGGAGAATTCCATGGAAAAGAGATTTAAAAAAATTCAACAAGCATGGACGGATCGTGTTTTCCTGCCGCATACCTGTACAGGTCTTCGTTGCCATCTTGCTGAGCCACAGGTAGCGGCAAAGACTTCCTCTTCTGACGCCTTATGTGATGCCAGAATTATTATTGGTAAGACTTCATGAAGCACGTAAAGTAATCAAAAGCAGGATTTTTAAATTTTTTTTTGCTTTTGCCACATCCAGGCCTAGAATTTCTCTTCACTGACCTAGAAAAGGATTTGATGATTTTATCAAACATGCATCGGTCACGGCACAGTGTTGACTTTAGGTTACACGTGGAAGAGTGGATGCACATACTTCAAGAACTTGGTAAATATTTTCCTCTGTAGCTCCTGAGTTCAATTTTAAGGGTTATTTCAAAACTCTTCTGTCCATCTAGAGAAGTTGTTGCATTTGTTTGATATCTACCAGCAAGAATGGATCTTCCTAACCAACATATTTCAAGAAAGAACCTTAGCTGTTCAAAGATGGGATTTGGTATGTGCCAAATTTCCATTTTGTCCGAACCCAAAGATCTCCAATTCAATGAAAACCACTTTTTTTTTCCCTAGCTGGCACAATTCCGATCAATCGATGAGCGTTTCAAGACCATGATTAGGTTCAACTCATCTCACCCCAATGTGTTGAATCTTGTCCGTCCCAAAGCAGGAATGGAAAATCCTCATGGCGCTAACCTCTGCCAAATTCTCCTCAACGATCTGTCCACATTGAATGCTATTGCCAAGCAGATGGCAAACCGTCTCCACGCTCGCTGCAAATTATTCCCCAGACTTTACTTCCTCAGTGACATGGAAGTCGTGGAACTTCTCTCTTTACAACCAACACCCGTATCTCTGTTACCCTTTGTACGGAAATTCTTCAAAGGGGTTCAGTGGCTGGATACATCTGTCATGGTGGAACCACAGGATACACCTGACACACCAACTCGGGTATTCGGGGTTTTTGGGAACCTCCAGGAGCACATTAGCTTCCTTTCTCCAGTGGAACCGAATCGCAATGTTTTGATTTGGTTGAGTAGTTTTCAGAATCAACTCAAGTTAACCATGGAACATCTTCTAAGCCAGTGTGCTGATGAACGAAAACAACTCGAATGGATCAACCATCAAGACCCGCCGAATAACGACTCTCGTGAACACGTTTCACCTGTGCTTGATATGACGTTGAAATATCCTCTTCAGTGTCTTCTTGTAGCAGAGGAGGTGGTCTGGTGCAGTGAGCTTCATCAAGCTTTCCAGGACTCAAGCAACGGGAAGATAAGTCAGATGAAAGCATTCAACAGTGCACAACTGGAACATTTTTGCCAGGTCACAAGGGATGCAGTCGCAAGGTCGAACGACGACGGAGAACTTTCGAAATACTCAATGACGTGCTTACGTGCTTTAGTGCTCCTTCGAATTAAACATGAGCAGCAACTAACGCAACTCATGCACGTGCAGTGTCAGCCGGCGTTGTCTTTCGAGTGGCTGAGTTCTCTCAAGTACTCTATAAGATCAGAAGATCAAAATCCCAATGATGATCCGAAATGTTACGTGGACATTTTAGGCCACAGACTCGCGTATGGTTATGAGTATTTTGGTCCAGAAGACTTTGGAATGGTCCATACTCCCTGCACAGATCGAGTGATATTGGGGCTTCTCCTTGCCGTGAAGAGCTATAGGTGTGGATTTGTCAATGGACCTTGGTCTTCAGGGAAGACAAATACCGTGGTCCATCTAGGCAAAGCATTGGGGAGACATGTTGTGATGCTTAACTGCTCTCCAAATATGAAGGCTGATATTTTTCCAAAGATGCTCCTAGGTGCTCTTTTGACAGGTGCCTGGTTAGTGCTGGACTCTGTGGACTTGTTGCTTCAAAGCGTCCAGGCATCACTGGCACAACACTTTGAGGACATCTACCAGTCTTTTGTCGGATGGTCAAGAAAGAGCAACGAGCGTGGAAAGACGTTTAATCGAGAATTCTCAATGCTATTCTCAGGGATCGGCACTTCTGTCAGCCCCAACTACGCAAGCGTTCTGATTTCATCCTCCGAAATTTCACAAAGTTTGCGATTTTCAACCAGACCTGTGACATTGACCTGTCCCGATAACAGGATCATTGTGGAGATCATGCTGACTTCCTTCGGTTTTAAACAGGCCAAGTGTTTGAGTCAACGTCTGGTATCCCTCATCAGCATCAGCAAGGACTCGCTGTGCCTACCTCATTTTGTGACACAAAACCCGAGTAGCCATCTTGTCATTCTGCAGAATATCTCCTCCGCCTCCAAGAAACGATTAAAACGAATCGTCCGAGATGAGAAATTTTCAGGTAGGGCCAGACAGTCCTTTGTATTACGAACGATCCTTAAATCTCCAGAAAATGACGACGATCTGAGTGAGGATGAAGAGCAAGCGATTTTCCCTGGATTATTGGAGGAGATAGCTGTTGTCCAAGCGATTCATTCAGTCTTATCACCATTGATGCATGCATCGAAGAAAGTCTCACACTTCAACTCCATCGTCCAAGAATTGTTTCCTATCGCGTGTCAGTTTTCTTATATTCAACAATATACTCAAGATGAACCAAACTACCAACTTCAAGAAGCCGTGTCAGAAGAATTAGATCAGCTCCTCTTGCACTCTGACTCTGAAACTATTCACCAAGCTCTTACACTCTACCAGACCTTGAGTTTCTCTCACGCAGTTATTCTTCTCGGACCTAGCGGAAGTGGAAAATCAACCTGTTACAATGCTCTGGCAGGAGGCCTCAGTCGCCTTGCAAACAAAACAGAAGATGAAAACGTGGATACCACCGAGGCAAAACTACTCAGAGCTGCTTCAGATTGGAGCTTCGTCAACACCGTGGTCTTATTTCCAAACGCCATGTCCCATGAGGAATTATTTGGTGGATTCTGCGATGAATCCGGCTGGCAAGATGGAGCTGTGACCAAGGCGTTGAGAGATTCCGAAAGACGAAATTCTGGAAAATTAGAAATTGGCCAGTCGAGTCATATGACCAAATGGTTGGTAATGGATGGAGAGCCATTTGGAAAACCCTGCTGGCTAGATCACCTAAGCACACTGAGTGATCTCGCAAAGCCATTTTTAAGCCTCCCATCTGGTGAAACGATCATGTCGCCTAAATCACGATTCAAGTTCCTTGTGGAGACCACTGACTTGAGTGACGCGAGCCCCTCCGCGGTGACCTGCTGCAGTCTTATCTACTTTTCCGGCACCGATGTTTGGAAGTCGGTGTGGCAGAGCGAAATGGATTCTCTCCATTACGGATTCACTCTAGATCAAGCCACCCTGGAAATGTGGACTCAGCTCTCAGAAGATCTTTTCTCCAACACTCTCAATTTGTTGAAGAAGAAGAAGATTTGGAATAAAGGTCAAACCTCAGCGGACGGCCTGGCGGAAATCACATCCTTCGTTCGAATCCTTCGTGCCCTCCTGCATCATTTTACCAGCAAACGGAACAGCAATCAAGCCACGGCGCAAAAAGACACAAAAGGTATTTGCAAATCTACAAATATGAACATCCGAATCATTTTACACACACACGTTATTTACTTTTGTCAACGATTATTCCAGCAGATACACCTCCAGATTTTAATATCAATCAAGATCTTTTTCTATTGGCTTACATTTGGGGCTTTGGCGGACATCTTCATCCTCGGTAGGTCATCAATTCATCTTCTTACGACCTTACATTTGTAATCTGCAAAGTCCAAACGACTTATTTTCTTTGACATTTATTTTTTTCAGACTCTGGCCTCAGTTTGACACCGTTGCCCGCCAAGCACTGCTTGACAGTCGGTCTCAAATTAAGGTTCCGCACGTGGGAACCGTCTTTGAGTTCTTCTTTAATATCGACAACAAGATCTACTCTAACAATACATTATTAACAAAGTACATCACTCCCAAGGTTAGTTTTGAATGATTTATTATCCATACCGTATTATCAATTATCACCGTCTTCACACAGCACTGGAAATATACCTGCCTACTTTCCGTCATGTTGGAGGCAATTCAGCCTGTGCTGCTGGCAGGAGAACCTGGTTCCGGAAAATCGACCGTCTGTAACACCTTGCTGTGTTTTGATAAGCCACACATTAAAGTCCCAGCTAGATCTATGCAGGCTCCCACAGACCTGCGCCATTTGCTGTGTGGAATTAGCTTCCAGAAGAGCTGTCAAAAAACCAAGGGGGTCATGGCCAAACAACCAGGCCTAACGCTTTACGTGGATGACCTCCATGAGACACCTCGCGGTGAGTCAGTACGCTACCAAATAACTTTAACGTCCTGAATTTTAATCCTCATTTTCCGTTTCAAAAGATGTGACTGGGAAGACTTCCAAAATCTTAGAGACTCTACGCCAAAGTATTTCGAAAGGAGGAGTGGTGGCATTTGATTGTGACCACTTCAAGGTGCTCAGTCCTGGATTCATCAGCTACCTGGCTACCTGTTGTGTCTTTGAGCTGGACAACCCCCACGTTAGCGTAATATCGTCCAGGCTGTCGCGTCTGTTCTCCGTCTTCGCTCTTCCGAGCTCAACCACGGAGGTGATATTTTCGATTCATTCGCCTCAGCTTAAACTGTGGCTCAGGGACGCGCCATTCCTCCCGAGCGTGTCGGACACGATACGTTCCATCATCAACGCGACGGAGAATTTGTATGAAGATGTTTGCAACAATTTCCAGCCCACAAAAAAAAATCCTTATTTTTTATTCTCTCACCATGACCTGAAGAAGGTATTTCAAGGGATGTCCTTATGGCAGCCAGTCCTTCCAAAAGCAGAGCCGGTTAACCCGAAGTTCAAATCGAAATGTTCCCCGGTTCCTCAAGAGCCTTTAGCCATGGAGCTCAGCATTCTCCATCTCTGGACGCACGAGTGCATGCGTACATTTGGTGATCGGCTAAACTCGGAGGATGGAAGAAGTCAACTGCAGTCACTCATCACCAAAGCGGCAACAACCCACTTTCGAGTGCAATCTAACCCCGATATGGAGGCAACGTTTCTTCAGCGCTTGCTGGAAGCTGTGCCGAACCTTACGTATGGCCCGGAGCTTATTAGAAATCATTTCCCCATATTCAAGCGTAGCTCATATCAACCACAAAATCTCAGCGTGCTGATAGATCACCTCTTGTCACACTTTGATGTGAAAGACAAACAAGATGTCCATCGCCATTTTGCATTCAAATATGCTGTGCACAGACAAAGGATGTGTCAGATGTTGCATATTTTCAGGGCTCTGCTAATTCCAGGAGGTCACGGATTACTAATGGCCTCAGGTAGTGGGACAGGACGTAAAACCACCGTTCGTTTAGCAGCCTACGTCTCAGGCTGCCACCTGATGGAGGTACACGCCGGTAACCAAAGTGAATTAAATACGATTTTAAAACGAGCTGGGAATCAAACTCGAGTTCGCCAAATTGAAACCATCATACTGGTCCATGAGAATATCAGCTCCTCTGTTCGAGAAGAGCTATTGGTAGCCCTCAACTCCTACCCGGGGCTCTACACAGACCAGGAGCTGGCCAAGCTTGTTTCAAGGGTGACCGCTGTGTATAAAACAAAAAAATTCCTCTTGGACAGCTGGATTTTTGACAAGTAAGGAACAAGTGTTAGTTTCGAAACTAATTGCCACCTCTACTTGGATAGGAGTGACAAGGAGTCTTTTTTTAAACAGGCACTTGTGTCAGAACCTCCGTGACGTGCACGTTTTCATCTTGATGCCTGCCGTCGTATCAGCCAGCCGCGAAAACAACGAACACAAGGTTTTTGAATCGCTCGCGTTGTATTTGAAGTGCTTGCACGACTTCGTACGTCACTGTAGATGGGTCCTTTATTAAAAACGGTATTTTTGTCACCTAGGCACAAACCACCAAGGCTCTCAGCCTTTGCTGTGTGGAGATGTACCAGCCTTGGTTGAGCCAGTCTTTGGCAGAAGTTGCTATTCAGCACCTGAAAGATATTTGTCAGAACTGTAAGTTAACATCATTTCGTTTCTGTTAAGCGGCGATGACGATAAAATAACTGCAGATTCCCCCCCCCTCAGTGAAACTACAAGGCTCACCAGATGGCTTGGCTGTAACAATGGCGGGAATCCACCAGTCTGCATATCAGTACGCTCTGGTCCTTCTCATGACGCAGCCTTTTAGTCCTTATACATATATGGCCTTCATTTCTCATTTTGGTTACATCTGCAAAGTTCTGCAAGATGAATTGGAGAGCCGATCCAACAGGTTGTGATTTTCCAAATATTCACAATTTGTGTTGAGCTTAGCAGTGAGCTTCAAATTTGTTTTCTGATCCATGGTGAATATTTGGTTTGTACAGGCTTAACACTGCTCTGTCTCATTTGGATGCATTGGATAACCTTGCCAGGAAGTATAAACAAGAGTTAACGAGAATGCAGGGAATAGTTGCTGAGATACAGAAGGTACACAACTTGAAAAGTGCACGTTGTATGTCTTTGCAAATATTTTTCTTCTTCTCCTTTCAGCGCGTGGATGAGCTCCTTGGAGCCATAGAGGACCAGAATCATTTGCTTCAAAAAGCTGAAACCAAATGTGCTAAACAGGAGAGAAAAATTCAAATCCTGGGGGACCGGATCACTGAATCCCAGGAAGAGGTGACGAATCAAATAGATTTGCAACACCTCACTGATGACACAATGCTTTGGTCATAAATGAATTTAGAGATACTGATTCTTTCCCTCTTTTTTTCAGCTGAGTCCATATTTCCAGGCAGCACTTGATGTGCTCCATAGTCTGGACCCATTAGACCTCGAGGAGGTGCGGCACTATAGAGATCCGCCTGATGGGGTGGTGCTGGTCATGGATGCCGTTCTTTTGCTTTTTGAGCGGCCTTTTGGCTGGGCCAATGCAAAAAGACTCTTTTTACATTGCAACGTGTATAAGGTATCTTTTCCAAAGCACTTACACGGGATCATTTCATTATCATTTAAAGAGGTATTTTTAATTTTTTTTTTTTTCCCCCTGCCCAGTGCCTGGTCCATTTTGACTTCTACAGTCTTATCGACGTCCAAATGCTACAGCTCGCCGAGTTAATTAAAAACCCCATCTTTGTCCCGGAATGCATCCGAGAAGTGAGCAAGGCCTGCGAGACTCTATGCCGTTGGATCCTTTCCGTCAACAATTGCGGTACGAAGATATACCAACTGATGGTCAGGAAGCAGCTGGACTTAATGCTTCTAAGGGCGCAAGAGCAACTTGAGCAGATCCAAGACCACATGGAGGGAATAAAACATTGTCTTAAAGAGCTTGATAATGATCTACAGCCTGTGCTGAAATTGCTGGACGAGAAATTGCTGCTGCTACGCAAAGCTGAAGCCTTGGAGAGAACCGCTGCTAATGCTGTGGAACTGTTGTCGAAACACGCAAGAGTGTGGAGGGATCGAGCTCGGGTAATTCATGAAGACATCGTTTTTTTAACGGTTATTTGCATGATGAGTAGATGTGGCATCATATTTTTGTTTTCCTTCAGGAAGTACAGCTGCAGAGACAATGCTTACCGGGAGACGCCATCTTCCTGGCTGCCATCATCTCCTACTTTGGCCCCTTCTCAGCTGACGTACGCACCGAATTGCTGAGCAAGTGGAGAGTGTTGTACCGCACAGGAATCATCGATCCAAATCCCAGAGATGCCAGAACTTCCCTGTTCACCTCTACCGACGAACCACCTCAGCTAACTTCGGGATTTCCGGTCGCTCTATCCGAAACGCTGCAGCCACTCCTGTCTCGGGCGTTGGGTGTGAACGCGTGGCCGGCGCGTGAGAGCGTAACCACCAGATTGGTGTTGAAGCTGTTGCTGTGGGGCTGCAGGAGGAGTTGGGTGAAATATTGGCCACTACTTGCAGACACCAAGCATCATCTGGTGATCAACTCCAAAAATGGGGTCATTACAGGTTGGAGTTGGTTGTCTATAATCATTCGAGACCATTACAAATGGAATCACCATTTGAAATGATACAGAAGAAACAACACTTTTCTGTTCCGAAGGCGAAACGGGAGACGACGACACTCTGGGGAAAGAATTTGAGTGTGATATCGTGGTTTGCGCTGATGATCCAAAACTAATGTGCAAGTTGGACCTGGCTGCCGAGAAAGGTAACTGGAATCATTACACGGTATAATTTTGGAATTAAAAAGCGAAAGTTGTGCAATTGGGAATACCCATGAAAATTTAGAAGTTAAACCAGTATAAATATTAGAACTCACTATTGGCTGAGCAATTTAATTTGTACAGCACCATTCCTACACAAGAGGAAACCCATGTGCTTGAATGAGGTCAATGCGTAATTAAGATTAAATTAAAATGAAAAAAATTAAGTATGAATAACTTCTTGAATTGCATTGGTACAGCGGAAAGTTAAGAATGGTAAAATATTTAGCAATCTCTTCCATGTACAATTTTTTTTTTTTATTAATGTTGTTTGATAATGTACACACACAAACCCTGAAATTGATAAATTAGCATATTGGACATATTGGAGGTGTGGTCCAATGAATCCACCTTTTGAATTTAACTCTGGAATCATTATTTTTAATCATCAATCATTTTTTGAGAGGCAGCTCACACCTGTCTATCTTGTTTTTATTCCAGGCATGAAAGTCCTGGTTACTCACATCGAGCGTGTTCCAGTCAGTCCACAGTTTCTCGCAACTTTGGCCCGTCCCGCTGCAAGTTGCCCCCCAGGCTCAAACCAGCCTGCCCAGCAGACCAACCCTGACTTCTACCTCTTGCTCAGCACCCACTACCCCGCCCGACTGCTCAGTAGCGGTAGGAAGCCTCAACTAGAACTTCACCTCTTAGATGAAAATGTGGATTTCAAAAAGCCGGTTCTTGATTGTCCTTTCTTCCTCGTCAGCTATTCATCCATCCATACTGTCTCAGGTGGATGTGGTTGACCTCTCGCCAAGCTCGGATCAGGTCCAGGAACTCATGCTGACGCAGCTATTGCAGTCGGAGTGCAAAGCGTTGATGACTCAACACCTGCGGATACAGAATGACAAGCAGCTAATGCAGAGGAAGCTGGTCACGGAGGAGGTGAGTCGGACGGGCGTTTCCATGACGACACTTTTCCGACCTCATCACATTTGTCTCCTGTGAGAGAGCTGACAGGACGCCATCTTTTTTTTAGGACTCTGTGATGGATTCCGTCCTGCAGTCCGACACCACCCGAATGCAAGCCCCCGAGTTCCTCTCGCAAGTGGTCACGGTCCGAGAAACAATGTCTTACGCTCAGACGGAGTTACAGCTGGTGGATGAGAGGCAGGAGTTCCACGCGCCCTTGCTGGATGCTCCTCAGCAATTAATCAAGCTGGCATGGCTCTTCTACCAGGCTCTGCAGGAGGTGTCCCGCCTCTCCCCCGCTTATTACTTTCCATTATCTGCCTTCATGGCAGCGATGCAGGAGGTCTTTGCCCAAGAGGCCAGTAAGCTCGTGTCGTACGGCACCGGGACGGTGTTAGGGGGGGTAATACCCGAGATAAGGAACAAGATGGTGGCCAAATTGATGTTCTACTATAGGCCGTGTCTCTTTAGGAGCCACGGTCCAGTTTTCAAGTTGTTGTTAACTCTGGCCGTGATGCAAACCAACCAACTTTGCTCTCAACCGGAGCGGACGGCCTTACTCATGGGATTCGCAGGGATTCCTCCAGCTGCAGGTTCCTCAAAGGATCATTTGATATCCCCTCAGGTTGACTCTGACCTCCTCTGGTTAGAGAAGATTCCAGACTTCACAGGTCTGACTGCTTCTCTGACCTCTTCTCGCGAGGAGTGGCGAGAATACCTGCGCTCGCCTTCCTCCATCATAGCAGGACCACCCCCATGCGACTCTCACTCCCATCTGTCCTTGATCCAGCGGGCTCTCCTCGCAAAGACCTTGCAACCTCACTCCACACAAGTGCTAGCGGAGGCCATGGCGGCCCGCCAGTTTCGCCCACCTCGCCACTCATCACCTCACTGCGCCAACCCCGAGGCTCTTTACAGATTCCTTGTGGAGCATAAGGGACCTATCATCTTAACGTGGCCTCCTCCATCCAAAGATAAGTGGACAAATATTCAGCCTGTCCACTTAGTGAAGCTCTTGGCCTCAATGGCAACAGAAACAAAGGAGGTAAGCGTAACGGATGTCATTTGGATACATATTGAGTTTTTTTTTTCCACATTTTTAAAATAATAATTATTTTTGGTCCAGGTGAAAGTAATTTCCATCGCAGGACTTTGCGACTGTGACTTCATCCTCTTTTCTTTGGAAAAATCAGTCAGAGAAGGTCACTGGTTTGTTTTGAACAATTGTCACCTGCTGGAACGTTGGGATGCTAAAGTCGTGGCACGATTCAATCAGCTGTTTTCCCCTTATGGAGGTAAGCAGTTTAAAGACAGTTTGCAAACTTTAAACCAGACGTTCACATATTTTTTTTTTTTTTTTAATTATTTTATTAATTTTCCAGCTACAAAGCACATAAATAGTCCTCATCCAGATTTCAGAGCTTGGTTTCTGACTGAAGAAACTACCCAGACTTTCCTACCCGGTAGGTTTGAAATTGATCCCCCCCTTTGGGGATCTTTATTTTCACCCCATGTCACAAATGTTGTGATAATGAATGTAGTTCTGATGTCAATGGAATCCAGCATCGGTGCGAATGCACGGCCTGCCTCTGGTTTGTGACTCCTCCTGGAACGTGAAGGAAGAGTTGAGCTGCTCCCTGCAATATCTGTCAGGGAGCCCGGCCGACGACAAGGAGCTCCTTCTACGCTGTGCAACCTTCCACTCTGTGTTGCTACAGAGAGAGGCCTACAAATACTCGGGCCAGGCCAGAATCTACAGCTGGTGAGAACTGGAAACGTGTTGTGCTGCATTGCTTTTAAATCTTTTTATTTTTTCATTTATTCCTCCATGAAGGAGCCAGTCAGATCTTGTAGCTTTGGTGGATGCCCTCGTTTCTTCGGCCAGTCTGTGCCACGACAAGATGAAAACTTTACGATACATTGCAGGTGATGCAACACAGGGGCAAAGACATGATTTTTTAAAATCTATTGAATCATTTTGATTTTTTTAAAATTCCTAGTCAACCTTGTGCACGGCGGCCATGTTCTGGACTCTGCGGATTCCGAGGCGGTGCAAAACACTGTAGAAACGTGCTTCAGCGTTACGCCACCTCAAGCTAGCGGACCGCACACGCTCGCCAAAATCATCATCAGCACTGAGCACGGCGGTAACGTGACGCAGTTTTTCTCGATAATCCAGTTTTTCCATGATCGAAAAGAAGTTTTGCCTTTAGATTTTGCCAACCTCCAACGAAAGCTGGACGGACAGCTGATGCTCCGTGCCGAGGACATCAGCGAGCCTCTCCTGTTGGGTTTCAGCGCTGACATGGAGGCTGAAATCGTCAAAATCAACAGTCGCAATCTGAACAAGCTCCTCCAGGCCTCCCAGACTCCTCACGGATTCGCCGCGCCTTCCAGCAGAGCTTTGGCAACCCTACCAGAACTTAACCAGGCCAGAGAGCGTCTGCATGCGCTGCAGGATTACCTCACGCAACAAAACCAAACCCGAGCGAGAAACGCCGGGGAGGTTTTCCAGAGTCCGCTTTACGACTTCCTCCTAACCGAGTGGCACGAGCTGAGCGGCTCGGTGTCCTCGCTCCTTTCTCGCCTCCGACAGCCGCGTCGATACATCACGGAGACGTTCCTCTCCCTCCCCACGCTCACCGCATTGTCGCGTTTACAGAGACGGGCGGAGCTTCTCAGCGCTTACCTGTGGCGCGATAACGATTCGGCACCACGCGCCGCCTACCGCTTGTCCGCTTTCGCCCATGCGAAGGGCTTTCTGGTGGCACTGAGGAGAAAAGCAGCACAAGTAAATCACAAATACATCAGCGATATCACTCTCCACCTTGAGGTAATGCTAATCGCCGCTAAAATGCAAATATTGCTCTCACTTTTCACCACGCGGTGGATCACGTTCTTCTCAAATCTTCCAGGTTCGTGAAGATCCATTATTCACCCCCCGTCCAAAGGATATGGTGGACTTGTGCGACCTGGAACTAAAAGGAGCATCGTGGGACGTGCACAGGACCGCCTTACAAAATTCCCTATCTCCACAATCTTACTCCATGCCTCTCATTTGCATCAAGGCGCACGTGAAGGACGTTCACTTTCCACGTCCAAGGAACACCGATGAAGTTTATCATTGTCCCATTTATCTGGAGGACTTGGATACCGGAGAGGAGGGACGAGATGATTTTAACATAATCACAACAGTTCCGCTTCCTACCGAGTTAGAACCTTCCTTGTGTAGTTTGCGGAAGGTTCGCCTTGTGAGCAGGCTTTTTGAGTCAAGGGCTTCCTGTGAAGATCTCTGAGCACTACCGAGCCAAAAAATTGGGTCAAATTGGTCCCTTTTTAACCTACAGTTGGGTT
Source organism: Syngnathus floridae (assembly GCF_059516105.1). Lineage (NCBI taxonomy): Eukaryota > Metazoa > Chordata > Actinopteri > Syngnathiformes > Syngnathidae > Syngnathus > Syngnathus floridae. The sequence continues at coordinate 17,937,532 of NC_142416.1, read as the reverse complement.
ATTTTTAACCCAGCTGTTTTTTTTTTTTTTTTAAGAATGAAGAAGTGAGTTTTAGGTGGTGAACATAAAATTGCAACTCTCATTCTGTGTTGGTGCCATTTTGATTGAACACAGCAGAAGTCGTTTTACAGTGGCTAAAGATACAACTGAAATGTTTTTTTATTGTACCATGTGATACATTCAAACACGCACTTGAAATATTTGCTCTTATACAGTCATCCATGTTGCTTTTTTATTAAAAAGGTTGTCTTCATGATAACCGACGGCCATTTTGTTTGATTTATTACAAAGTAGCAGAGACGTCACTGTCCATCTTGCCACTTTGTTCCCTTTGTCGGATCATTCATCGACCGAGGCTGGACCTATTCCAGTTCACAATTCTTACATTTTTTATTTTCAAATCTCCACAGTTTGTGGTACAATTGGGATGCAATTGTTCAGATTGATCATTTTAAACAATGGCTGGTTAAATTCTGACTCATCTTCTAGGCAACATGGACAGACACCACTACGAAACATTCGAGAAGTTCGGCAATGACACCTTCCTGTTACACCTTGACAACGGCCGGGCGTGAGTGTAGTTTTATCCTCAAATGTCTGTCACTGGTTGTCCAAGCAAATACGCTGTCACTGTGTTGTCAATGCAGATTCGGGCGCCACTCCAAAGACGAGCCGTCCATCTTGGTGCCATTGGAGCAGTGTTGCAGGTGTGTGTATGTATATATATTTATATATATATATTTATATATGTGTGTATTCTAGAATCCGCCGTTCCACCTGGCTACGGCTGCGCCTCCTGTATCTGCCGCAGTATCGCCTCAGCGATGTCATGCGGGCCTCGCTTTCCCACGATCCCCTGCACGCCGTGGCCCCGCTGCTGACGGAGCCCCACCTTTCGGCCCTCGATCGTCGCTTGAAAACTACACTGGATGCCGTAAGTCGTTGCCTGCAGAAGCAGAGTCAGGACGGGCTCGACGAGGTCATATACGACGACGTCGGACAACTGGAGGATATGTGAACTCTTGCTGTGGTGCGTTTTAAGTGATCGGAAATGGATGGATGTAATAAGACTGTTTGAGGGGACCCCCAAATGCTTCTGCATGGGGTCTTCAGGGGTGTAAAGTAGCTTTGAAGGCTTCATGTTGCTCTTCCAGATCTTTCCACCATTTTAATGAGTACAATAAAGCCAGTCGTTTTCCTCATATAACTTATTGAGTCTGCATCGCAGCTCGTTGGCCGTCCTCTGCCTCCTTTTCTTTCAGGCATGCTAATCAATAATTCACCCGGCAGCTCATATCAGCGGCTCCCTTTTTCTCTCGCCCTCGACCGCTTGCCCGCTCTAATCCACAGACTGAGCTGAATTTTCATCGCAAGAGGATTCGGTCGAGGACAGAATTTTTTTTTTCAAGTGCGACGCAGGTGTTCAGTTTTTTTTGGGACAATTCGAGCGCTCTCTCCCGGCTGCTGTCTCTTGATATATTTTAATTTCATATTTGCACCATGTCAGCAACCAGCAGTGACCAGCTGCACAAATCCACCTTATCCGTCTATTCCGTGAGTATCAACTCTTTAACACATCTTGGCTTTTAGCTTAAGAGCAGAATTTACATACGTCCATTCTTCTTCTGCAGAACCTGATGGAGCATTTCAACCCGGGCCTTCAGAAGCTCGTCGCTTTGGGAAACAGCTATGTCAAAGCTTTCCAGGGTGTGTGTGTGCACGTGCATACATGTAAACTTTTCAGTAAAACATTTGCAGCAAGAGATTGTTTTATACACATATTTTATTTTCTGTGTTTTTACAGCATTAGCTGTTTGTAGCGAGTCCTACTTCAGTGCTGTAGCCAAGATGGGCGACCAGGCCATTCACACACTATCTTCTCGATCTCTCGGTAAGTTATCGTGATATTCGGCGACAACGACAAAAAGCCTGTCGTAACGGTGCACTTGTGTGATCGCACGAGTGCCCTTTGGTATTTTCCACCAGTGTCACTTTCACTATGGGACCTCTCGCACGTGGTTGGTTGGTTCTGTTAATGAGAGCGCACGTGCTTCTGAGAACTTGAGAAGGTCAGCTTGATGAGCGGTCTTATTGAGTGACACATGCTAAATTATTAATGAGGGGAGTCTTTTTTTTTTTTTTTTTTTTTCCAGTCCTAATCTACTCGTGTCCTCAAGAGCAGTGCATTGCCTTTTAATAACTTCTCAAAGCATAATGTGTCGGTCCTGTTTCAGGGGATGTCCTGATCCAGTTATCTGAGACACAACGAAGACTCACCGCCGAGATGGAAGGAGTGGTCAGTACACATAATACACGTTGATGCTCTTAAATCCATGCGTGGCTCCTCATGGCACATTTCTACGAACGTGATGATGGAAACAACTGATTCTTTCGTTATCTCTGCTGCAGTTCCGTTGGTTCCAGGTGGAGGTATTACAAGCCATGGAGAAGAACGTCAAATTGGATGAGGAGTACATCGAGGTGAGGCTGCAAAGGGCCTTTGTGGAAAACTGGAAATGTGTTTTGCTGAGGATTGCAGGATTTTTTTTGTGCTGCTGCAGGGGAGCCGGCGAGTGTATGAGTTGGAGGTGAGGAACCAGGCAGAGGCTTTGGAGAAGCAGCTAAGACGGGGAGCCTTCAGGGACTCTCTGGTAATGTGGCTTTTTCGCTGTGCTTTGTGGATGAAGTGAATCCCATTTCCGTGAACACAAATCGTGATGTGTTACTAGGAGAGCAGCGACTATATGCAGTACTTGAAACAGAGCCAGCAGGAGATCCTGAAGGAGGAAGAGAGGCGATATCGTTTCCTGGCTGAGAAACACTGCGGTTTGGCCCAGTCACTCCTCTTCCTTGTTAACAAGGTATAAGCAAACAGAAGTCAACGACAACTTTCTAAAAAGCAAAAGTTGCAATAAGCAAGTTAATCGAATGCGTCCCGACAAACCATTTGTCAAAGTCACAAACAAGCAAGGGCAGGGCTTTAATAAGCAAACTGCTGCAGGCCTTTTTCTGCTTATTGCCGTTTGATCAGGCCAGAATTTAATAAGGTGATCACCTTTCTCATCTGTATTCAGACAGGCATGGCTCTCCAGCATAAAGCAGAAGGATGGAAGGAGAAAGTCAATGAGACCAGAGGTTCCGGATCTCGCACTCCCACCAATTTGGACCAAGAGGCACAGGTACTGGTTTTTGTCAGTTCAGTCAGTTAAAAAAAAAAAACCTTATACCAAAGACTCTTTTGCATCCCTTCAGCTGCGAGGCTCCGTGAGCTCCCTGCTCCAGACGGTTGCCAGAGATGACGACATGTCCTGGGCCAGGCGCGAGCAACAGGCGCTGGGCAAGGTGCCCTCACGAGGTGGTTGTCCAGCTCTTTTCGAAACCTTTAACGCATTCGACAAAATTTCCTTGATCGAATTTGGGGAAACATAACCACAATCAATTGACTTTGCTTAGTGAATACACAAAAAAAATAGATCAAAGATTTGCTCCAAAATCTTGAGCAGGACCATTCTGTTCATTTCCATTGTTGCTGACACAGTAAGTGCATTGCTGCCCCCTACTGGTTAAAAATGGGCGAAAATGTACTCATTTGCAGACCGAATAGAATTTGATTGGTATAGTAATCTTTCTGTTTGCTCCCCAAAACTCAGCACCATCACCCCTCCCCAGCCGCTCTCGCTCCAGCTCGGTGGGGGAATCTCTGGGTCTAACCGGAGGGCGTCCCATGAAGGCCCTGGTGTCTCATCCTGCCTCATCCAACCCCAAGCTGCTGCCTTTCAACCGTGGGGAGACAGTCACGGTCCTGGTCCAGGAACCGCGTAACGGCTGGTTGTACGGACGCACCGACAGCAGCTTAAGGTACGTTTTTCCCTTGCTGGGACTTTTAAGAATTTTGAAAGAGTTATTTCCTTCCTACCTTCTACAGGCAGGGCTGGTTTCCTGCTGCTTATGTTGGCCCCATTGATGATTTCGACAGGTGATAGAAATTTTTTATTATTATTAATTATTTTTATATTTTCGCTCCCTCTGCAGTCCATTTAATATTCTTCTAAATTCTCAGTACCGACTCTCTCCGGAGTAGTAGTATGAACAACCTGCTGGACCCCGGCGACACCCGAAACGACCAATCAGAAAGCAGGAGTTACGGCGATGTCCCTCCGCCGGCAACGCCCAATCGCAGAGCATCTGTAGACTTCCGACTCGTCTCTCCGCTTCCTGAGAAGAAGGCGGAGCAGGTGGTGGAGCCAAAACCCGTTCAGACAAAAATCATAGCTGAGGCTGTGCCTCCTCCGCCCCCTCCACCAAAGAGCCTGAATCTCCAACGGGAATTTATGGATTTGAGACCGGTTTCTCCCGCCGTCGACACACAGGTACTGGAAGACGGTGAACTCAACAATGCTAAATATCATCTCTGCGACCAAAAGAGATCAAATCTTTTTTTTTTAGGCTTTATCACCCAACGGCCCACCTGAGCACCCTCTATTTCCAAGGTAATTCAATTGAAAATGGATTATTTGATAAACACTCACATAAGTTTCATGCTCTCATTTCAGAGGCACAAACCCGTTCGCCACCGTGAAGCTTCGCCCCACCAAGACCGATGACCGATCCGCCCCTCGCATCCTTTGATGGGGGGGGGGCAGTCTCGGGGTTTGTAAATGAGCATGAAACATTTAAAAGAATATTTACGCAGTTTTTAGGTGGATTCATTGTTTGGGTGTCACCATCATAATTCAACTCCCGCACCCTCGTGAAACACATTTTGTTTTGTTATTAAAAAAAAAAAAAATCTCAAATATTTTTCCTGGTTTTCTATTTTGTAAGACATGAAAGGTGATTCAGTCAATTATTATACGTCCACTTTTCTTATTTCAATGCTGATGGTGTCTTTTAATATTCAACAGGTTTGTTTTGGAGGTAACAACAAGTAAAAAAAGAAATATCCATTACTCAATAACTCTTTTATTGTCATTTCTTACTGTCTTCTCTCACTTTCTTGGTTGTGAATTTTTTAGGCACGGATGAGTGGGGCTGCGTGGTGAAGAGCAAGATAATGCGGGTGCACTGGCATGTGACCAATCCATAAAAATGAACAGTTCTGAAAAAGAATCATTTGGAATACAACATCACTAGCACCAAGCCATCTTTATGAGCTCATCAAGAATGATTGAGAAGTACATTTGATACCCGATAAAAACATGTAACCCAAATCTGGTAACACCTCCCCATAGACGCTGCCTGTTTTCGTGGGTGAGCGGGTCAGGCCGGTCCGTCTCCGTGTGTGGCTTCCCCCGGGGAGGTGAAAGAAGTTTGATGGTGGCAGGTACAAACTATGAATTCAGGGAGGCGGAGGAGGAAGAAGAGGTCCTGCTTTCTTCTACTCATGCACCATCGCTTCGAACTCTGGTGAGCAAAAAAACGACAAAATCGAGAACTTGTATGCTACTGTGTGGAAAATACAGAGGAACCTCCAAAGTGGAACGCAATTGGGCCACAGACTTGTAGCTAGTAAATTCACCACCCCTGATTGTTTTTGTTCTTTCGACTAACTAGGTTTCATATCAACTTCTACATCTGTCCTTCTATACGTTACCATTCTGACAGTAAACTTCGTCAGATAAAACCTCCCCACTCCTCTCACCGTCAATTCCGATCTTGCCGTCGCCGTCCTTGTCCGCAGCTTTGAGGAACACTCTTGCCTCATCATCTGTCAAGTCTCTGCCGTCCTTGGAGAAACCCTTCAGCACAAACCTGAGCAAGATGGAATGTTTCTCTCTTAGGTTGAAAAAAAGAAAAATGAGCAGAAATGTTTTCTTGTTTGACTCACTTGAGTTCATCTTCTTCTATGAAACCGCTTCCATCCACATCAAGAACCCGGAAGACCTGCTTGACGCTCTCGGCCGACATCGCCGTCATTCCCACCAGGTCGAAGAACTTTTTAGGGTCGAATGTCTCTGCTACTCAGCAAAACAATGGAGACCAAAGAACATCAGCGTTAAGCAAGCTACACACATACCGATGGGCCAAAACCGCAAAGGCCTGTAGACCAGCAAGACCCAAGAAACTGCGTAATTCATTTAGACAGACATAGTGCTTTGCTACCATCTTGTGGTATGAATAGGTAATTATAAAGGTTGGTGGGGGTCAATTTTCTCAACGCTAAATCCTCACTTTGATTTCTCTATTTCTCCACAGTCTGGGTGCATTGTGGCACCATGCTGCCTCTCATAGGTTGGTATTGGTACTACAACAAATCACAATACTGAGACGTGTAATAATGTACACGAATCCAACCTGCAAAGGCATCAAGAGCTTTCTTGATCTCCTCCGCTTTCAACAGGTCCGTCATCACCATCCTGTCAGCTGGATGAATGGACATGCAGAAGAAATACAAGTTACGCAATACGTTGTGAGAAGTGTACACGTTGCCATGGCAACATACAAGACAAAGTATGTTTTTCATCACTATATGTTGTTATTATATTATTTCATCAGGTTCAAAAATAATTTTTGAAAACCCATTTACTATAAGTGACTCATTAGCAACTGTGGCTAACTACTGTAAGCAGCTTGAGTGGGAAGACGGAAGCCCCCCCCACTATTTACAGAATATGCACCGGCGCTAACAACGGTATATTTAGCGTCCACGCTACGGCCTCGGCATGTGAGGGCGGCCGTGGGCGCGTTTTAAAAAAAAAAAAATCCAGCAAGTTGTTGGCTGGTCGGCCTGTTACGCATCCAGCTTCTTATTACATAATGACACAATAAATCAGATAAGTGACAAACTCTTGCAAATAATAACCATCAATTTGCAACACAAATTCCAAACCCACACGTAATGAATACAGAAAGACATTTGACTTGATTTATTTGACTTCTCCAACCCACTTTAATTAGAATTCAAACTTATTAAGACTCTCTTTTCATATACAATGTAAAGATTGAATGGCATCCTCCACAAGTGTCTGAACTTGTATGCGTTGTGTATTTGTGTGTATTTCTCCACAATCTTTTCACTGCAGTGTCACACACAGCGGCAAAACACTCCCGCTCATGCTGTTTGTCCTTCACTTTGCATCACGTCTGATTCAACGCCAATCGTCAGTCACGACTGAGAAGCCTCTCTCGCGCATTTTAGGTGAGGTACTAACATCTATTTCTTTCAAAAAAAAAATTGCATCAGTTGCAAACTTAACATTTCAAATCCACCTGTTCATTAATAAAGTCTAAATTTTGATTATAATTAAAGGTACTGTCGAGGAATAACACCCGTGCCTTGTTTTTGATGAACACCTAGGCCTACTACGCCACTGTATTTGAATGTGGTGAGTATGGTCTTTTTTGAGGTGGTGTAAAAAAATTTTACCACTGGCCAATATATGTACAATTTTAAGAAATTTTCTCCTCATAATAGTAACAATCAGAGTTAAAATAATGTCTTAAAGTGATAATAATATTACATAAAGACTTCAAATGGGCAACGTCACATAAAAGTATGCACATCTTGAATGATTCCAAATATTTAATGTATTGCTTTTTTTTGTATATAAAAAGTTAGCTCAAATAAAATCATGTTTTTTCTATGTACAATAAGAGTTCCCTTTTTTGGTTTGTTTGGAAAGACCCATGCAAAACACTTCCTGGTTGCCAACCCCTCACTTCCTGATGTTGTCATTCACACTTTGAAATATTTTGTTTGCTTTCTACACTGTCTCGACACCTTCGGCCATGTCTCTACCGCAGCAGCTACGCTACGAGAGGTGAGTTTACAAATGTGGTTGGGGTAGGCCACGCTTGTGTTATATTTCTTATTTAATCATTTTAAAATGAGAAAACCACATATTTCTTGTTTAATCATTTTAAAATAGGGAAACCACAGCAAACTAGAGTTCTGTAAACTACATTTAAAAAATGGCGTTGGGTTCAATTCTAGAATGGTGGATGGTGACTCCAATACCTGCACTTCACATGCATAGATTTGAAACTATATGAATAAAGTTTATATATATATATTATTTATATCATTGATTTTTTTGTTTTCTATTCCCTAGTGACTTTGACCAACTGCCTAACAACATCCCCATCAGTGCCATCATTGCGGATATCGAGGAGAAAAAAGGCTTCATCGACTACTTTGTAAGTTTGAAAAAAAAAAAAAGCATGTTAGCATTTCAAAGCAACCGAGAAAACATCTTTGTCTTCCATTCACTGTGCAGAGGTTTGTTGTTGAGGTGAAAACCAAAGGATGGAGCAAGTATCTAATCTACAGGCGCTACAGTGAGTTTTTCAGCCTGCACCAGATCTTGGAGTCCAGATACTCTCCAGAAGACCCAGACAGACCTGGTCCCAACACCTGCGTGCTGCCCACACTTCCAGGTATCAGTTAAATAATCCCATCTCTGTCACGATTTATTCATTCTGGCAATCCAGAACGTTTTTTTTTTTTGCTTGTGGGCCTGCTGTGTGCAAAAAGTAGCTTACGAAACAATTTGGAGTTTGATTGCGGGCTGCTGGAGATGCGGTGCACCTGTTTGCGACACTGGGGCGGAAGTTGATTGCACCACAGGATGCCGCTAAAAACTTTGTACCGAAAGTACAGCGATGAAATCACTTAGAATGGAGTTAAACGCAAAACTGTCGGTGTGTCACCGATACTTTTATCAGCAGTAATGACTCAAGTCAATCACTGTTGTGATTTTGCAATAATTGATTCATGATTACCTTGCATTTTATTAGTTTGCTAGATTTAGTGGGTGTAACGTCGCTAAGTACCGTTAGCACGATTGCTTTTTTGGTGGTTCTGTCCGATGAAAAATCGACTTTTTAATTTGAGCACAACACTTGTTTTTGTTTTTTCCCATTAGACACAAAGTCATTTCGCAGAAAAAGTCTCGATGTTGACCAATTTATCGTTTCAGACCATTATTGCATCTTTTTGAAATTCAAAAGTAGTCAAATCTTTCAAAATGTTCTGGTTTGAATTTATGCTTCCTACTCACCATTTTTTTTTTTTGCGGAAATGGAATACATTATGATTTTAATCAGTCTCACTCACTGAATTGGGAGGTGATGATGAAGGTTCAACTTTTCTCCAAACTTTAGCATCTGCCATGGAGGGAGGAATCTGCTGCATGATATTAGAGCTGATGGGTTTAATTGCGGAGCTCATCAAGATAGAAAGGGAAACCGAAGATGTGGAATGATATAATGTCGGGCGGCATGGAGAAAAAAAAAAAAAAGGTCTTTGAGGACACTTTGAAACAAGTCATTAGATAGCAGAATGACTTTTGCCCACTAATTTTGTTTTAATCCAGAGTTTTTTTTTCCAGCCATGTGGATTAGCAGTGGCTAACTCTAGATAGCCAATTTTTGGGGTACAGGGTAACTGCCAACTTTCATAAACATCTAACTAGGTTAGTTCTACAATTTCTACAGACCACCTACAAATTGCCATTTTGCTGTATTGTTGCCATTTTCTATTTTTCCCCTAACTTGAGTGACCTGCACAGCATTTATTTTCCAAAGTACAATAATAAACCGCATTTTCTTTTTCTCCAGGTAAAGTGTTCATTGGCAACAAGCGGGAGATTGCGGAGAGCCGAATCCCTGAGTTGAACACGTACATGAAGGTAATGGCAGCGTTTGAATTTTTTTTCGCTCCCGCTGCAACTTTACTTAGAAGTGGGCCGAAAGATGCTGCAGTAGGTGGATGGCGTTTAGTTTGCAGATGTAGCTGCACACGTAGGCGTCTCTCTCTCTCTCTCTCTCTCTCTCTCTCTCTCTCTCTCTCTCTCTCTCTCTCTCTCTCTCTCTCTCTCTCTCTCTCTCTCTCTCTCTCTCGTCGTCTTCTCCCACTCACTCGCCTTGCTCGTTTGGCCGCAACCTACATGGTTTTACATTCCATCTTTTCCCGCTACGCAACCTTCCACCTCACTCGACTCCCACAACCCAATCCGATTCCTCCTCTCATGTGCAGAGGCTGTTGGGCCTGCCGACATGGTTGCTGCTGGATGAGGATCTCAGGATGTTCTTCTACCAGACGGAGCAGGACGGCCAACATCAGCCTCGAGTGCTCAGGCGTCTGCGACCGCCTACCCGCAAAGTGTGAGCCCCTTCGTCCGTGTATGTCATGAAGAACCTCTGATAGAATCGGTAAAGAGTCAGAGAAGCATTCTCAGAATGACAAAAATGTTCTCAAAGTCATAAATTTAACGCAGGAGACATGAGTCAGATTTCTCATTTATCTATAAGCCACAGAGACATTAGTTCAATTTCAGCGACGGAGCTAGAGGGGGGTCCGCTGGGGCACTGACTCCCCCCCGGCAAACCATATAATTCACTTTTTCCGGTAATCGTTTTTTACATTTCAACCCAAGGTCCTGCAGGCAACATCTAAAGAATCTTTATCAGCATTTTCTGAAGAATTTCAGAGGCTGTAAAAAACAACAACTGGGTTTTGCATTCGTACTTGGATATTCTTGCCCCGCCCCTAAGGAAAAACGATCCTAGCTTACTTCCTTATTTGTGATGACCGTTGTTAGTACATCGCGTGTTTCACCAGGTGGACATGTGGTAAGTGGAGATGATGCAAAATTGGACTCTCATGACTTCCTCCTAAATTTCATTTTCTTGACCTCTTAGGAAGACAGTCAAACCCAAGCCAGACCTCTTCTCATCACCCAGGGCTGAGGTATATACACGCTTATCAATTGTCTTTATTTATTATTGTTGCTATGGTTACCATCGCCATGGCCTCCCACAGCGTAACAACTGCACTAAATCCAGCTCGACTAAACGATATGTAGAAAGTAAACGTGACGAACGGCAACAGGTTCATTGGATCTTCTGCCATCTAATGGAAGATCATTTTTCATGGTGTTCAAAATTGACGTGGTGCTGCTGCTTTTGTTCTAAGCGCACTTTGTGCTCCTGCAGAAACACTTCGCCAAAACTGCGTCGAAATGAATGCATTTCAAAAAATGGAGCATACCAAACCGTCTGCACACTTCAGCAATCTTTTATTGGCCAACTGAGCTCAGCCTCTCTATAGTTCACTTGCCTCTCACTCTCTCCCTCACTCTCTCTCTCTCCCACACTGGTGTAATCTACCCACAATGCTGCCAACCTACTCAACATTTTATTTCTGCTCCTTCTCCGAGTGCCCCCTCGGTGTGCTTCCCCGCAAACAAACTTATATTGGAAACTTACAGAATTTGAATATCCCAATTAGGAAGTTTCCGTAGACCCGAAGTGGGTCAGGAGAGTCCCGGTCGCTTTTTCAATTAGGACAATCAGAAAGCAGAAGTCATGAATTTGTATGGACTTCCTTTTTTTCTTCATTGCTGTGCATTTTCAGCAGCTCTTTGCTTCTCTCCAAACTTTCACATTCCTCACATCCTATTCAGCATGCCAGAAATGGTGAGGGATTCTTAGCTGTAACCATGGAAACATGGCTGACAGTTTCCAATTGGCCTGCAGGTATAGTAGTTAGACAATCCACCGAGTCAAATCTCCATCCAGTAGAGACCTACGGTACAGGCTTCAGGAAAGATTCCTCTTTTGGCTTTTCTCCTAGGGAACGCCAGCTCCCTCCTCGCTGCCGCTAATCAAGGAGCGAAAGCTTTTTACAAGCTAGTTAGGGCGGGTGGGCGCGCCGCTAATTGCTCAAGATGATTGCTCCTGTGCCCGAGCTCAACCCAGGCGTCATTTACAGTCGTTGCCTGCTCAACTGCTCCATTCTCGCTAACCGTGCATACATTTTCTTTTTTTTCTTTTTGCAAACATTGATGAACTCCGAGGAAATCAAAGCGTATACTGTCTTTCTGTTTTGCGCTCTAGTGACTTTGGCAAGTGATGTGAAATTATTGTTCTCAGTCAAATAATCTCGAACAAAAAAAAAAAAAAAGTCTGGATGGAGTTACTTTTAACAAATGGGAAGAAAAAAATGCAAAAAGTACAAATAAAATGTGTGCTTTTTTTTTTTACTTGCATATCAGCATTTTTTCACAAAAATGAACACATTTAAAATATAGATTTAAAAGAATGAAATGAATAACAGAAAAAAAGCCAACATTTAGGAATTTGTTTGAGCAGAATTATTGTGTTTTTTTGACTAATACATTTTTTATACTTTGTCAGAATTTTGACACAAAAAGTAGAAAATGTACAAGTTACAAAAAATGATTTTTAGAAAATAAAATAAGCAGGTGACAAAAAAATACAAAGTTTCACATCTTTTTGGGACAAACTTATTTATAAGTAAAAAGATAATAATTCAATTTGACTAATTGTCAATGTGTATGTGCATAGTTGAGGTAGTAAATAATAAATAATTTAATTTTAATTCAGAACTCATTATTAAAATACCAGCATTTTCACACCTAAAAATTAAAAAAGTAAATAAATTCCAAACAATATTCAACAAAAACATAAAATAAATGAATCTAAGGACTTCAATTTAGATTCTATGTCTTAAATGCTTGTGTAACTGTACTTTTATGCTAAAAAGACAGAAATCTAAATATAATTGGACAAATATTCTGGAGGCATAAATACCTTTAGATTAATTGAATTAATAAAAAAAGAAAGTGTTTTTATGTTTTGTTTTGTTTTTTGCTTGCAGAGCAGCATTTCTGCACAAATTTCAAAATTGTATGCTACTAAACCAAGCAAATCAAACTCTTAAATTAAATAAATTTTTATTGTCCGCAGTATCGCCACCAAAACAAGCACATCACACCTAGAAAGCAACTCGAGGCTCCAACAAAATTTCTGTGCAAAGACATTCTTACTTCAAGGAGTTCAATGTGTCTGTTATACTTAGTTTGTGTGTGGGAGTGTTGGTGTCAACATGGTCAAACTAATCTGATAGTTAATCTAGATTACTCATTCTGTTTACACTGGGATTAAAGTCACGCACGCACACAGACACTTGTTGACCCATCGTAGACCATAAGGTCACACAACACAACACGACATGATTTAAAGACACAATAAATACTGTAATATTATTTTTACCTTTTTGAAAACACTTAGAATGATCAATTAATCCCTGATATTGCATAAATGTAATAATTTGATTCAAATTTCTCCTCAGCATCATCATGAAGTATTCATGACCTGTTGAATAATTCAAACAATTCTTTTTTTTTTTTACTTTTTTTTTTCATGCATCACTTTTGACGCTGTTGCGTTCGGAATGATCGGAATTTTTACAACTGATTAAAATGAACAGTCACCAATTAAGCTGTGTGTTGATAAGAACGCGTATACACAATAGCATTTTATAATAGTTCCGCAGATGATAAAAACGAGACAAAGTCGCTCACCGCACATCGTCCCGTGAATTCGATCCCGATCTTCCACACTCGCTGCAAGCCAAGCGGACAGCAAAGGCAGCAGTGATCTGTCAGCCCCTCACCTCTGTTTAAATTTGACTATTCCTACCTCCTCCTCCTCTTCTTCACCTCCCTCCCACTGCTCTCGCCGCTCCGATTTTTTTTTTTCCTTTTGGGGGGGGCAGCTGAGCCACTGCTGTGCGCATCATCTCGTCGCGGCTCCCTCCGTGCTCGCTGCTTGTTTGGCTCGATGATGCATATACTTAAAAATGTTGGATTGTTTTCCGAGCATGCCTGCTGGTTTGCTTATTTCCCATTGTGAACTTCAAATATTTTTTTGCAGTTATAAATATATATAATATATAAAGTAATATGTAATAGCATTTATTTATATTTATTTATATTTAATAATATATATTACATAATGCACCCACACACATGTGAAATTGTTAGGTGACACTAAATAATTGTAATTACGAGATAAAGTTCAATTTAAACAGTTTCTTCTCTTGCACCAGGCCATGTTTGACTTTTGTGGCAGTAGCAAGGCAGAGTTGAACCTGAAGAGAGGAGACTTGATCTTCCTGCTGCATCGAGTCAACACCGACTGGCTGGAGGTACGTACAGTGCCAAATCCCCCCCCCAAAAATGTGGATGGTATTTAAGGAAGAAAATGCTGATTTGAAGAGTGATGTGACATGACTCGTTCTCGTGACTCGCTTCAAGTAAGCCTTTTGATTAGATTGACGATTCACAAACTTTTTCCATCAGGTGTCCCCTTAAAATATCCTTATCCTTAAAAATGAGGTTGCAGTTGCCACTGTGGTATCGTGCCAAGTTTGAATATTATCTCTGTGCTTATGCAGGAAAGGAAAAACAATGCATACATGTTAAATAAAAAATGATATCAAGATGAATTGTTTTTTTTTAAAATGAAGTAAAAAATGTAAATGTATAAATAAAAAAATCTAAACTTCAAATAAAAATAATTGAAATGAAATCATAAATAAAGTAAATTATCAATTAAATAAAAGAAATTTTAGTTAATAACTAAATTAATATAAATATTTCTAACTAACAATCCAACAACACAACAAAATAATTTGAATTCAAACATAACAAATACATCATTTATTTATAATTGGGAGGGAAAAAGAAACATTCAAATAGGTCATTTAAAATGTATCACATATGTAAATGTTTAAAGACAAAAGATTAAAATTCAAATGTATTGTGCCCGAAAGTCAAATATTTTGTATCTGAACAAAGAAGTCGTGCTTAGTGTGCAGACGCCAATAAAAGCTGCTAAAAAGATGAAGTAACAGGAGGTGGGTGCAGTGAGGGGGTGACAAAGCCATTGTGGAGGATGCTCTTATCTTCGTCTTATTTTTACCTTCTGACTGCTCCGTGCACAGATCCAATAATGCTAATGGAAAAATGTCATAATATGTTTATTGCGTCATCTCAACATACATTTAGAAAACAGAATGTTGAATTATGTTTTTTTCCCACTCGTTAAGACTATTTAAATATAACATTATTACTTAAAATAATAATATTATTCAAAATAAAATAAGAACTGTTCTATTTCTGTCATTTCCTAAGGGAAAAAATGGTTTCCATTTCCATTCACTTGATAAGTCAAGCAATGTTTGGAAAAGTGATAATTGCTTTATTTACTTATTTAAATATTTATGACCACACTGAAGCGTAGTAGCCAGGTTTACATGCTAATCGTCATTTATCCTGCACGAGCTAATGAGTCAGACTAACACATCTCCGGGTGCGAATTCCTCACATTTGATTATTATTTGCCACAGGGCACGGTCAACAACCAGACGGGTATTTTTCCACAATCCTTCGTGAAGATCATCAAGCCCCTCCCGGAGAGTGAATCGGAGGACGAAGGAGAAGGCCACACCTACAGCTGCCTCCGATGCTATCTGCTCACCCCCTCTGGAATCCAAACAAGGTACAATTACATCATTTCTATAATATGATTCCATCCGTCCGTCCGTCCTGATGCTTTCACTTTGGAAGCATACCTATTATATATTTATTTATATTTTGCTTACTTTTTTTTACTACAGTCAAACTTCTACATACAAATTTAATTCGTTCCGAGACCGATTTGAAAAGTGATATATGTTGGATCAACTATTTCCATAAGAATACACTGTAATTTGTTTAATTCGTTCCACGGCCGAAAAAAAAACAACGATAGCTTAGCGTAGCTGTTTTTTTTGTATTTTTTAATGTCTGCGTGTCCACTTGCAGGGACGTGTGCGTTCAAGAAGATCTCACCATCCAGCCAACACACATGGAGCTGATGTCTCGGATGAGGTAATTGTTGTTCTACGCACTTCCAAAAGATAAAGTGTGAGTTCTCTTAGAGTGGTGCTCACTCTAACTTATTTTGCAAGAACCACACTCCCACTACGGCGCAAACGCCTCTTTCTAATTGCGCCTGTCTATGAAAACACCAGATCTCTAATCGTTCAGACTTGCTACTTCACTTTTAGCACCATTCAAATATGGCAAAAAATATTTTTTTCTATATTTCTGATATATTTGCCAGTGTGTATGTTAAGAAAAAAAAAATCCCCCTCATAAAAAATGGATCTCCAGGCTAAAAATAAAAAAGAACGAGGGGAGTAATGTGTTAGCGAGCATCATTAATCCAACGTGAAATGAGTTCATTGTTTTCATCTCCATGGCAACCGCTGCATTGAAGTGTGTGTGCTGTTGTCTGTGTGTTCTCAGGGACGTGTTCAAGCTGGGTGACATTGCGCTGAATTACCGCGACTACGAGGGCGACCTCATCCGCGTGCTGGACGACGAGGACGTGCTGCTGATGATTAAGGAGAGTCGAGGTCAGGCGACGGGGACGGTCCAGAGGCCTTTCAATCAGTTTCCGTGGGAACTGCTTGTCACCATGGCCTCTGACCTCTCCGTTTACAGTGCGGAAGGGTGATGTCCAGACTTGTTGTCTGTACTTTGGATTTTTTAAAATTTTGTTCACCATTTTTTTTTTTTTTTTAAGACCACAGAATGGAGACTTTTGTATTTGCATTATGCATTCAAAAGATTTCATTTAACAGTAAAAAATGTTATCATTTCTCCGTAATTAATTTGATAATAATATTATTTTTCATGTACATGCAGTAGAATCCCTGAACTCGATGTTCAACAATCTTTCAAACCTTTGGTGCAGAAACTCTGGAAAATTCTCAGAAATTCTAGGACATTTTTTGAACATTTTTCAAAATGTCTAGGAAATTTTAGGAAATTCTAATTTCATAGCAGATTCTAACTTATCAGAAACTAACAATTGATCCACCAAAAATAAATAGATGAAACTCACAATATCCGAAACATGTATTAAGTCATCACCTTTTTACAGCACACAGAACCCAGAAAGCGGAATATTTCCAAAAATGACATCTTTTGGAGACCTGCAAAAATGTATTTTATGAGCCAAGATTCAAGTACTGTACTTTTCTTAACTTTTTTCAGCGATATTTATGCAAAACAGCCTCCCTGCAAAATGTGTAAAAAAAAAAAAAAAAGCCTACTTTGACAGGTGGTTGAAAATGAAATGCTGACAGTCACAGAGCAAAAGTACTATAAACAAACTAAAGAATGCAATTTCGGTAGAAACTGTGTGAATGCAAAATCCACTTTTTTGCTTTTATATATATTTTTATATTTTATTTTGCACCTGGAGTCTCCTGGGTTGTAGAATTTTTTAATCTAATCCCTCCAAGTGCTGCAAAGATACTTTTATAATTTGTTTGGGGGATATATATATATATATATATATATATATATATATATATATATATATATATATATATATATATATATATATATATATATATATATATATATATATATATATTTTTTTTTTTTTTTTTTTTTTTTAATCCGGAAGTGTTTAGGCGGCACGACCAAACAAATTAATGGGTGTGGCTTAACAAATCCGCCATCTTTTCTACTCGGGTGCGGTTTAACTAATCCGCCATTTTTTCTACTCGGAGAGACTTTTATAGTCCAAACAACTCAAGGATGCCGAAGTGGAGAGTATAGAGAAGAATTCGTCTAAAGACTGCTTCATTGAGGGTTCAATTCCCTCACCCACTCCATGGAAACGACGGACACAGTAAAACGGTAAGCTTGAGATGACACAAAACTATTTCACTTCCATATTATTGCCGTTCTATGATACCCTGGTTTTCATAGCATTAGCATCGGTCTTTCTGTTAATTTTGTGCGCTCTATGTTTTAATTCTTGTGGATGTATTTTGAGTAGTTGTATTAGATGAATTGTATCGAAAGGTTCTGTTTTATTATTGGGGGACACCGTATGTAAAATGCGTTCGTTAGCTTCTCGCTAACGCTAGCATTAGCATACTGGTTCACTTGATTGCAGTACTTGTTTATATCTATGATGGATAGACTTCTGCTGTTGATGTTTTAATCTATCAAAATGTTTCTTGCTAACTCCTCTAAAGCAGGGTCCCATATAATTATTTGTCAAAGTCCCAAAACAAGGTCCTTGGGTGCATGCAGGCGTAAATAAATGTTTTGTCGCGTGTTAATGGAGTTTATCTTTGCGGAAGAGATTTTTTTTTTTTCACAGCACACGTGGATGCGCCGTTGTTTTACTGTTGCTATGATTAATGTGAAAAATAGCGAAAATAAAAAGCGCAAACACATTGGAAAGCCACGCGGCAAGTGGAAGGAGTTTGCACGACCCCTGCTTCGTGTTCAGTCACTTGAAATACATGGAAGTAGGAGAGAAACCATAAACACCATTGTGGCTTGTCGCTTATTTGCCATAATATGAGCGAAAAATCAGCCGATAATTCAATTTTTTTAATTTTAATAATCTGAAATTTGTCAAAGGTACAACTGCCTGGTTTTTCTGCGTCCCTCTTTCCAATGGTGTTCCTCAGGGTTCGGTTCTTGGACCTCTGGACAATGTAGAATTTTACCTTTTTTTTTAACCCTTGTGTCTGGGGGGCTTTTATGAATTCACAAAAATGTGTTCATTTTCAGCGTCAACGGTACATTAGCATTTGTGACGCAATGTCACTTTCACGTTTGTCTGCCATCTCTCCGTAATGAGCGTTGCCCTTCGGTCTAATGAAGCTGCTAATGAATGTCATCAGGTCATGCTTGCTTGTGACCTGCTAAGTACTTATTTACTGTCAAGCACCTGCAAAACGTGTCTCCAATGCATAAGTGGGACAATAATTAGGATGTTTTATACAACATGATGCGTTTATGGTTCAGGATTGAAATGGTTACGATTCTAATGAATTGCCTCGACCATTTAAAATAGGTCGGAGGTGACATGCTATGTTCAAAACTCCCAAAGAATCCAGTATCACATTACGTACGCTTAACACTGCCTATTTTTGTCTCGCTGAAATTTGATTTATCCTTAATTCCGCAAATGACACGATATAAAAAATAGCGCAGTAATCAGTTCAAGGAAATACATGAGCTGATGCATCTTGTCTAAGAGACAATCTTTGTATGTATGAGAAGCTCGATTTAGGTTACGGGTGCACTTTTAGGACATTTATTCCAAAAGTCTTTAAGATAAATTTCAAATTATATTTGGTGTTTTGTCCGATGCTTAAAAATGTCAAATTCCTGTATACTGTAGTTTTGCGAGTACCCCAGCAGGGGCACTGTTGGGTTAAATTCTCGCCAGATACGGCAAAGCTGGATAAAATCAACGCAACACGTGCCTGAATGGATCTCTGCTGTCTTCACATCCTCCTCTTTTCCGCCCTGGCTCTTCTTTAACCTCGCCGCCTTCTCCCTCCCACTTTTCTCTCGCTTTTTTTGGCAGCGCTCGCCGAATAATATTCCACCCTCGCTTGCCCAGAAGCATGCTTAACGTGTGCTAACAGCACGCCTTTAAGTGGCGCCACTGCAGATTGAATTCTCGTCCCAAATTGCATTACGGCCGCATTCAAAATGCTTTCTGGATGCAGAAGGGAATTACAGTCAGGCATTTTGAGAAAGGTCAATCCCACCGTTACCGTCCATTTAAACGTTCATCTTTTTTCATAAGAAGCACAACAGACGTCAATATTAACCTCGAAGAAATATTGCCTAGTTCTTTATGTATTAAATTTTCCACAAGATGTTTAGGAGTTTTGTAATATGAATTTAGAATTTACCCATTTACACATTTCCTCATTGCTGTAATTTGAATTAAATTAAATTATACTTTAAAAATATTATTTTCGTTTTAATAACTAGATTTATACCTCTGGAAATTATGCCATGTGACTTTAAAGACTGAATATGCCTCATTATACAAAATCTATACGTTAGGCTTGGATAGTAATATTTGGAGACAAATGTGAAAAACATTCCAAAATAATTTGAAATTTAAATTGCATCAATAAAATACTTAAAAATAGAGTCGTAGGTCTTCTCTAAAATAATCCTCGTTTTAGGCTTTCTCTGTACTTTCGCATATTGAACAAGCGGGGGCGCTGTTGATGCACTTTTCAAATGCACTCATGAAGTCCAGATTCCATGCTGAACAATTTGTCATTTAACTTTTTTATCTGTTTTCAATAAGTCAATAATATGTGTATATTATATATGATATTATAATATATCATATATAATATAATTATCTAAAATATTAATCTTAATATTATATTACGCACATACACACACACACACTGGCCGTCAGTTCTGAAGATGTGGAGGAGGCACAGACCGCCGACAGTCCGTCGTCTCTTGCTTGACCTGAGACGTTAGTGTGAGGACACTCAGCACTGTATGGGTGGGACTTCTCCTTTTACTCTCAGTCCAAACGGGGATTAGTGTAAAGTGGACAAATACTTTTTGTGTGTGTGTTTGTTTGTTTTTGTGTGTGTGGGTGTGCTGAGATTAAAGTGACTTCATTGTGTAGTTTGTAGTAAGGATTTACATGAAAAGAGCTTAGCGATGAAACACACAAAAGTGATTGACGCAGTGTCTTTTCTCCGCCTATTAATATATATATATATTATATATATATATATTTATTATATATATGTGTGTATATATAAATAGAAAGTGGGACAAGGCACTCCTGAGATGTTGAAATTATCTCCCTGTCATTGTTCATATCTGCGGAGCGTCTTCAGTCTCCACCCTCGCGTGACCTTGACGCCTGCCCGATCGGCGAGCGTGCGCGCCGCCGCCCCCTCTCGTTCGCGTTCCGTATCCATCATTTTTTGCTTATCGCTCTTCCGTTTTTTGTTCCACCTTTGTCTGTCTTTGTCTTTGGGCCGCCGCGTTGGATGCACCTTCCCACCCCCTTCTCCCAAAGCATTCTTTTGCTCGGAACACAGCTTTGTGAATGTTATCTCGCTCGCCGCTTCCCCCTCCAAAAGCCTTCTGCTGCGTTGGCATCAGAAAAGAATGAACGCCTTTGAACCTCAGCCACTTTGTTTCTTGGTGGCGCGTAATCAGGAGCTTTGACTGTGCGCGCTTCTTCTGCATTTGATGGGGGTGACTTTCCTTTCTCATTATTGATTTTTGGATTTACCCTTAAAACTGTCCCAAACTGCCCCTGAATCACTTCAAAATCACTTGAACTCATCTTAGTTGCCGTTATCGTTTTCATCCATCTTCCGCTTTTCCGGGGGTCAGGTTGTGCCGGCCATTGGTTTAGCAAGGAAGCCCAAACTTGCTACTTCATTCAACCAAGAGACAGTCTCTCCATTTTCCTGGGTCACCCTCCAAAATCTGAACCAGATTCCCGAGCCGCCCCAGTTGACCCCGTCCGAGATCTCGTGGAGGAAACTCATTTCAGCATCTGTGATCTTGCTTTTTGGCCTAAACCCGCATCTCCTGACAAGAACCCAGCAAAGCATCAAAATGATCTTAAGCACTTGCATTTCATTGATATCTCATCACCCTCCCAGCTAGAAGATCATCGAGCAGCACCATCACAGCAACTGTTGCTACAAAACAATTCACACAAGCAATATCAAATTGTGAATTTGGCTCATGTGCCAGCCATACAGACATCGGACTGTGTTTGGATTCAGTCCAGCAAGAATTTCTCATGAGAGAAGCAGCTGGAGAAAGATGATGACGATAGTGTTCTGGTTTCTTTCGCAACGTCTATTCTTCAACCTGCACCACGGCCTTCTTTTTAAAGAGGCGACAAACGCACGTTGAGATGCTGGCGGTCGTGTTGATGTAAACACGAGGAAGGCTTTCGCTTTCAAAACATCCTGAGGAGGGAAATAGATACACTTCTTGTCTGTAGTAGTGTGTGTGTGTGTGTGTGTGTCTGAATAAGTCAAAAGTTCACGGCTCCCCCATGAAAACACGTCGGCAGAAATATGACGGATGAGCGTTTGAAAGATGAAGCGACGCAACAATTCCAATCCGTTTTGAATTCCACCTAGCATGAGATAAGCAAGGTAGCTCAATTTTAAGGTTAGAGGGGACGTACAGTGGATATCAAAACTGATTTTTCTCATTATAAAACATTTAGACCAACTTACCGTATTGGCCTGAATATAAGACGACCCCGAATGTAAGACGACCCCCCCCCCCTTTTTTCAGTTTGATTTCAATTAAAAAAAAAACTCTTCTTATATTCGGGCCAATACGGTATATGGTTTCAGAACGGCATGCTCGGGAAAACGCGTGATGTGTAGGCCCGTGCATGTTTCTCTGCCACTCTCTGAAGAGCACTCTTTCTCCTTTTCTTCTGACATCTGGATGGGAGTGAAACAGCTGCGTGTGCCGCAGTGCCCCTCGGAATTTACACTCGCACGGACACATTTCCGCACCTAACCCCTCATCTTTTATCTGGCCGTGTCATCCCAAGCTTTCCAACACCCTGCAGCTTGTTCGGAGAGAACGTTCTGTTTTTGAAAATACAAAAATGTTTACTATTAACTCAAGAGTCTTAAGTTGTAATAACAATTGTCTCCACTAGACGGCAGACCAGCCAGATGAGTCTCAAAGAAGAAGAGAAAGTGTGTTCTGGCATCTCAGCAGGCCAAGAAAATGATCAAATAGGAGGTAGAGAATTAAAAGTTTTTTTGTCATTTAAGAGTCAAACGCAAGTTGTGCAAGGTGGAGGATGAGAAAGATAGCGAAAGATGGAAGAGCAGAGATGGATGAAGAGTGAGATTGATGGAGGAAGATTGCAGAAGCGGGGAATGGAAGATAGATTGAGGAAGAGGCTGGCGGAAGGAGGGGAACGAGAAGTACTAATGGATGGTGGGGGCAGAAATTAGATTCAGGAAAAGAAATACATTTGGCGAAAGTATGACTGCATAAATAGACATAATATTATACTCGTATAAAAATATACATTAGGTGGACATATATGAATATAGATCGACAGCCAAACAGAATATATTCTCATGCTCTGAACCAATACAATCTATTATTCCGTTAGCCCATTGTTCCAACTCTGGGGCTCTCCCTCCGTCACTCGTGTAAAAGTTGGAATTTGAGGCACTTCCTGTGTTTTGGTCACATTGCTAAGGTAGCACTTCCTGTCTGAGAGGCTGGAAAATACACAAAACCCCCAAGCACTGATATGATAATCAACAACAAAATCGGTGTTTGCTATTATCGTATGATCATTTTGTGCAAGTCAAGTTTGTGGTGGTATTGTACAAAAAGGTGACAAAATAGATTTGCAGGAAATGGAAAAGATTTACCAACATCCAGCTCTTGAATTCCGATTTTTCTGCATATCTTGTTGTCACGTTGCTCTCTGATAGCCCCCCCTCCCCCTTTTTCTTTCTCCTGACAATCAAGTCAAGGTGGTGACATCCATGTCTCGGGCGCAGTACACTGGAGCTGTCATCTGTATCGCCCGTGACAGTACGGAGGGACACGCGCACACACAAACACACCCGGAGGGACGTTCTTGGAGCATTTGACACTTTGGTCACAGCAGACGCCTTTGTCAATATGGGAGGTGCTGGGGGGGGGGGGGATTCAAAGTGGCATTGAAGGGGGAGAGAAAGAAGCTGTCGTCTTGCTGTTTATTTACCCATTGCAATATAATCGCTAATATCTACCTCACCACCAATCAACTGAACAATTTTGAAAAAAAAATCTGCGTAATTTTTCGGTGTGTGTGTATATATGTATATATATATAGATTGTTTAATTCCATTTAATATAAAATTTAATAAATGAATAAAATATAATTTATTTCATCATATATTTTTACTATATATATATATATATATTAAATTTATATAGATATTAAATTATCTATTATATATATATATATAATAGATAATTTAATTCCATTACTATAAAATGTAATAAATCGATAAAATGTATTTGACTAACTAGTATCTATATATTTATAATTTTAGATAATTATAATAATTACATATTATATATATAACTACATATAAACATTCCAATTAGTGATAAAATCATTTTAATGGGCATCAATTATTTGCAGATTTTCTCTATTAGATGGGTCAAGTACGGTAGACTACTATATACGTAGTATACATAAATAGCAAGTGTTACAGGCAAAATTTATATAGAAATTATAGAAATCCAGTAGATCACAAAGTACAGGGAATATAAAGATGTAGTACAGATAGACTTGGTGGTGCACATAGATATGAGGGGAGATGATGGCATAGATGTAGTACACATAGTGAGCTTTCATTGCAATTGATGGGCAAGCATAAATGTAGTCTTGAACCTGACGTCTGTTTCTCAAAGATGAATAAGAAAAACGCTATTGAAGCTAATTAAGATGCTAATTAAGGGTAGGCTGGAGCCTCACCATTATGCGTGTGTGTGCATGTGTGTGTATATGTGTGTGTGTGCGTGTGTAGCAGTAATAAACAAGTACACCTGGCTCCTTACATAAACAAGCTCACGCCTCCGAGGCTGCAACACACCTCCGCTGTCAGACTTTCCACTGCAGTGACATCACACTCTTGATATGCTGACACACACACACTCGAATGTCACTCGAACATTCCGCTTGTGAATAAGTCACCAGTGACAATTTTTATTCCTTATCGGAAAGACCGACTCATTTTATGAAACATAGTATATGAAACAAATTTCTCCATTATAGAACTTTTTTTTAAATTTAGTTTACCGTATTTTCCGCACTATAAGGCGCACTGGATTATAAGGCACACCTTCAATGAATGGCCCATTTTAAAACTTTGTTCATATATAAGGCGCACTGGATTATAAGGCGCATAGAGTAAATAACTCGACGTTGCTCAAACGTTAATGCAATCACAATATAGTTACACTCAAATAGTGAAAACAATATATCAATAACTCAATGTTGCTCAAACGTTAATATTACGCAACACACAAAATAAACACGTAAAGCTTACTTTAATAAATTAGTCCTCATCCACGAATCCATATCGGTCCATATATAAGGCGCACTGGATTATAAGGCGCACTGTCGGCTTTTGAGAAAATTGGAAGTTTTTTAGGTGCGCCTTATAGTGTGGAAAATACGGTAGTTTGAAACTGCAGTTTTACTTGACTTGGAATTTAATATGTTGACAACGTTTTTACAAAATGCGTCAATTCTATCCTAAATGTCGCAATACCTTAACTGTCTTCGGTGTAATTTCAGTTTGTCGCTTTTGACCTTTTCATCAACTGACTGTGTACGCACTTGAAACCGACAGACACACACACACGAGTAAAATGGCGCACGATGCACACGCGTAAAAAAATCGCTACGTATCGTTAGCGCAAGGCAATAAGGATGAGAGAGTGACAGATTAAGGTCATTGCAGTGCCATGAGCTCACTCACGGCAAACGCTAAAACATGACAAGGGAGTTATTAGCCATCATCGAGTCCCAATTACCCAAACACAATGTTAAAACCTATTTTTTTTATTTATTTATTTTTTTTTTTTTGAGGATGTGAGCACAGTTGTTGCGTTGCGACATCGCCAGCGCGTTACGCCACGTTGTCATAGACAAGCAGAGCCATTAGGGAAACACAAAGAAAATAACCAAGCTAGTTCCCTTTTCCACAGAGCAGCTTGATGAGACGAGCGTGACAGGAGAGGGAATCCGGCGAGGCTAGAAGAATCGTATCTGCAGCTTTTCATGAATAACAAGGCGACAGAAGCGGGAATAGAAAAGGATGCACTTCTTGTTTCGCTTCTGCAGAATGTGGAAATGAGCTCATGCCTGGTTAGCACAGTGGATGTCTTATTATACTTTTTGTGCTTCCTCGCCAGTTGTTCCTTCTAACTTGCCAGCGTGCGTAAATAAATCGAACGAGTGAAGATGCGGCCCTTGCATGCAATTAATGTTTAATTAAAAGTAGGGCCAATGTTAGCACTTTTCAATCAGCCATTTTTTTTTTCTATAAATATATCTGAACACCTACGGCGTATTTGTAAAGCACTTGTATGACATTACTGACACTTTTTTTGGGGGGGGGGGAAAGAACTAGTTGTTTTGACAAGAGCACAAGCTCCAGGTGTTTTCTAATTGTTGGTGTCGAAAAAGGAAAAAAAAAATCCATCACCCCACACCATGAGAATTTGTGTGGAAAAGATTATCTTTGCACACATCGACTTCAATAACCTCTTTTTAAATTATGCTGCAACCAAACTATTGTGACAAATATAGAGCATATGCGAAAAAAAAAA
This sequence comes from Syngnathus floridae, assembly GCF_059516105.1. Classification (NCBI taxonomy): domain Eukaryota; kingdom Metazoa; phylum Chordata; class Actinopteri; order Syngnathiformes; family Syngnathidae; genus Syngnathus; species Syngnathus floridae. The sequence continues at coordinate 17,911,517 of NC_142416.1, read as the reverse complement.
AAATTGTTGTGTCTTTATGTGAAATTTGGTTGGTTGTCATTGGAAGGACATTTGGGTGGGTGGGTTTCTTTTTTAGCCAGTCTCGAATTGTAAACTTGACAGATTTTGTGTGTGTCGGCGATCAACTTTGAAGACGCCACTCGCCTACGGGTCGGGACTGCATCCGAGGCAGTTTTGCACGTGTGTGTCTGGAGACACAGAGTTGGCCCAAGACAAAGCGTCAAGTCAGGACTGAGCTGAGGTTGATTATGGAGACGCAACTCCCCCTCTGCAAACAACACGCAGACCAAACTTCCAAGACTGCTCCATGCAAACTCATCCTCGCTTCGCATGACAACATTGTGTTGCTGGTTGTGTTGTGTTTGTGTGGCGTCTTGGAGCGGTCAGCTTTCTTCAAGTGAATGAAATGCAACCACACAAAAATCCACTTCCTTATTGTAATGGATAATTGACAGTTGGTCATGAAAACTAAAATGGTTGACTTGACCCCACAGGCGGGAGAGGTTTTACGGAAACTCATGTCCTCCTTTCACGTAAAAGTCGGCAGCAAAAAAATAATATATATATCAGATGAATATTCAACAACTACCCAAGGCTCGAGATTTTGTTTTCGTTGTAGAGCGCTTTTAAAAATCTCTTCATTTGATGAATGTCTTTCTAATTTTCTGCCTTTTTTTTTTTTGCAGGTTAATCATAATTAACCAACACGGCCAGAACAAACCAGAGAACTAAATCCAAGCAAGGAGGTACAGCTGGATGAAACACAAATGGCCGGAAAGAGCTGATTGGTTAACAGAATGAACCGGGCTGACAAGAACAGGTGAAAACAAAGACACAACATGAAACAAAACTGAACAGAAATGAAACCAAATCAAGAAAAACGTAGAATTTAATTTTCCATCTTTGTTGCGAGTACTTGGCACGCAACTTGGAGGCATTTCCTGATCATCATTTTCATCGGATTCATGGAAGAAAATGCTCGGAAATCAACTTATTACATTTTTGTGTTGAATGCCCTTCGCTTTCTAGTTCAAATTTAAAGTCGGTTTTTTTTCCCCCGCCACCGATAGAAAAGTTCATTCAGGTTCAGGGGAATTTGGTTCATGGAAGGTAGTCGCGTCGTACTTTCGAGTTTTTTTTTTAATTTTTGTTTGCTCGGACGATTTATCCTCGGAGTGTGTGCGTGTGTGTCTGTGTGTGTGTCTTGTCAGCTGTGTGTCACACGTAGGTGGGCCGACCGCGGTGCGACCTCAATGCTCACCGGTGACATTAAGCGGCCGTCGTGCCAGCAGACACACTCTTCCATTTGTTTCACAACACTTCGGCATTCACACACTCTTGTCTCACACACACACACACACTGAGGCTTCTTTGGCCTGTGTGAACTTTGGCTCACCCTCAGTTCTTCAGCCCACCACACAACCTCACACCTGGATGCCTCTTGGCTGCAGGAGCATGTGGCGAGGTTGCGACCTTGAGCAGAAGAAGGGGACGTAGAGGACAACTGAAAGTGAACTTGAGGGGTGAAGAAGTCATGGATGGATGGATGGATGGATGGATGGATGGATGGATGGATGGATGGATGGATGGATGGATGGATGGATGGATGGATGGATGGATCCTTGAGTGTTGAAAATTTGATCCCTCCTAAGGTTGTGATGTACAATTAATCACAGTTCAATTACATTTATGATTATTACAACATTTCATAACCGTAAAAATAATAATAATATGCATTAATATCAAATTCACTATGTAAAATGACTTAGATTTATACATTGGCATCTATTTTTCCATTTTAAAATCATTTTACAATTTGATTTATTTATGTTAGAAAAACTTGTAGCGTTTCAAAAGAAATTCAAATGTAATATTTGCAAGATTTATTCGATTTATATTTGTTTCTATAATCGAGCATTAAATGCATCTCCTTATCCAACTTGTCTAGGAACATAATGTACCGACGGGATATTTACTTAGGGAAAAAAAAAATGCAGGGTCACATTTCAATCATCTTCCCCTTCTCATGCTTCCTCTTTCTTTCTTATTGTTGTTGATCAGTGCTGGTTCAACATACTGGAATTATTTATGTTGTGTAGTGGTGTCCAACTCCCTTCTACATAATCCTAGTTTTAAACCCAAACCCTAGTTTGAAACACTAACCCTAGTTTTAAACCCTAGTTTGAATCCCTAACCCGAGTTTGAAACCTTGACCCTAGTTTTAACCCTTAGACGTATATGTGGGTAAGAAATGACCAAGTGAGGTTGTCTGGTGTGTGTGTGTGTGTGTGTGTGTGTGTGTCTGGGTGGGGTGCGCACGTGTGTGTGTGTGCGTGCGCATGTGCGTCTGGGAAAGTACGTGCTGAGTCGCGATTCCTCCGAGACAATCTGCTGACCGAGCAGCTTGAGTGACTCTTGCTCTGACGGCTTCAAGTGAACATTGCGTCTTCTCAGGCTAATTAGCTCGTATTTGATGCGTCATCACATACCTTCACCCTCCTCTTCCTCATTTATCATGTCACACGGACACACACACACACACACACACTTGCATACTTAAATACTCCTCCGCCGCCTCCCTCGTCGCTTTTTCACCATATGATATTCCTCTGTTGAGATGTCCGCTGGTTTGTTTCCGTGGCAATCGGACATTTCTGACGCTCCCCAGGTCCCCCCCCCCCCCAGGTATGCTACTTGACTAAACTCTTGCTTACTTGCACACACACAAACATAAGATGAGCTTTTTTTTATTTTCTACGAAAAATAACATTCGTTACAGTTACAGTGTGCACAACCATCAGTTCCTTTGACTTGAAACAGCAATAACAATAAAAAGTAACAATAATATTATTAATTACACTTGAGAACTTGAATGTTCTCCATTTTGTTTTCTGAATAAATTAAGAACTTAAAAAAAAAAAAGCATTTATACATATGCGGTGTTGGGCTAGTAACTGTCTCACAGCGTTTGTCTTCAAAGCAATGTCTTTAAGACGGCTTTCGATATGATCATTTTGGTCTGTGTAGTATTTGGAGGTCCATGTCGGGTGGCAGTAGTACAACACGTGTGTATGTGTGTATGGGGGGTCTGAGATTTTGGAGAAACCAGGCCTCTCTGTCCAGTCAAGCATTCCTTAAGTTTGTCCAGTGTTTTAGTGTGACAGTTCCTCTGCCATCAAGGAGTTCACTTTTGCTTTTATGGCCACCCACATCTGTCCTCAACGTCCAGTGTTTGTCCCGGTCCCTCGTTGGTAGCGTCCAGTGTGTCCACCCAGCGTCTGAAACTGGTTTTCGTGGCCCCCGCAGCCTTTGGTATTACTTCAACAAATCCCTTGAAGCAAAAGAGAAAAGTCTTTAACGACAGAATGAAAATTCGACGAAACGTATTTGTTTCTGAAATGAAATATGAAAATGAATGTTTCTCAGGGCTCAGGCAAAATCACCTCGCGAACGTCATTTGACCAAACTCCAAAACAGAAAAGCCGAAGAAGCTCATAGACTGCTGAGCTCACCTGCATCTCAGCTCTACATGATCATGTCTCTCATGGCCGCCTTGCTGATACGCTTGCGGCGTTTCCTTCTACGACGGGGAGAGGCCGGCCTGAAAGGAGTCTGGCGGCTGGAGAGCGAGGCCGGCGTGGCGAGCGCTACGGGGGGGGACACGTAAAAAAAAAACGTGACTCGTCTCTAGTTACAAATTTTAGGTTCTCACTTTGGTCTAGATAGTACTGCAAATGTTTTGCCCAATTGTTGTGTTAGCCACAACACAAAGATACGATGTTGCGCAAAATCCACATTGTGCACATTTGTTCCATTTGTGCATTTGTGTTAAATCTCCCATCAAGGACAAAAACTTCCACTGTGGAATTTTCACAGAGGTTTGAACTACCCCCAAGGTTACCTGATGACAACCTTGGAGCTTGTACAAAGAAATAACCAAAACCAAAACGGCAGTTGTCAAGTTGTGTTTTCTGTGGGTGCGGGAAGAATAGTTCCTTGTTACCCACCATGCATTGTGTGCAGCAGCCTTAACATCGAAACCTTTGCTAAAGCTAATTATTGCTAGCTAGCGTACTGCTAGCCGTGTTCCACCTATATGGCTCGACAAAAGACTAGTAGTCTTTACCTGGTTTTGGTCTTTGCTGAGGTTGAAATTGAAGATGTGCCGGTCGGTCTAGCTCCCCCTGAACTACCTCCAGAACCTTCTTCCTCCTCTCCTCTTCCGTTAGCTGTCCTCCACCATTGGCCAGTGTAAAGTCCTTAGCCTCGCCCTGATTGGCTGAGTCATTGTCCGGCCTCCCACTCCCTATTGGTTGTTCGGCCTGCGTCCCCGGGTACGTCGGCGTCACCTCCGTGTCGGGCTGGCCGGTGGGCACAGAGTCTTTGCGGTCGATGGAAATGGGCAAAATCGGGGCAGGGCTTTGCTGGGACGACGGGGTCGGGCCGAGGGACGGCGCGCCGTCCGACTGGGGGGCGTTCAGTCGATATTGCGTCCTAAGATTCCGATGATTGGAATGTCCATAGTTGTAGCTCTGGGATTGGAGCCGCTGACGATGCAATTCGCCGCCTTCCTCGCGACTGCCCTCGTGTCCGCTCCCCTGGCCAACCTGCGGTGGGTTTCCCAGTCTACCCTGCCCGGCCCGTGCGTCCGACGGCCAGCTGTTGACCGGCTGATGCAGCCTGGGCTGTGTCCAGTGCACCAGTTGCGTGTATCCCCCCTGCGGCCACTGCCTCGGCGCCGTCTCCTGCTCCTCGCTGGTGTAGAGCCGCTGGTTGCGCTTCAGGTCATCGTTGCGGTGCAAGTCGGCTTTGGAGCCTTGGGACTTGGGCGGAGCAGGGTGGGCCGCCCGCGGTAGAGGCGCTTGAGGCTGGGACGGCGAGGTAAGCGGCGGCGGGTTGGGCGAGGAAGGCTGGCACCTGCACGCCAGGTGGTCCTCCACCGAGATGATGGCTTTTTCGTAGTGGGGCTTCCTGTTGATGTACTGGATCTTTATGACCTGCACACACACAAAATCCACTCGTGAGAATGTGTTGTGTAAGTCACATTGGCATGAAGACATTTCCAGACAAGCGAAGAACTCTTGGGAAATGTGGTGGATTCCTGCCAGAACGAATTTTTCAGGGCTGTTTGGAAATCGACATTATTTTGCATGCTGGCAGATGCGGATTTCTTTATCGGTGAACCACACACACACGACTGGACTAATTGTTACCATCTTTACCCGATTGCGCTTGTCAACAATCGTGCCTAATACGACACTTAGCGTCAGATAAAACCGCCGGCCTGGAGGTAACGAAATGATCCCGCGGCATCTGTTAGCATGCCCTGTCTTGTTTGTATAATCGGAACAAAAAAGTGACTGAGAGGCTTTTACCTGCAGGTATCTGCTGGAAGTCACCGTAGGCACGCACTGCAGCAACCTGGTGTTACAGCACCCCGAACATCTCTGCACCTCCACACAGGGCGGCCACGGCATGAAGTTAGCGTTGCGGCGGTCCAGCATAGACCTGGTCACCTCCATCACCTCGGTCCGAACTCTGCATGCTGCCTGCTGGGCCATCTCAGCCTCCACTATGGTTTGGAGGAACATTTGGTCAAGGTGAGAAACTAGAATGCGTCGCAGTAGAATTGGACCAGAGGAGCCCTACCGATGCTTCTGACGTGTCGGCCGTGCGCTTGGTTCATCAGAACGCTGTCATCATCTTCATCTTCTAGGGCGGAGAAAGGAAAAAAAAATCCATTATATATAAACAGAGCACTGGCTGTTGTTTCAGGAGATATGAGCCGTAACAGATGTGTGCTCACACACGTATCGCCATTTCATAATTCGCCCCTCGGCTTCCCCGAGTGCGCATCAGGGTTATCTTGGGACGTTTGTTGTTTTCATCTTCTCCGTTGTGCATGACTAATTGCCTTTTTTTTGTCGTCTTTTTCATTTCATTTGCTTAATTGCGTTCAAGGTGGAGGCTCGTCAGCGTTCATAATATGACGTGACTGAGTAGCATGACAAAAGTGAGCAAATTTGCCCCTCCCTTCCCCTTTTTTAAGAAAAGTAGACCGTTTTTTTGGATAGTGGCACTTTTTGGATAAATGATATTTGTGACTGAAGCACGTAGGATTGCCGTCACGAGGTTATTGATATTTTATTGATCGTAAAAGCTAAACACTGTTTGTCCTCATATTCACTGAGGATTTTTTTTTTTGTATCGTACACGTATAACTTTATCACTGCAACTATTTGGCCAAGTTGTTGCTAGTTGTTGCATCTGGCTTACCTATTGCGTCCGCCTCTCGCTGCAGCAGTAGCTTCAGTTCGTCAAGCGAGGAGACGGGAGAGTTCCTCACCAGGTCGATCAGCGACTCAGGTAGCGGATCGCCCTGCACGCAGACAAAAAAGCATGTTAACTTCTTTTACAATCATGACAAGTGGCGCGACCCCTTACGACGATGCACTCGGGATTTTGCATGTGGATACATTCTTGGTGTCACCATGTCAACGCGTGCTCCACTTTCACTTCCTCCGAAATAGGAAACAGTGTGCAGACTGTTACTCTCTTCTCATTTCTTATGTTTGGAACAAACGATCCGTTCTGAACAAATTGCGTTTGTTTATTTACATTCAAACTCGGCGTGTAGCTAATTGAGATAAAATAATAATCAATTTTTTTTTTTTTTTTAAAGGTTACTTCACATTTGCATTCCTGATTGCTAAAAGGAGATTTAACTTAAAGGAGGCGTTTATTCACGACTAACTGGGTTCACGAGATTGACGAGCACTATTTGATGAAAAGCCTCCTGTCATCACGTAACCGGCCTTGCTGCGTACACGCGAGCCGAAAATTGTTTACACAGCTGCCAGGAGGAATTCTTCAATTCAGAATTGATAAGTCGCTTGTTTGTCGGGTTTTTGTGGAAATGCGATAAGAGCGGTATTCGGCGAGGCTTAGCGGGGCTTTTCGGAAGGACGGAAAGCGGGATGATTGTTGCGACGGTGCTCAAAAAGGCGGATTGAGCAGCTCCCATCAACCAATCAGAATCGAGCATTGCCAGTGGTCTGATCTCGCAGCTTCTTCCCGTGTTTTAAGATGCGACGGCACAAAACAAAAGTCCACATTGTGCCTCTCAAAGACCTTAATACTGGAAGGAAGTCGTCGTGGGTCCGACTGGCCGCCCCATCTCCAAGTCGTTAGCGGACACAAGCTTCCATTGTTACCCGTCGATACCATCCGTGCATCCGTCCATTCATTTTGTAAAACCGATTCTTGTCATTTAGGACCTCATCATGTGCCCTGAGGGGAACTCAACTCATCCAACGTTGTAACTCGCACTTGTGTCGCAAACGTCACACACGACGAAAAAAAACCCGCAACGATGCCGAGCATAACTGACGATGAGCTCGTTATCGCTAAGTTCTGCTCGGTTTTCGACCGTGTTAAACCGCTACTGAAACGATTGCATCCTCTCTGACATTTCTGCTCCAGCTAGTTTTGACCTTCTCGTCTTGTCTCTGTCTGCCGCAGGGGAAGCAGCAGCCGAGGACACCTGGATGACTTTCACAAGCTCCTGGCTGACCTAGTTAAGCAAACACACACACACACACACACACACTTTGCTTTCCGCCCAATTTGTCCAAGCAATCCTCTCCCAAACAGCCACACCATGCCTAAACAGGCACAAATAAAATAGTTGCTCCTGAATGAAGGGAGGCAGCCATGACAGCTAATAATACACTCGCTAGTTTGGATGCCGGGCAAAGTTACTCATTTGCGAGCTACACCTCAAATATTGTCTTTGTTTTTCATGCGGGGCCTTTCCTCTGTGGTGTTTTGACTATTACGGCATTTATACAGTGTTGTCTACTCACAACACACACACACACACAGTGTGCAGTGGGCCTCACAGTACAGGAAGCCTGGAAGGCACAGAGATCTTATGGAATGTTTGTGGAGAAAGGTGAGGTGTAATGGAATGTAATTATGGGGCCAGTTGGCGGCGCTTACATGCAAACACACACACAGACTAACGTGCACACATTTCCGTCATGAATATTGTTGATTTAATCGGATGGGATAATCGCTCACTTCAAATGTGTTCAACTTTTGTTTCCATGACATATTGGGCAGTTAAGTGTGCTTGTGCCTAAATTGGTATTTATTCAGTTATTACGTTGATCTCGACTGTTGGTCAAACCGGCACTTTTAATACAACAGCATCGTTTTATTTTAAAAAAACAAATTTTAACCTTGAAAATGAATTCCATGCTTTTGTTGGTAAAGCTGATGCAAATGATCTTTTTTTTTGGTTTTGTTTTAAGTTGCCAAGAATGACGTACGACATGAATCAAAACATTGCAACTTAAAACAAAAATCAATTATCAAGCTGAGACAGAATTGTGTTGTTGCTAGGCAGAATCCAAAGTGCTTCCATCCCAACTGCCCTAGGCGCCCAAAAAAAACAGATGGAAATGACCAAAAAAAAAAAAAAAAAAAATCATTTACCAGGAGTACAGATTTTTAGTCTACATCTTTTTGAAACTGACTTGCTACTCTGTATTCAATCCAAAATGCAACATTTGAAGTTCAATAACATCCTCCGGTTGCCATGCAACAGCTGCAGCTTTACTCCCCAATGTCCTTGCACAAAAATGGGCTTAAAAATCAAATAGCCTTTGCGCTTTTTCTGACACGCAACACATCCACAAGAACATATCTCCAGCAACACGCGCGCAGCTGGACATGCATGCATGTGCACACACACACGCGCACACACAAAGTCAGTGAAATCCCTGGCAGATTAGTTGCTGTTCTTATGTAAAATGGATCAGCGGCCCCCAATCGCCCAAGCTCAACCTGAGTGGACAATAGTCAGAGGGGAAACCTGTTCAAAAGTGCATTTGTATGGAAGTGTGGGTGCTTTAAGAATTAAAATGCATGCTTTTAGGTCAAATTGGATGCGTGGATGAATTGCTTGATCCTCTCAACGGGCGGCCATTTTTATTTTTTTTTTGCCACTTGCCGTCGACTGAAAATGACATCACAATCGTTCAAAATTTGTTTCCTGAGTTTGCTCATGTGAAATTCACAAGCTGAGTTGTTACCTGGGCCCCCCCGGGGAACTTTTTCACTTCTTACATTTGAACACAGGCAACTTTCTCCTTCCTTTTTTTTTTAAAGTAGGCGTGTTACTTTCTTCAACATTTCTTCGACAACTGGGATGACGCGTAAAAAATCGGAGAATTCAATCGGTTGGAATTTTGAGTGACCCCTCCGCCAGCCGTCACCGTATCGTAGTCGAGGGGTTTGCGTCTCTAACCCTAATGATCGTAGAGGTCAAGTTGTTTATGCCCCTGGCAGGGTCACCCAAGGCAAAGGGGTCCTAAGTGAGGGGCCAGACAAAGCACGGCGCATAGATCCCATCCATCCATCCATTTTCTGTAACGCTTGTCCCCATGGGGGTCGCAGGCGTGCTGGAGCCTATCCCAGCAATCATCGAGTAGTAGACGGGGGGGACACCCTGAACTTGTTGCCAGCCAGTTGCAGGGCACACAGAGACGAACAACCATCCACACTTAAACCTTGGGGCAATTGCTCAATCGGCCTACCGAGCATGTTTTTGTAATGTGGAGGAGGAAAACCCACGCAGGCACGGGGAGAACATGCAAACTCCACACAGGGAGGGTCGCAAGCAGAATCGGACCTCTGAACTGTGAGGCGAACGTGCTAACCAGTGCTCCACCGTTCCACTTATTTTTATCTGTGTGCCCTACGATTGGCTGGCAACCGGTTCAGAGTGTTCCCCTACCTACATGGTGACAAGCGAGACAGAAAATGGATGGACGGACGGAGCACATGAGTGTCTGTAATTCTATTTAAGTACGGATTGAGGACTTTTGCCTTGACCGCTCTTACCTCAGCGCTGCCGAGCCTCAGGAGCGCCGCCGAGAGCGCGGCCAGGAGTAGCAGCGGAAGCCACGACCTCATGTTGCCGCCCAGCCAGAGGAGCCCTCGCCAGCGACCGGCTGGGCATTGAGCACCTCGGCGTCCACTCTCACCGCTGAGGATCTCCCCCTTTTCCTTTGACGTTGAAGGATCCCAAACGTATGTCGTCACCTGGGAGCCGCGCAGCGTAATAACAATGACTCACACTCAGGCTAGACGTATGAGTCTGTCCATAGTCGGGCAGGTGCGTGGAAGCTTGTCATCCACGGTTGAGGGTGATGAGGAGTCCCCCAAAATCCAAATACGCTTCCTCGTTAAAGGGCACAGAAACAGCGCTCGCTATTTGAAGCCGCTGTCAAAAGGCGCCAGAGGTTTCTTGAATAAAGTCCAGCGTGGCCAACTATCCGCGCGCAACTTTTACGCGCCGTGCTGAAAAGCTTTGGAAAGGTCTATCCCTCCTGGTCGTCCACAGCAGTTGATCCACAAGCTTTTCCGTGTATGTGTGTGTGTCTGTGTGTAATAACGGCGCAGACACGTTTGCTCCGCTTCAATGTCTCGGTCACGTTCTTCTCGCTGCCGCACCCGCGCGCGTCTCCTCGCTGACTGAGTCTGGAAATGCTCCGAGCAGTCTTTTAACTCGGCTGCCTTCGCTGTTCAAGTTCACACTGACAATCGCGGCAAGGAAATGGAGCAAGGTTTTTTTTTTTTTTGCTTTTCAAAATAAAATCAAATAGCTGGAATTTCATACACGTTTGTGAATGTATTCAGCGATTTCATTTATTTTGAAAAGCACTATTGGTGTATTGTTGTATTTTCTCATTTCTACCTTTACATGACTCCTCAAGGGTCTTATTAAGGGAAGAGCTCCTCATACTTATATAACACAAAAATTATACACCTTTAAAAATAGACTGTCAACCGAACTTCGAATATAAATAGTATGAATGAGTTAATGGGGATTTATTGAAAAGACAGAATTCTAAAGACGCAATGACTTATTATCAACCCTTATTTTCAGTAGTGCGAGGAAGGCACTATTGTGAGGAAAGAATCTTTTTTTTTTTTGTTTTATTTATGATGTAATTGTGACGCAAATAGTATTTGTTTGAGAATTATATATGATTTATGACAACATAAAAGACCATTTCTGAATCGGGATGAATTTGTAATTTAAGGTATCAAAATCTTTAATTTATTAAGAAAAACATCTGTGATTCATTGAAAATATGTTTTTTTTACAGCTATACATTTGACATATTTCTACTCAAGTATGCTTTGTGAGAAAACAACAAAATATTGTTAGTGAACTGACTCTGAAACGACCAATTCTTAATTTTCCCAAAGAGCCCGAGACTGTTTTCCAGGAAGCCCGCTGTCTCGTCTCGGGGTCACGACAAAGATCAAGGTTCACGGTGGATTCTTCCGCCCCGCTAGTCCGGAATGGAGGAAGCAGGCCTCCCTGTGCGGCTATTCCTGGATGACACAAACACACACAAGTCTGTATCAGCTGAAGTCAACGCTAACCAGTGTGCACGTGCAGTAAGCGTAGTGGCTGACAACTTTAGCACATATCAGGTTTGCACACACTCTCAGCAGGAAGCATTGTAGTTGGCTATTTCTACAAATTAAGTAGAAAATGTATTTTCCTAAAAGGGCCCCGGAAATGCCAAAAGGGCTACCGTATTTTCCGCACTATAAGGCGCACCTAAAAACCTCCAATTTTCTCAAAAGCCGCCTTATAATCCGGTGCACCTCATATATATGGACCAATATTGAGCCACTACAGCAGGTGTGTCCAAATATATGGACAAAGTTTTAAAATCGGCCATTCATTGAAGGTGCGCCTTATAATCTGGTGCGCTTTATATATGGACAAAGTTTTAAAATAGGCCATTCATTGAAGGTGCGCCTTATAATCTGGTGCGCCTTATAGTGTGAAAAATACGGTACTTTTAACCAAGATGGCATTCTTTATTTGTGCCTTTTCACGCCATGGACTTGATTTATTTATTTATTTTTTTTATATTCATGACAAACCCAGAAATTCACCAAACAGTAACACAAAACGTATTGCAAAACCAATCGGTGTCAGATGCCATAACGCGCTAAAAGTGGTTTTCACGAGACTGGAGGCAAAATGTATTCACGTGTGACTGAGCCAGTGAGCTTTAAGTAGGTCTAGACAGTCAGTTGTGAAGTCATGAGAGATCTCAGACAAGTCCCATTTAGTTAGACTCATATTGGGTTTGCTTATCAGCCCTTTGAAGACCACGTCAGGCACGCCACTCATTTTCCTTCTATTTGATCAACTGCTTTAACCCGTCTTCCCGCGCTCTCTCTCTCTCTCCTATATTTTCATATCTCCTCATCCCCCCCATCACCATCTTCTCATGCTATCTTTCAATCAGAGAGAGTGTTAATTAACTTCCGTTCCGAAAGCTTGATCTAATTAGCAATTACGGCACATGTCTTTCGGCCTCGCCTTACCCGTCGTCTCGTCTGCACAGAGGCGCTGGAAGTCTCAGGAGAGTTCAAACTCGGGTCATCGACCTAACACACCTCCGCCGCGCTTTCCGCACTACATTGAGAAATTTTGCTCAGCAGTTTAACACGAACAAGCACAGGTACATATTTGAAGGTGGTGGTGGAAGATGTTTGATTTGGACGCTCGAAGATGGTTGATTCTGTTACTGACAGTCAAGGCATGAAAAATAATAGAAAATAAGCTCAAATAAATCATTTTATGATTAAAAAAAATGTACAAGCTCAAAAAAAGAGCAAAATTATCATTTATATTGTACTGATAGCAGAATAGTTCACAAAACTGACCTTGTATCAATATGGAAAGAAAAGGGAAGCAGGAAGAAGATGCAGTGGGCAGAGGTAGGAGAGGAAGGTCTGAATCACGACTTATTGTGATTTTTTTTTTTTTTCCCCAGCATCATCTGCAACGGAAAGGGGCACGCTGGAGCTAAATATACAAAGGGCACAATGACTTAGCAAATGTGGGGTAAGTGTGGAGTGCAAGTGTGACCATTTGTGAGATTCATACAAGAATGAACTCATAGGTTTATTTATCTATTATTATTATTATTATATATTGTTATTTATCTATTTATTTAGCTAGCTAGTTAGCTAGCTATGGTGGAAATAGTGAATACGTATTACGATAAATTGGGTAAGAATCCCCGTGAGCCAAAAAAAGCCACATTATCTTAATAGTGAATCGGTGAGTTCTGTAAAGATCTGCTGAGGAGGTATACAGAATTGATCTTGGGCCCACGAGGATTTACCACTGAGTTCCAACCCATCACTGAAATGTCTTTTTGACAAAAGTAGCAATCAGGGACGTAGTTAGTCCAAATGTCAAATTGTTTGTCGATGGCTTTCTACTTTTGATGTCTTGACAAATAAAAGATGTTTCGATCAGATACCCAAGGAAAGGCGGGGCCAAGGGACGGCACCCAGACTTGAACCTCTTGATCAAATGATCTCTCGATTTCCTGAAATGAATGACGAAGAACCAAAGCCAGTTCAAATATTTAGGTACCGCCATCTCTGCTGTTGAAGAAGCCCCTGTGGTGTACAGAAAACTTTGTTTCGCTCCAACATTCACCACCGGGGCTAAAAAAGACAAGGCCCTCACATTCACGTCGGTGCGAATGATCAACACACTCCAAACATTCACCGTGAGCACTCAGTCACGTCAAGCCAATGCAAATAGAGATCACACACACACACACTCGCTCGGAGGAAATACACTTGCGTGAGCCGTCCATCTGGGGAAGTTTTTGCTCCTTTTTTTGTGTCTATATGCTCAGTTGCGGTTCAGGAAAAGTCTATACAAGGATGTCAAAATACGTCAGGAGGGGAAAGAAAAACACCCATGAGCAACTCATCCATTCATTTATAGCGCCCGCGTGTGTGTGTGTATGTGTGTGTGTTTTATCTAATGTTGTATTGACTTCCATCCCTCCCTTAGCTGTCACATCCAGCGTTCTCACAGCTTCCTGTTTACACGAGACCACTTCCTTTCAAAATTATAGAAACAAACCTGATCTTCCTGTACTCTGTCTAGATGTGTCGATAAACAATAACAAACGTACAAGCATCAGAAATTAAGTGATCAACGGGCCACAGGAAGTTGGAATCTTCAAAATCCCAGATGTACCCAAACCAGCGCTTGACTCTCCCGCCACACAGGTGTGTTTTAATCCCGTAAATCCGATAATTCCTACCAATAGCGATCCTGATCTTCGACAGAGCAGCTGGGCAATTGACTGGAGCCTTATTTGCACTCGGATATTAGTTGGTGGACTGTGCTTGATCACAGTTCAGCTATTTTGCTATGGAACTGATTTTTCTGTTCAACATTACACATTATTTTTATTTTATGATTCATAATGTCAGTTCAGGTGACTTTGTCTGAGTGTGAGTAATTTGTAGCTAATAGCAGCCATCGTATCAATGTGTCTGGTATACGTGTGCCACACGCCTGATGTGACATGTCAGCTCTCCGCTCAGAAGCATCAGAGTGGATGACTAATTGTGCCGTCTGTTCAACATATCACTCATTTACTCATACTGAGATTATGCAATCGATTTGGATAATCTACTTGGCCCTGTATGTTTTTTTGTTTTGAACATTGACACGTCTAGATTACGTTGCCGTCTAGTAATCCTTAATTTATAACTAATCCTCAACCTCTACTTACATTTTTCCATGCTCACTCAGCACAAGGATAAACATAATCCAACAAATCTTGAAAAAAAAACTTCTAATTGGCTCCTCATCCTTTACCATGAAAAAAAAAAAAAATCCATTGTATGTGATCCAACTATTTATGGAATTGAAACTCGATGAGATTATAAATATATGTCAACCTAGACAGTTTAAATGTATTATTCCATCCAGGAGGAATATTAATATCTCTTAAATATGAATTGCATTGTATTTTGGGGAATTTAAAGTGAGCGTCGGATGTTTCCCAGTACATCAGTCAACAGTCTGTGTGTCATGTGGGAAAAGGTTTTGTTCACTTCAGTGTGCAGCGTAACAAGTGAAAATCAAAACACGGCCAGCTGAGTACCATGGCACAGACAATATGAAGTGAAACGTGTGTCTTTATATTTTTTGTGTATAGCGGCACACCACTTGCTTCCTTGACTTCTCTTTTGCTGGGAAATTTTGAGCACCAACGCCATTTTTTGATGAATTGAGGGTTTTTTTTCCATTTTGAAGCAAACAAAAACAAATCATACCTGAATATATATTTTTTTAATAAAGGTGTGTATTTGTTACACATCTAGCATTCCTCCATAATTATTTTGCCATTGTATTTGCAGACGGGACGTGTGGTCGGTGCTCCAGACATGAGCTCACGGAGAAACCTCATCAGTTCCATGGACTGAAGAATGCGTGGCTTCTGCAGGTTACTTTTCATTTTAAATTGACTTCGAATTTAAAATGTTTGATATTTTTTATTATTATTTTTTTTAAAGCACTCTGGTTTTAATTGAATTTTGGAAAAAATTTGATCGATTTCACTAGTGTTTGTTTTCATTTGGCGGCCTGTAAATGTCAAGTACAGTAGAAACGGGGCTTGATGCACACAAGACTGTGCAGGACCCACACTTTTGTGCGTCTATGTTTTGCAGTTCAATAGCGGTTATTGTCGTACACACGATAATGAATGACTCCTTTTGAAGTGAATGTTGCATTGATGTGATGTGGGTGTGTCCATCATTACAAACACAGCTGCTCTCTCGTACTCTTGAACAGGAAAGTTTGATTATGACGCTCATGGTCAGACAAAACAACTGTTATTTTGAAAAGAAAAAAAGTCTTTGCATATCCTCAAAAGTGTTGTGTCATTTAGTGATGGTTGTGTTGATAGCAACACTCACACTCGGACGTTGTCATGACGACGAGACGATGGGCTCTCATCTAGCGGCCGACTCATCGCGGCACAATCGGAGGAAGCTGGAAAAAAAAAAAATGGGGCGCTCTCCTTGTATGGACTCTTTGGAGCCGACTGGCTGAAAATCGAATTGCTTCTCGCGCCTGTGATGTCATTAGCAAAGAATTCCCCCTTTGGCGAGACAGCCCGGGAGACTTTTGTTAATTATTGACGAGGTGCGGCGGAGAGTTTGTAGCAGGCTCTTCAGATCCTCGTGCAGAAACTGTGTCATTTACAATGTCTGGATTTCATTTCAGGGTGTCTTGGGGCTGGCTTGCTGTTCGTTCAATAGATTTGGTGATTCTGTTTATTTAGTGGGTCACCCAGTTAGTGAGTCAGTTAGGATATTTTAAGTTTCATAGTTTGTTGCTTCATTTGATGAGTTAGTTCAATTGAATTAGTTGGTGTTTCTGGTTAGTCACTTTGTTTGTTTGATAGCTTATTCAAATTGAACTAGGCTGTTAAGTCAGCTGGTTATTTTATTTGTGCATATACTGGTGACAATTGTGGAAGAAAAGAAAATACATTCTGTACTGATGCTGGCGCCATTCCATAAGAGGTGTCCTGGCTGGCCCACTAATATATCACCATTTATTAATTTGAGGTAGACAAGAGAGCCACTCCCTGTAACAAGCAGCATTTCAAAGATGTTATTGTCTATTTTTATAGAGTATGGCGTATTGAAGATGGATGCTTTTGCGCAGTCAGATAACACTCGGGCAACCTTTGTCAAGCTTGTGACCCAGCGCACGTCTCTTACCATAAGACTCCCTCCCTCCCTCCCTCCCTCCCTCCCTCCCTCGCCTCGGGCGATTCAAGTGACTCACTGCCATGACATCACCGCGGTGAGCTCACAGTCTCGATGGACTGAGATGGGATTAAATCCGCCGCCGCCGCCGCTGTTACACTGGTCACCAGAGAGTTTAGGATTGACCACCAGGGGCTCAACAGATTAAGACGCAGGTCATGCTGTTGCTTGTCACTCCGTTGAACTCTGCCCGTGACCCAGATTGCGCGCGTCAGTCTGTTAGTGGACAAAACAACATACATGATTTATTCTTCTTGATTGAAAGATGGATTAACAGTTCAAGCGTACAGTAAAAGCGTCCGGTCGCTATGGACAGTAGAAATGCATGATCAATGACGAAAACATTGAAATGAAATGATTTATTAGAGATAATGATAAATACATTTATTTTTATAGGTAAAATCTCTTTGTTAATGGACAAATATAGTAAAATCAGCGGCATTGTGGCAAATATTTCATTTAACTTTTATTAAAATTAAATTGAGTATATAATGACAGATGTTATAAAATATAAAAAATAAAATATTTCATTGAACTCTTATTAAAACTAAATTGAGTAAATAATGACAGATGTTATATTCCCTCCACCTCTCCTTTTTTTAAAGATTTTTGGGAGCCATCGTCATGGGATCCTGTTTATGCACTTTCCACAACTTAAAAAAAGGTCATAGTCATCTTCCACATCGGGACAAAAAAAGACTCGAGGCTGGAAATGCCCCTCTTCGGCTTCTTTGTTTTCTCCTCGGTGACTGCACTTTCTTTGTGGGGGCGGGGTGGTGGGGGTTGCATCTGCTGCCATAGCAACCCTATCAACAATTGACTGGGAGTATTCTTTATTAGGGAAAAGCCCTGAGTGCTAGCAACAGTGTGATATTTGTTATCTGGTGAACATTTACTCCTTCCTACCAGACTGATATTCTTCTTAAAATGTATCAAAAAATGGCATCATTCGCACAATTCTGCTTGTCTCTAAAATCTCAGGTGATACATGCGTGGATGCATCACAGGTCACATCTAAATTTAAGATTCTTACCAGATGTCCACCATGAAATATTTAGTCAATGTGACCTAGAAGAACAAATGGAACAAAGCAAGCATGTTAGATCACCGACATTTGAGTGCTTCGCCGCAACGTAGCTTTTTGGAAACACTGAAATTTACTCGTTGGTCAACATGTTTTTAAGAAATCTAGCGGAGGTTTTCCTCATTGCTACTCATCAATGTTGTGGATGTTTGAGAGCTAAAGATATAGCCCCCCTGCCTCCTTTCCTATTCCGTTGTCTGCCCTTTTCAACTTGATCTCCTTTCTTCCCCTCCTTTGGTCTCTAACACATTAGCATACACACACGCACACTATTTTGATTACATTCCAACTGATAGGTCAGAATTGGAACTGTGTGTGTTTGTGCACGGACGGCGGTTGTGTCTAGGCCAGTCGCCCGGCAGATAAGCAGAGTGGGAGAGGTCGCATGTTTGCTTGGGTGTTGTCTGCATGTGAGCAAAAAGAGAGAAGGAAATGGCACTCATGAAAAGAGAAGTTCAACGACACAAAACACACACATGGGAATGATGAGCCTGTTGGGCCTTCTCATTGTTGAGAGTAGAGTCCTGCCGCTACGTTGCCTTCTGGCTCGGGCCAGACAGAGGAAACTCCTGCATCATGATAACAAGACACAACACAATGGCTTTGTGCAAGCGTAAAAACGTGAGTGTGTGTGTGTATACACATGACATAGGGTTGAGGGGTCGAGCTCTATGTTGCCAATCTTCTTGCAAGTATGGACATACCAGCCACATTTAGGATGGGTGTAGGATTGGGTTTATTCTGGGCTGGTCAGATTGTGATATATAACTAAAGTAGTATGTAAACAATAAAGCTCGCATCAAAATAGAACACTCTACTATGTTTAAAGATTATACAGTTTCTTCTTTTTGCCTCAATGCTTCTCAAATTGCAAGTACAAGGTGACTGACGGGCCAATTGCGACCCCGTGTGTCGAATAGTTGAACTGTCGCTGAGTTTGTGTTGTTATGCACGCAGAGAGAATGCGTCAAGTTCCCGTCCTGTCTGTCGTGCACCGGAAACGATGTCACACGTTTATGACACTGAGCACGTTAAATGGCCTTGTTTGATTGTAATAAATGATGACGTTGTGTAAACATCATTTAACTGTTGTTTGGTAAGAATACGTTCTTTTAACGTTACTGTCCGGGGGAAATAATTCTGATGTTTCGCTCGTTTTATTTTGGTGCCTATCACCGGAAATTGCTATCTATCTTTCCCTTATCGTAACTCGAGTGCTGTCAAAATTCGTAATCTTATTTGCAATTTGGACAAGACCGGACCGCTGGTGAGGCAAGACACAGGCGTATATTAAATTATTATTATTATTTTATAACTTAAATGCCCTTAAATGCACTTGTTTGTCCTGTCCGCGTTTTGCTTGCTGGTAACGGAGCGAGTTTGATCAAGAGTCGTTCGATCAGGTCGTCGCCGTTTAAATGTTTTATTATACTGCTTAGGAACATGACATTTTAATAACGTGCATTAAATGACACGTTTTAAAATATGTACATTAAATAATTTTTAAAATCTTACGTTTTTGGTGACAAGGCAGATGTCAACAGGCTGGTCATTTAAAGACAGGTGTATCAAAAGTTGACGTAAAAGTTGTATTTATCAAAGGAGACTTTTGGATTTTAAAAATGTGTTTTCAATATTTAAGTCCTAATATTATGAATATAAGTGCAAAGTCCCCAGCCTTCACAGAACTAGTATATTTTTGAGAATTTTGTGTATTTTGTTGAGTAAATTATTTTTTTGTTAGAGAAAAACGTTAGGTGTACAAAAGACAATCCTGTATTTTGTAATATATTCTGTATATTTTTCTGAACAGTAGTAGTATATTTATTATAAGGAAAAGGGGCATTTAAAAGATTAAAATTACATTATTCAAATCAAGATGAATATTTTCAAGATTTTTCTAATTAAATGGGCATTTTAGATTTTCATTACCTGAATAAAATTGTATACTTCCAAGAAAAGCCGGAGTTATTCACCAAATACCATTTCAAGTATGAAAGAGGATTTGAGGGAATTATAGCCTGCTGCCCCCTACTCTGGCCTTCCTTAGTGCTCTTGAAATGTGTTCTGGTGTATTTTGGACAAGTTATTGTGTGATTATATATATATATTTATATATTTGGGCGTCTCTTAGCAAGCTAACTTTTTATTGTGACTCGTCATTGTTCTTTTGTATTGTAGCCCTCATTTTGACTTGTGTTGGAGTTAGTCTTTCACACAGACTTCCTGCACCAATTTTTTGGGCGCGCGTTCGCCACCGCAACTTCCTTTCGTCACATCTTCTGCTGCTCATTTTTGACATGTGACTTCCGTACCCTCTTAGCAAGGGCCCATTACGTGAACGGCAACAAATTGATTTTAGGCTTTACATGATCAAGATTTTGCAGCTAATCAGTAAGTTACTAGGGGCGGCACGTTGTAGCTAGTGGGTGACTCGTCTACCTCACCAAGGTGTTACCTAAAACTTCCACTTTCTCTTTCTCTCAGTCATGTCTCGCAGGAGCTGTCGCCTGGCGTCCACGGGGTACTACAACTCCGACGACGAGTCCGACTCGAGTAGCGTGACCAACATTTCATATCGAGAGAGCCCCGTCAAGTGAGAAAGTGGCGCAAAATCTTTTGTGACATTTGTTTCGACTGTGTCTATAGTTTCTGAAGCGTGCCTTTTTTTTTTCCCCTCAGGGTTTTCAAGAAGAAAGCAGGGACCCGCAAGGGTGTGTCTCGTGCCTCCACCAGTTCCAGCAGCTTCCAGTCACCTTCCACCAAAGGTGGGCGTGGAGTGGGTGGCAGTTGGTTGGTTGGCACTGATCCCATATTGACGTTTAAAATGTCTTCCTCGAAGGCCGCAGGCCTTCCCTGAGCACCCAGACGGACCTGACCTTGGGGAGCGTGTCCTACACCAGGGTCACACCCCGGCCCCCCCTGATCCCGGCGGCGTCAACCACGACTCAGACCACCACCCGTTGCCCACCGCCTCCTCCAGAGAGGATCCGCGGTAGCGGCCAGGCCGTCGTCTACCTCCGACCGGACCAGGAGAAGAGCTGTGTTGACAGCTCGGGCTACTCCTCCTCTGAGGGTGTCAACCTGAAATCTCCAACAACGAGCACCACCGCCAAGTCCAGTGCCAACACCAGCACCAGCACCAGCAAAGCCAAAAGTAACCCCCTGGCTCCCCCTGTCGAATGCAGACGGCAAATCAACAGCGCCCTCTGTCGTGTGAAGGGTGAGTGCGCATGTTTGCCTTTACATTGTCAAGTCACATCAAATGTGTATGTGTGTTTTCAGAGACACTATCAACATTGACTGCCAAGATAAACCATCTGACCACTTTGGGTAAGCTTTTACTGCATCTCAAAGCCTAGCATAGCTATTTAGCATGAATTTCAAATGTGTCCACAGGTGCTCAAGTTTGGTCACAGCCGCTGGTGTACTTTCAATGGCTTTATCCAACAAACGGTAACCAAATGTTCATGTACGAGCGTTGGGACTAAGAATCAAGATAGAGTAGCCCAAGCCAGAATTGATTGAATGCATGCAGAAATACCCACAAAATAACCTTTCCTCCTGTCCTGCAGCAAACAGACACGTGATAAGTGCCCAAACTAAGACAACTTGCATTGCCCTCATCCTCCTCTTTCTTCTGGCTGCATGTGAGTGACACGCCGCCGTCTCTTTTAAAGACACATGGTTCTTCTATTTGAATTGTTTACCCCTCTCGCTCTTCCCAGTCGTGTGGTTCCTTCCTCCCTTGTTGACGCCTTTGCTCACCCTCACCGACTTCATAAAGGCCCAATCTCCGCACGCCAAAGTCACGCAGCGCCCCGGTCTATCAAACAGACCTTCTCCACTCGACAACGTGCAGTACACAACTGCAACGGTGCGGTCCAGGGAGATTTCTAATATTCTACTCGAACCCATTTCTTTGTATGGGTGCTTTTGAATTCCTTGTCCTAACCCAACGTGCTGTGATTCAATAACAACGTTCAATATCGGTATGTGTGCTCTGGTCATTCCAGCTAATAATGATAATTTTCCCCTCTCATTCCATTCTGCAGGACTCGGGCACACTGCCTACTGAGATAGAAGCTAAGGTGCAGCATCTTCAGGTAAGAAGCAGATGATCTGTTTGGAAAAAATAAAATAGCCAATGTATATATATATTGTTCTTTGCTTTTGCAGGAGGCTCTGCAGCAGAAGCAGGAGCTCCTCGATAAGGTGAAAGTCAATGTTTGCACAAACTTCTACTTCAATTGGATCACTTTGAATGGTTGCAATGGGCTGGCGATAAGTCCAGGGTGCAAGCTGCCCAAGATCCCCAATAAGCCTCTGTTGAGTCATGCCCCGTCCCCCCCCCTCCCGTTTCAGATGAGGGCGCAATTTGAGGCGGACGTGCAAAATATATGGGACCACGTGAAAGGGGTGGAGTCCAATAGTGCGCAGAATCTGGACCACGAGGTCAACGTACTGATTAAGAGGATAGATGATCATAAGGAACAGTTTCAGTCCATCTCAAGACTCAACGGCAGAATGAAAGCTTTGGAGACCAAGATTGTCGAGGTAAATGGATGTTTTGAGGAACAAATGAAAAAGTGTGGTGGTGAACACAAGTAACATTGTGATTGCAGTTGTCGAGGGATTTGCTGGCCTCCCAATCACAGCCTGGGCTGCCTTGTCCTGACATCTCCAGTCAAAAACAGCTCACGCCAGAGCTTCAGCAGGCCATGGAGAAGTGGCTCACTGACCGCATCCAGGTGGGTTGGGACACAAAAAGTCAACGCTAAATCGTCTGACGTCTTGCTTGCTTATCGCACAGGCGCACAATGCCGTCAACCTGGAGGACAAAGGAATCTCCGCGTGCACACAGCCCTTGGCTAACAAAATGGCGGACTTTGCGCTTGAGACTCAAGGTGGGACACCCGGCACCTTACTCTTGGCTTTGTATGAATGTATTTGGAATATTTTACATCCCTGCATGTAACGTTCAGGTGCCAGCGTGATCAGCATCCGCTGTTCGGAAACGTATCGCACCCGCTCGGCCTGTCTGAGCTTTTTTGGATTTCCGTTGTGGTACCCGACGGAGAGCCCCCGCACTGTCATTCAGGTAATTATTTTCTCCTTAATTTATTTTGTTATATACCCGCCAACCTCCTTCATATTCCCTTCCCAGGGTGAGCCAATGCTGCTCCCGGGCAAATGTTGGGCCTTTCACGGTGCCCACGGGACCCTGGTCATCGCCCTGTCTCACCCCATAAGGATTACCCATGTGACGCTGGATCACGTGCCACGCCATAACACCCCCACCGGCCGAATCGACTCTGCACCCAAGGACTTTGAGGTCTATGTAAGTCAGCCAAAACGTATTGCAAAAAAGTCAATTACCCCTTGTGACTTTTTTCTTTTTGAACTGTATTCCCTCAGGGGTTGGAGGACGAGGTGGACGAAGGAACGCTCCTAGGAACGTTCACGTACAACGAGGACGGCGAACCCACCCAGACGTTTGAGCTGACCGTGAGTTTTAGTCCACAAATGCAATTCCGACAATCGTTCCCTGACGGTGACATCCCCTCTGCGCTTTTTTTGCCTGACGCAGCCCAGCAACATGATCTACCACGTGGTGGAGTTGCGCGTCCTCAGCAACTGGGGTCACATGGAGTACACGTGCCTCTACCGCTTCCGAGTGCACGGTACCTTGGCGACGGACACATGATGGCGCCTCCGCTGGTTGGAGTGGTGAGTCCCACTTGAAAGGTGTACTGAGCCTTCTTCACATAAATTGAAATCTATGCCAATACACCTTTACTATAGCAAAGCTGGTTCTCGGGCTCACTTTAGTTGCTTGTATTATTGTTGAAGGATGTACATGCGTGTTTAAAAAAAAAAAAAAAAAAAAAAAAAAATCATGTTGTCCCTGTTACTTAAATACTTGAATTTACTTTTTCTTTAAATCCTACTATTAGATCCATGAGGCCTGTCTTTATCAAACTGGTGAAAAGTACTTGAAACTTCTATGAAAGCAAAGTCAGGCAGGATGTAAATGTATTTTTTTTTGTGAGAGTATATTTTAGAAAAATTATGCCTTGTGTTCCACTATCATTCAGGGACGGAGTGCTTGTGGCAAAAAAAAAAAGATTATTCAAAACAACAAAATAGAAATGGTAGAAAAAAATGATGTGGCGGGCCGTATCTGGGGCCCCAGGCCTTGAATTTGACACCCATGGTCAATATGCTATAAAGAGTTGATATAATTATTTTTGACAGGAAGTGACGTATCGTATTTGAAAGGATATTTATAACTGCTTAGGTTATTGTACATAAATGACTGAATACAAGATGCTCTTTCCTTCTTGGATGTATACACTGAATAAATTAATCTTTGCTTAACTTAATGTGTTTTGACATCATATTGTAGAGTATATTAAAATCATGTAAAAAGGTATCATGAAAATAAAATTTTAGGTTAAAAAATGTAAATTATTTGTGTCCGCTGGAGGTCTCAGATCCTGGAGATGAATTGCATCATGGCTTGACCAAACATGATCCAACAAAGGCATAGATGTTTAGTGGACGTGAATGTCCAGGCTTCTCTCCTTGAGGGGAGAAACGCAGGAGCACATGCGAATGCTAGGGGAGACTTCTTGACATCAGGATGTGAGCGGAATGAAATCTTGATGAGGCACGTGAGACAAGACTGACAGCGAGGATGGAGTATTCACTGAAGAGTATTCATTTGTAAGTTGAGGTAAACACAAGGTTAAACTGACACCTCCCTGACACCTGTCAATCAAAAAGGGCATCCTCATTTTTCAAATTCTCGTTCTGCTATTCAATACTATGAGTCGTGGCAATAGCAGCTATTGCCACGACTCATGCCTTGCTCAAGGGTGCCATTAAGTGGGTAGCAAACAAATATGAAGCAATTGAAAGAATACATTAGAAAATGTATAAATTGACATGTTCTCATGTTTAAATATGTATTTACACATTTGTTGTTCAATTTTTTACTTTTGGAATCTTTTTATATAGAATATACAAAGATATACAAATGTAAAAAATACTGAAAAAATGATAGGAAACATGGAAACAACAAAATAAATACTACAAAAGTAGGAAATATGGAAACAATGAAATAAATACTACAAAAGTATATACGATACACTTTATATACTTTTGTAGTATTTTAGTTGTTTCCAAAAGTATAATATACTTTTGCAGGATTTCTTTTGTTGTTTCCATGTTTCCTTCTACTTTTTCAATATCTATTTTTTTACATTCGTTTATATTTTCACTTTTTTCACGTGAAGGGCCTGTCACCCTTCATTTTTATGTGTGCAAATTGAGCCTGTTATATACGTTGCCTGTTCATGTTTATCTGATTGATGACTGTATTGCTTGATTGATTATCCGGTTGGCAGTGATCTCTGAGGTAAAATATTGATTGGCCTGTTTACGTCACCAGACCCTCCCTCTTCCTCCTCTCTCTCCCTCCTCCCTCTCGCCCCCCTCCACCATCATTGTCCATCCTCAGCTCTCCATCCTCTTCCAACTCCTCCTCCCCTTTTTATCGGCGCTCCGTGCGCCTCAGCTCGGCCATGGTAGACTCCGGACCCGGCGAAGCTCCGACGTCGACGAGGAAGCCCTTTTCGGTCCCGGAGATTCCCCCTCTGGACCAGTTCGACTTCGGCCGCGCCAAGATCCGCGCCAACGTGCGTTGGCTGCTGTGCAAGTCGTACGGCTGTGCAGGTAAGAGCGAGCACCCCCTAAATGCGTGTGCTTGGGTGGGGCGGTTCCGTGGATAACCCGGCCGGCTTTTCCTCGCGCGTGTGCGTCTGTACGCTCCCTTTCAATCGTCCATTATCGGTGCGACAGCGATCTAATTATCGCTTATTTTATATCGAAGGGAGTCTTCTCACGCGTGGGTTGAGTCGATGCTGCAGAATTTGGTGTCAGGGTGACTCGTTTTGCATTATTGTTGGGGAGAAAAAAAAAACTACCGTTGCCCCATGCTTTATTTCTCCATCGTAATGTTTATGTGGGTGACGTCATCCTCGCACAATGCACATCGTGTATTTAATGCAAACACACATATATATGCTAACTGGTTAGCGGGGGCTCTGCCATTCTGTGACGTCATGCCTCTGCTACTTACCTTCTTTGCTGTTTCCATTGTTTGTTTTCTATGTGATGTTTCTTCCATCCACCCATTTTCTGCACCGGGGAGAACATGCAAACTCCACATGGGGGAGGGCTGGAGCTGGGAATCGAACCCGCACCCTCTGAACTGTGAGGCCAACGTGCTAACCAGTGCTCACCGTGCCACTGCCTATTTATTCCGAATAATATTACAAATATTAAGAAGCTTCCTAACTAGTGACGACATTCCCATTTTCCCAAACCTGCTGTAGTAATCGGTCTGATCATGCTCATTTGATGGGGGTATGTAAATGTTGGCAGACTCGCCTCCAGTCAGCTCAGGCGTCCTCCGAAGACCGCGACGTCTGAATGTGGGTCAGTGTTTCGGTGCCGTCTCACTCGATTTCTGTGAATCGCGTGACCCAGTTCTAACTTTAATACCGCCAGTCCAGCTGAGCTGTTTGTGCCGAAGACGACATTATCGTCTCGTAGGACATTAAGGGAACATTCACAGAGGAATGTTTTTGCTTGTCATTCTGACTTGGTGTTTGCGTTCAGTGCTGAGAACAGATCTACTTATCCATTATTTGTTCTCCCTCATCACAGTAACAGTTATGAATTGAGGCTTTCTCCAATATCTAAAAAAATATTGCTTTTAATCAAATTATGATTAATTGAGCAGCCCTAATCTGCAGAGAATGTGCCAGTGGAGATGCGAGAGCCACTCTACAAGGACCAGTATGACCAAGAGCACCTCAAGCCGGCCATCTCCGAGCTCCTCCTCTCCCCGGAGATCTACTGCAAAGCTCAGGCCCTGCTGCTCCAGGCCCCTGGGGGCCCCTCGGCCTTGGAGAACTCACCCTCTGACCACTGCGCCCTGCTTCAGTTCCTCACTAAGAAAGGTGTGGCTCCGCAGGTCCAGGATGTGGACGTCACAGAGGACGACCTCAGATGCACCCCCATCAAGATGGTAGGACTTCTGCTCAATGTTTTAAAGACGCATCATTAGGTACACCAGCGCAATCTGATGACCGCTATCAACATCCATGCTTTTAAAAAAAAAAAAAAACTAAACTATAGGGCTTTGACAAACAATTACATTCAGAATCTATTTTACCGTATTGGCCCGAATATAAGATGAGTTTTTTTTCATTGAAATAAAACTGAAAAAGTAGGAGTCATCTTACATTCGGGGTCTAGACAAAGGCCTTTTTCAAAGTCTTAAAAAAGAGGGGGTCGTCTTATAATCGAGGTCGTCCTATATTTGGGACAATACGGTAATTGATTTTTCGATGTATAAGAAAAAAAACAAAACAAAGGAAGAACGTCCCTCATGTTGAGCAAGTGTACCTTAACCCTACGATCCCCAATGTGGTTTTCTTTTCCGTTTTGGTTGCTGATGGGTGCAGAAAGCCCACCTGGCCTTGATGGACTCCATGATGTCACTGGCCGCCCGGGAGATCGTGGACAGGGTAAAAATGCCAGCAGGGGCTGAACAGATGGGTGTCGGAGCTCCTTGGGAGAACGCGCTCCTCTTCTGGGTCAACAGAGTGAGTCTACAATGGTCGCCTTTACTTACAAATCTGAAGTATAAAGAAAGTTCTTTTCACACTGCGCTGGCTTAAAAATGTCACACTGCATTCCGAGATGTTTATCCACCAGGAATTCAAAACCGCTTTATTTTCAGTTGAACCAGAAGCTGAAGGAAAGCACCGAGGAAGAAGAGACGCCCCAGCGGTCGCAGCAGAACGCTGATGTCCAAGCCTCTCAGGAAACGGTACAACTACTGTACATGCGCACACACAACGTGTGACTTCCCTCACGCAGGTGTGTCAGTCCACTTTCTAACATCGTCATCCTCATTGCGGCTCTCTGTTCCCCACCTCCCCCCAACCCGCCCTCTGGCTCATGCGTGTTATGGCACCTTGCTTTCCAGCAGGGCCCGCCAACTCGTTGGTACTGGAAGCTTGTCCCTGTAAGTTTGCGTTCTTCTGCATCTCCTCTCACAACGTGTGTGTATGTGTTGATGGATGCACTCGCCAAAACTAACGCCGAGGTGCCTGCTCGAAACGCCTCATTTAAATATTTCTATTTATTTGTGCCTGTTCATGTTTGTACTCTCAAGCCACAAGTGCATGTCGAGTTCCAGTGAGTCTTGATTGTTTTTACAAATAAACAAAAACTGACCGACGGACAGACTGATTTAATGACGGACAGACGCACCTGATGGGGAAGAGGGAGGTTAAGCCACATCCATCTTGTTTGTCCCCCCCCCCTCGCCTCTCCTCCTATTTGACCCCCCCCCCCTCCCCCTCCCTGTGTGCTGCAGTGTGCAGATTTCTTTCCAAGCGGAACTCCTTTGTCATTTTTATGCTTGTGTCCCTCTCTCTGCCATGCCACCGTCTAGCATGCTATCGCTTTTTGTTTGAAGGAGTCGGGGAACAAACCTCCAGTGGTAATGTATAACAGCTCGCCTTTGCGGTTAACCCCCCCCCCCCCATCACCACCACCACCCCAACCCACCAAGTAATCTAACGGCCACCCCATCTATAACTTTGAGCTCCCACAACAAACCTGCTGGAATGAAGCTTAGTCAGTGTCTATGCTTTTGCTACATCCTTAATTTTTTTTTTTTTTTCGCTTTTTCATGTTTTAGTTTTTCTTTTGCTATGCTTTTTTGAAAGCCGTCTGCACCCTTGTGTTTGATGTGCGCTTATTTTGTCACGCCTCAACATTAGGCACACTTGTACAATGTGTGAAAATTCAGGGAATCCAATTCGATTTCATTTGAATTTGGAATGAATTCAGATTGTGCAGGTGTACCCAATGAAGTGGCTGTTAAGAGTACATTTTCTTTCTTTTACTCTGGGCTTTTTCTTGCCGTGGCTTTGCAGCTTGATTTCTTTCTTTGGTTTTAATCACACGATCCCTCATTGCTTCTAAGTCCTAACATGCTAATGTGGATGTCTTTGGTGTCTGCTCCTCCATTAGATTCGCTACAGGAAGGACAAAGTGCAGTCGAAGCTGACTCCCACCTTCCCCCTGGTCAGCGCGGTCAAAGATCTGTCTAATGGCTGCGCTATAGCGGCTGTGCTGCATTTCTATTGCCCAGGGTTGCTGCCTCTCGAGGGTACACACACACACACACGCATCATCAATATCGTGGTACGCAAAAGTATCAATATTATTTCTCTATCAGATGTATGTCTGAAGGACACCATGTCAGTGGCTGACAGTCTTTACAACCTGCACCTGATTAAAGAGCTTTGTGAGAGCAGTTTGCAGAGCTGCTGCCTTCTTTCCCCGGAAGATCTTCTCTATGCTCCACCTCTTTTGCATGTAAGCTCCAACCTCTTTTAACTCCACTTCTTGAGAAGACAGGACCAAAAAAAAAATGGAGGAATGGAATATTGTACACACTCCGAGAAATAATCCTTTTTGATTAATGAAATACAGATTTGCATAGCAATTAAAGGAAATACTCTAGAAGTGATTTAGGATTGAATCCGAATTGCCATTACAATGAGAAAGACCAGCTAACGTTACATGGAGACTGTTTTGAAAGCGTTATTCAATTCTATGATGGTAATCCATTGTTTTGTTCTCCTCAGCTGAACATCATGAGCTTTGTAGCTGAGCTGCTGGAGTGGTTTGAGGTCAAGAAACCCGATTTTGTGCAACCGATACAAAACATTGACCTGACCGGTGAGTTTTATAGGCTATTAGTTGTGTGTGGTTTATTTTTTTAATTTTTTTTTTTTTATCACCCTCCATCTCAATTTCTAACTTGCACCTCTTCCTTGTCTTTCAGATGTCTCTAGTTTAGCGTTCTGTACCAGTCCTGTTAGTGGAAACAGCAACAGGTAGAAAACAATGTCGGTTCAGTGCAGAATCCCAACAACTATGTTCTCGCCAACACTTTTTTCTTGAATTCTATTCCAGCGGATCTCCTTCGTACATCTTCAAACACCCTTTTGTGACCGTCCCTTCTCCACTATCACCTGGTAAGACACATGGAAAAATTGGGACAAACTAAAACACAACCGGCATTCATGCACTAACTGCTGTCGACCACAGCTCACGCCCAGATGTTCCCACACAGATTCAACCATGTCACCAGCCAGCACTGCTCGCAATTTTTACTTAAAAAGTGTCTTCACGATGGTCCTTACATATTGCTTCTCTTGTGATTGTATATCCTTCCAGAAAACAAAACCTGGACTAAGAAACAAATAAGGTACACACTTGCTGGATGTGTTTTATTTTTTATAGTCACTGTGCTATTGTGTTCATACTTTGCCTTCATTTTCTATAACCGTCTTACTTTGGCTTCTGTGGTCTCACTGCATTCACTGCATCTTCAACCCCCCCCCACCACCACCATCACCCCCTGCAGTCATCCTCTGTCCTCAGCGACTTTCAGCATCCCATTTGGGCTGGACAGTGATGTTGATATTGTCATGGGCAACCCGATAGATTCTGTCTTTCGCTCTGCCAGCACGGACAGCCTGGGCACCAGCATCCCCGCAACGACCACGCTGGCGGGAATAACTCGCATACCGTACAGCCCCCCGGTTTGCGCTTCAGCGCCGTCACAGCGGTCTTCTTGGGGGCCTTATATGCACCCAGCGCCCCTGGGAGAGCTCCCCACGGTCGAGGAAGCGTTACAGGTGCCTCCTGGTGCGAAAGATCGGAACAAGGGAAGGACTGCAGTGAAAGATGTTTTGACGGCAAGACCGGAATCGAGGTTATGTCCCGAGGGCGCCCCTGCTGTTTTTTTCCTGCACTCCCCATTGGAGGACAATCCTCAGCTCAGTCATTCTGCCCCCTGCCGCTCGGGAGTCATTTATCGGCCGGTTTGCGGAGAGGCGAGTAATAACGGCGGTAGAGGGGAGAGGAAGGCGAGGCAGACGAATGGTGCGGCACGTGATGATGATTCATCAGAAGCGTTTGATGACACCCCCAGAAATGCCCCTGGTAATATGCGACCCGGTAAAAGTCATCAGGGAGACTACAGCCCACGCATGACAAGCTTTGCAGAGAAACGGGACGGCAAAAGAAGACATACCGTAGCTTCCGGGGAAGACTTTTCCACGACCCCGACAGCAACCACGCCCGGAACACCGCTCACTCCCTGCACACCAGCAGGAACTCAGAGTCAGAAGGACAACCCGGGCTTCAAAGTACCCGAGACGGGTTCCGAGGCCTGGGAGCTGGGAGCGCGTCTGGAGGAAAAACGCAAAAGCATCGAAGCTCAAAAGAGACGAATCGAGGCCATCTTTGCCAAGCACAGACAGAGGCTCGGAAAAACAGCTTTCCTCAAAATGAAACGGGAACAAGGTGAGGGAGGGGGAGAGGGAGCGGATGAGGACAACGTCTCTCTGGAGGAGCGCCTCGCTCGCATTGAGGAGCAGCTGAAAAGGGAGGAAGAGGAGGAAAAGACAGAAAGGGAGGTAGAGAAGGAGAAAGCCAAGCCATCCGTCGCCAACGCTCCACGGCTGGAGAAGCAGGTCACCTTCTCGATTAACAGCAAAAAAGGAGAAGAGCAAGAAAAAGGACCAGAGAAAGTAGGTGGCGGCATGTTGGTGGAGTATAATGAAATTGTCCAAAAACTGAGTGAAGCTTTGCAGTCACTGCAGAAGGACATGCATAAACTAACTGAACAGCAGCAGCAGCTTCTAGGAAACCAAAGACCAAGAAGCTCCCAAAAAGTCACCGCAAAGTCAAGACCCAAAAGTAACACCAAGGCGCCTGCCAAAACCCCTCCTGCCACACCCACAAAGACACCCCCAAGAACCCCTACCAAGAGCACCAGCAAAGCCTGGATGATTCCAAACGGCTCCAAAACCTCTTCTGTGTCTCCATCGTCCCGACGGACAAACCCTCTCTCTGCAGCTACTTCGCCAAAAACAATGGTCTCCTCCTCCTGTCCTGCCCCCCGCACCAAGATCCACATCTCTTCCAGCCCTCGCAGTCCCAAGCACCACCCAAGACCGCAAGCCCATCCACGACCCTCAGAGCTCAAGTTCCCCCCTCTCAATCGTGTTTTGACTCCAACTCGCACTGTGGATACCCTCCCCCACTTGCGAAGAGTGTCGCCCAGCAAGTGTCAAGTGCAGACAACGTCGTCCTTCCGCATCGGTGGACTTCCGGAAATTTCTCAGCCTGCGCCGCAACCCCACCATAGCACTTCGGACACGGCGTCTTGCGAGACACCGACCCAGTTTAGCCTGGAGCTGGAGCAGGACGATGCCGAGGCAGCCGTCGTGCCCGTGCCGCCTCCTCCGAGGGCCACCAGCGGCAGTAGCTCCGGCGCTCCTTCCGAATGCTCTTTTGAGAGCGAGACTTTATCCATTTCTGCCGCATACAGCACCGAACGAGATGGAGCGAAAGCTACCGAGAGGCATTGCGGTATCATTGAGGTGTCGCTGTCCTCTCTTGGAGAAGCGGAGGGAGGCACTGATGAACCTACAGATGAAGGGCGGGATTTTTCTTCCGACTCCATGAGTGACCAACTCGAATCTGCGGTGGAGCCTGGCGTAATCAATTCCGACAGCCCGGAGCAGTTGGATTCAGCCACGGAAGCTGGGAACTCTTCAGACCAACAAACGGAATCCAGTCACGCCGACGCTGCAGAACCACTCGGAGAAAATGAGCTTGGAGCCCGAGGAGGGATCGGATTCTACTTTAAGGTGAGTGCTCACAAATGATGACCAAGAAGAAACTTTTGTATTCAGTTTTGCAGATGATCATTAAAGTCTGTACCTCTGGTCTCCATGGTTCTCATTTGTTTCTTTGTGGTATCTGCAGGAGGATGTGGAGAACGAGGACGAAATGTCCCAGCGGAAGGCTCTGCTTTTGGAGAGGCAGCAAAGGAGAGCTGAGGAGCTGAAGAGGAGGCGACAAGAGCAAGAACATGAAAAAAGGTGAGGATCCATCAAAAGCAATGTCAGATGAAAAGCTAATATTGTTTTCCACAGAATGGACTCCTCCAACAAGACTGCTTCCTCTCCTTCCAACACACCCCGTGTGGGAAAAATCTCGCCCTGTCCCACTTCTCCCGCCACTCCAGTCCGGCGTGGAGGTTTCACGCGAGCCGAATACGCCCGGCGACAGCAGCTCCGGATTATGGACGACCTGGATAAGATGCTGCAGCAGAAGAAGTCCACCAACCTGGGACGATCGCCTGTCAAGAAGACAAGGCCACCACGGCCTCGCAGCGTCACCAGGGAGGAAACCCAGCTGTCCCTCAGCCCCGCCAAGAAAGCCACTGGTAAAGAAATACCAGCAATGTCAGTAAAGGATTGGTTGACGACTGCTTTTGTCTGTACAGTCCCCAAGTTGACCAATTCTCACTCGTCCCTCAACCTGGCAGCAGGAGACAATGATGGGGATAAGGAAGTCCAAAGGTGCTCATTGCATTTGCCATTACATCAGATGAGAACTTTTCAATCCGTTGATTGATTGGAAACTAAAGATTGCGTCTACTGTGTCTGTGATCTGCGCCTGACAGGAAATCGGATGTGCCTGCCGGATGCGCGACCCCAAGCGGACTTGCGAACCAGAACGGAGACTGGGATGCTGGTTCCAATGGAACCTCACCAGCCCTGGAACACACAGGTATGGAGCACCTTGGCAAACCTCTGTGAACACACCCGTAGTTTTTCCAACAACTTTTATGATTGCCTGGTCAGGTCTGAAGCTCTTCAAAGAGCCAAGCTTCAAGTCCAATAAATTCATCATCCACAACGCTCTGTCTCGTTGCTGCTTGGCCGGGAAGGTCAACGAGCCCCAGAAGAACAAGATTGTCGAGGTACGAGCACATCCATCAATGGCGTTTCAATGAGAACATCAGTTTAGTTCCGATTTTGGTCGGATTGGGTGTGTAAGGGTCGAGGGATTCACCATTGAGTAAGCAGCAAATGGTTGTCCACCATTTTGATCACCTCTACCGCAGGAGATGGAGAAGAGCCCCGCCAACCACTTCCTTATCCTCTTCCGGGACGCCAGCTGCCAGTTCCGCGGCGTCTACACGGCCAACCCCGATTCAGCGGAGCTTGTGCGCTTGACCGGCGTGGGCCCCAAAACGGTAAGCTCGACCCAAGTGGAGTCCATGTACAAGTACAGCTCAGACCGGAAGCAATTCAGCGCCATCCCCTCAAAGACCTTGGGTATGAGCGTGGACGCATTCACCATCCCTGGATACCTGTGGCACGGTGGAGGGGCAGCGGCTACGGGTGGGGGTGGAGGAAGCAGCAGACGGGCGAGCTTGGCAAAGGCGCTCGTTTCCAAGTGACCAATTCTCAAGCTGCTTTCGAAAAGACCAGAAAACTTATGAAGGTGATTTTGTACTTTGAAATGATGGGCTTTAGCATGCACTTGAATGAAGTGGTGGCCTAAAAATGACTTCCATGCGTGAAATGACACATTAAATTCTTCTCAATCAAGAGAGCACATGATTTGTTCAATCAGAAATGGAGTCAGACGAAGGGAACTGGACGGCAAGATTGATTTACGTCATGACTTCATAGCAGTTAAGTATGCCCCCTGCCTGCTGAGCCGATATTCATCAACATTTTTGTTTTGTATTGTTTTAATCATATTAAGAACTAATTTAATAACTTTTAAAAATAATGTCTTTAACTGTTTCACGTTTGAGTGTGTGAATTCCTGAAGCCATGAACGCACCACGGGGCAGGTCTCAAATCCTTCCATCCATTATCTGAGGTGAACTGCTTATCCTGCATTTCTTAACCGTGCCGCTTGCTCTCAAATCGATCATAAATCAAATTAAATTCTAGTTTGCGTATGAATAATGAAGCAATGAGCCCTGCAGGATTTCCATCACTATGTATTGCACCTTTTTCTGACCACCCCAAATGTTGCTGACTATTTCTCATTGCATTTTATAGTTAAAAAAAAAAGACCATGGCTTTTATTAGCAAAAAAAAAGGACTATGGGAAAGTTCATTTTCCACACAAAGTTCCACTCACAAATTGTAATATGAACTTGTTCATTTCATCGTTCACAATTGAAATTTTCAGATTTAATTTGAACGTTCCAAAAAATGACAAGGTCATATTTCATTTCTTCGCCGATCAAAAAAAGAATTTGCTGTGAGGTGCTGCTATCCTAAATACAAGAGAAACTTGCTTGAAATATCTGGAGGGTCTGTCATCACACTTTTGTCGCATATTGATAATTGCCGTTCAAAACCACTCATTGGGCCCAGAATGATTGCATTCGCAAAAACATTGACGAAGCAACTTTTGTTCATTCAACATGTTCAGATACAACACTGTCAACTTACAATACTTCCTCTGCATCAAGCTGTCAAAAAAATGGCACCAAAAGCATTACTTTTAAGTTACAGAGTGGAAGACAGGCCCTCAAATAAAATCTGTGACTAGGTAAATCGACAAATAGCTGTTTTAATTTCAAGTGCAAACTAGATTTCTTTTCAGAAATGAAACAGCGACTTATACAACGCCGATTCCTGTTTTTAGCGTTACCTTCTACCCAACTCAGCAGCTAATTGTCATTTTTTGATGCATATGTGAGTGACTAGTGAAGCACAAGGAGTTAACATAGTGGATGTCGTAGCCGTTTCCACTTAGACGCCATCTTGTTGGGGGTTGGCCAAAACTGGCAGCGTGCCGTTCGCCAGGTTGGTGTCCCCCTTGGGTTCCAGTGAGACGGCCACGGAGGCGAACCCAGTGGCGTTGGGCGGCACGTCTGTCAGGACCTGAGCCGAGGTAGGGGCAGGGCTTAGGTTGATCAAGAGGCGGGAAGAAGAGGGGCTTGGGGGGGTGTCCAAAGGTGTGTCAGTAGGCGTGTCTGAGGTGTTGGATGATTTCAGGTTGGCGGTGGTGAGGGAGGGGGAGTCTGCAAGGTGATCCAATGGGAGTTCGGCAGGAGGGCTCGGTGGCGTCCTGGGGGTGTGAGCAGGGGTGGGCTCTTCTGGATCTGAGCACACTGGCGACCCCTTGGATACGTACCACACCTCGTTGTGCCTGTTGAGAAGCTTTAAGGGACTACACGCACGAGCACAAACACACAGTGAAACTTCATGAGAATATATACATAGTATTTAAAAATTGTAAAATCATCTTTCTCCATTGAAATGAATGAAAATGCCATTTATCGGTTTTACAAAAGTTTTTTTAACTAACAACAAAATAAGAACGGATGACTTATTGTGACACTGACGCATTAACTGAATAGCCATTTTACTGCTTTGCATTTTATTGCCGTCTTTTGCCACCTGGGGGCAATATAAAGCAGACTGTGCATAGAACTGCACAGTATAGAGGTCTTGGCTCTTCACAGAGGATAAAGAATGCATGTATTTGTTTTATTGGTTGTCTAATGTGCATTGTTTAACAGCTAGCATTTTGAAAACCTCGTAAATCATGTATCGAGGCATCGCTTAATTGTCTCAAAGTCAAACAGTTCCCCCTCAACAATTTCTTGCAAAAACATTAGCATTTATTTCACACTCCTCAGACTAATGCTATGTAATGTACGCACCTGTCGTAGCCCACACCATAGTGGTAGGTATGATTGTAAGATGCCCGCACTCTGTCCAACTCTTTCGTCAGCAGGTGCGCATGAAGCCTGGACGTCACCGACAACATCCAACCTCCGTAGCTACGCACATAGACGTCCATCTCGGGCATCTCGGTGAAGTACAACTAGTGGGACAGGGGTGAAAACTTACATGGTAAGCAGAGCTGCAATGAGTTTTATTAGTGGCGACCTTGTGACATCTATTTCCAGACACACACGCGGATTGTCCCCTCACCTTGTCATTGGTCGGTGCGGGCGGCTTGTCTTGATAGGCTTGCGGCAGCGGGAAGTTGAGCGTGTAGACAGCCGGCTCCCACATTTTGGTTTCCCCCGGGATTTTAACCAGCACGGGCGCCGTCATCTCCATCTGTACACCTGCCGGCAACACACAGACTCTCACTGTCATGGAGGGGCGGGCAACATTTTCCCAGTTTGCTTTTGTCACCTGCTTCATTGGCACCGGTGATGTACTGAAAAAGTCTCCTGAAGGCCATGGCAGCACCCACACCCATGAAGTAGGCCTCGGCGTCTGTGGACACCCAGCGAGTGGGGCTGTAGTGTCGCACCTACACACAATCACAGTCAGCATTTTTGCTCTTTCTTACTTAACCCTTAGATGTGCAAGTCTTCCATAAGTGGGTTAAAAATGACGGCTAATAAAAATGAACCAATGAAAATCATGCAATACTATGGATGGATTTAATGTGCTGTAATGCTCAATTTACTGACATTGATCATAACCAAGATGTCATCACTCACTTCATATTCATCTGTTTTGCAGACCAGCTCAAACTCCAGACATTCCTTTGACTCGGTGCAAAAGCTGTTATTGGTGCTCGGGCTGCAACCGGTACAAAGAGTAACAGTTGTATTTTTCATTGTTAGAACGGACCGGTCGTTCGGAATCTTCTCGATGGCCACCGTGCCCTGCCTGCACTGTACACGTCTATCCTTTGCTAGCATGCAACTTACCCAACACTTGCTTCAGTGGTAACCACAAGAGCCAACACTCCTAATATTGACAGGAAAGTCCTGCAAAGACGCAAACATGTATATTTGGAGGTGAGTGAATGTTGATTCAAAACATTTATCTTCAGTAATATGTCTTATATGTAGGCGTCACAGTGACACACTGGTTAGAAAATCCGCCTCACAATTCAGAGGGTGCGGGTTCGAGTCCACGTTCAACCCTCGCCATGTGGAGTTTGCATGTTCTCCCCGTGCTCATACAGAAACTTTAATTATGGGTTGACTCTGGTACTAGTGTCGTACCATTTTGAAAAATTCCAAACCATATTTTGAAACTGAGATTTTGTGTGTGGGCGGGGGCATAAGTACGGGAGCGTGCAGACTGCGTGTGGCGCATTATGACTGCAGCAAGAAGGAAAGCGTGGTGTTACTGCTGCATCATGATCCATGTTTGATCTCCTTTTCTCCTCTGTTCCCACGAGCAAAGACATTGGGAGGTCAAGAGAAATTTCAGAAAGCAAAAATACTTTAAAAATTCCCACCAAGCTCCCATAGATACAACTCTTATAATTTATTACAATGTTCGTAGCAATGACGTTAATATTCTCTATTTTCCCGTGATAAAAACATTAAATGTGTGTGTGTTTGTTTGATTGTGTGTCACTTACATGGTCCCGCGTGTGTGTCCTTCCCGCAGAAGATGAAGGCGCCGTGAAGTTGATGCGGTGGTGGAGGTGGAGGAGGAAAGAGGAGTACTGCGCTATAGCGTTGGCTCGTCAGTGAACGATTTGTTCAAAAGAACGAATCCTTTCCGTGATCGAGAGTGAACGAATCGTTCTTTTCGCAGTTCATATGACTTCAACCAGTAGGTGTCGGTAATGCGCATTGAAGCTGGTGCCACCTCGCCGTAAAACAAAACGAAGAAGAAAATGACATAACTTCCGGTTCACCATCAACTGAACGGATCTGTGAGTGAACGAGTCAGTGAGTGGAACGGTTCAGTGAGGGAACGAATCGTGACTCTACGTTCGCGAACGAGTTAATGGGTGAACTGCCTTCCTTCCCGTGCAGCAACGGATCATTCAGTGAACGTGTTGCGTGAACTATGTAAGTCAGAATGTAGATTTATGATTTGCCAAGGAACGAAAGAACAGTGCACTCAGTGAAACACCACTTCTTTTATACACGTTTTCTCCAAGCTAACGGCTAACTTTATTGCATGAAGGGATTAGCCGTTATGTAACAACGGGGAGATTATGCTTCTCTTTGGGTAATCTTGATTTTATAACACTTTTAAAATAACGCGTATGCATATATAAATATTGTTATCCAATATATCTACTGCAATTTCACATTAGATTACTGGTTTGAAATTTACTTTTATTATTTTATTATTATTTTAATAAACTTATACAAAAACTTGTCTGGTGTTTTATTCCTTGTTTTTATATTCTTTTATATTATTTTAAAACAAAGATCAGTTTACTGCTTTATATGTTTTACGTTGTTTTATGAGTTGGTGCTTGAGTTTACTGCTTTATATGTTTTACGTTGTTATATGAGTTGGTGTCCCCTTAAATAACAAATGTCGGCATAATGGGGTTTTTCCCAACCTTTTATTCAAACCCATTCGGTATAATAAAGCTATCAACTACAACCCAACAAATACAAAATTTAAACATCAATGTCGAGATACAGGGCTGGACTGGGAGATTTTTTTCAGGACAGGAATCAGTCACATGCATGTTCACCCCCACACTTAAATGCATGGCACAAGGTCTAGCTCAGTGGCCTAATGGTAGAGTGTCTACCCTGAGATTGGAAGATCATGGTTTCAAAACCTGGGCCTGGCCAGTTGAGAATATGACTATTGTTGGGTCTTTACCTTTTTACAAGCGAAACACATTTGTGCGCACACACATGCACACAATCATTCTTTGGGTTTTGTTGTGGGTGGTCACAGATATCTGAGATATCTCAGAGAGAGAGAGAGAGAGAGAGAGAGAAAGAGATTCCCTTTTTAAAGTGGCCTGTTATTAGGTACACTTGAAAATGGCGGTGTACCTAATGGAGTGTCTATGTGCTTCCCTCGTTAAGCGCAGCTGCGTGAAAAGTTTTAGCCACTTTCACGTTCAAAAGGAGCTAAAACTTTTCACGCACCTGCACTTAACGAGGGAATCACTCGGACACTCCATTAGGTACACCGCCATTTTCAAGTGTACCAATAACAGGCCACTTTATTAGGGAAATATCATGGTCAAAGGTGACAGGTGTCAAGCTCTAGTCCTCGGGGCCGCGTTCCAACATGTTTTCCAAGTGACCCTCGTTAAGCGCACCTGCGTGAAAAGTTTTAGCCACTTTCACGTTCAAAAGGAGCTAAAACTTTTCACGCACCTGCACTTAACGAGGGAATCACTCGGACACTCCATTAGGTACACCGCCATTTTCAAGTGTACCTAATAACAGGCCACTTTATTAGGGAAATATCATGGTCAAGGGTCACAGGTTCAAGCTCTAGTCCTCCGGGCCGCGTTCCAACATGTTTTCCAAGTGACCCTCGTTAAGCGCACCTGCGTGAAAAGTTTTAGCCACTTTCACGTTCAAAAGGAGCTAAAACTTTTCACGCACCTGCACTTAACGAGGGAATCACTCGGACACTCCATTAGGTACACCGCCATTTTCAAGTGTACCAATAACAGGCCACTTTATTAGGGAAATATCATGGTCAAAGGTGACAGGTGTCAAGCTCTAGTCCTCGGGGCCGCGTTCCAACATGTTTTCCAAGTGACCCTCGTTAAGCGCACCTGCGTGAAAAGTTTTAGCCACTTTCACGTTCAAAAGGAGCTAAAACTTTTCACGCACCTGCACTTAACGAGGGAATCACTCGGACACTCCATTAGGTACACCGCCATTTTCAAGTGTACCAATAACAGGCCACTTTATTAGGGAAATATCATGGTCAAAGGTGACAGGTGTCAAGCTCTAGTCCTCGGGGCCGCGTTCCAACATGTTTTCCAAGTGACCCTCGTTAAGCGCACCTGCGTGAAAAGTTTTAGCCACTTTCACGTTCAAAAGGAGCTAAAACTTTTCACGCACCTGCACTTAACGAGGGAATCACTCGGACACTCCATTAGGTACACCGCCATTTTCAAGTGTACCTAATAACAGGCCACTTTATTAGGGAAATATCATGGTCAAGGGTCACAGGTTCAAGCTCTAGTCCTCCGGGCCGCGTTCCAACATGTTTTCCAAGTGACCCTCGTTAAGCGCACCTGCGTGAAAAGTTTTAGCCACTTTCACGTTCAAAAGGAGCTAAAACTTTTCACGCACCTGCACTTAACGAGGGACTCACTCGGACACTCCATTAGGTACACCGCCATTTTCAAGTGTACCTAAGAACAGGCCACTTTATTAGGGAAATATCATGGTCAAAGGTCACAGGTTCAAGCTCTAGTCCTCCGGGCCGCGTTCCAACATGTTTTCCAAGTGACCCTCGTTAAGCGCACCTGCGTGAAAAGTTTTAGCCACTTTCACGTTCAAAAGGAGCTAAAACTTTTCACGCACCTGCAATTAACGAGGGACTCACTCGGACACTCCATTAGGTACACCGCCATTTTCAAGTGTACCTAATAACAGGCCACTTTATTAGGGAAATATCATGTTCAAAGGTCACAGGTTCAAGCTCTAGTCCTCCGGGCCGCGTTCCAACATGTTTTCCAAGTGACCCTCGTTAAGCGCAGCTGCGTGAAAAGTTTTAGCCACTTTCACGTTCAAAAGGAGCTAAAACTTTTCACGCACCTGCACTTAACGAGGGAATCACTCGGACACTCCATTAGGTACACCGCCATTTTCAAGTGTACCTAATAACAGGCCACTTTATTAGGGAAATATCATGGTCAAAGGTCATAGGTTCAAGCTCTAGTCCTCCGGGCCGCGTTCCAACATGTTTTCCAAGTGACCCTCGTTAAGCGCACCTGCGTGAAAAGTTTTAGCCACTTTCACGTTCAAAAGGAGCTAAAACTTTTCACGCACCTGCACTTAACGAGGGACTCACTCGGACACTCCATTAGGTACACCGCCATTTTCAAGTGTACCTAAGAACAGGCCACTTTATTAGGGAAATATCATGGTCAAAGGTCACAGGTTCAAGCTCTAGTCCTCCGGGCCGCGTTCCAACATGTTTTCCAAGTGACCCTCGTTAAGCGCACCTGCGTGAAAAGTTTTAGCCACTTTCACGTTCAAAAGGAGCTAAAACTTTTCACGCACCTGCAATTAACGAGGGACTCACTCGGACACTCCATTAGGTACACCGCCATTTTCAAGTGTACCTAATAACAGGCCACTTTATTAGGGAAATATCATGTTCAAAGGTCACAGGTTCAAGCTCTAGTCCTCCGGGCCGCGTTCCAACATGT
The DNA here is from genome assembly GCF_059516105.1 of Syngnathus floridae. Classification (NCBI taxonomy): domain Eukaryota; kingdom Metazoa; phylum Chordata; class Actinopteri; order Syngnathiformes; family Syngnathidae; genus Syngnathus; species Syngnathus floridae. Next base: position 17,869,642 of record NC_142416.1, on the reverse strand, counting down.
TTTCCAAGTGACCCTCGTTAAGCGCAGCTGCGTGAAAAGTTTTAGCCACTTTCACGTTCAAAAGGAGCTAAAACTTTTCACGCACCTGCACTTAACGAGGGAATCACTCGGACACTCCATTAGGTACACCGCCATTTTCAAGTGTACCTAATAACAGGCCACTTTATTAGGGAAATATCATGGTCAAAGGTCACAGGTTCAAGCTCTAGTCCTCCGGGCCGCGTTCCAACATGTTTTCCAAGTGACCCTCGTTAGGCGCACCTGCGTGAAAAGTTTTAGCCACTTTCACGTTCAAAAGGAGCTAAAACTTTTCACGCACCTGCACTTAACGAGGGAATCACTCGGGCACTCCATTAGGTACACCGCCATTTTCAAGTGTACCTAATAACAGGCCACTTTATTAGGGAAATATCATGGTCAAAGGTCACAGGTTCAAGCTCTAGTCCTCCGGGCCACGTTCCAACATGTTTTCCAAGTGACCCTCGTTAAGCGCACCTGCGTGAAAAGTTTTAGCCACTTTCACGTTCAAAAGGAGCTAAAACTTTTCACACACCTGCACTTAACGAGGGACTCACTCGGACACTCCATTAGGTACACCGCCATTTTCAAGTGTACCAATAACAGGTCACTTTATTAGGGAAATATCATGGTCAAAGGTCACAGGTGTCAAGCTCTAGTCCTCGGGGCCGCATTCCAACATGTTTTCCAAGATTCCCTTGTTAAGGGCACCCTAATAAAGTGGCCTGTTATTAAGGACACTTGAAAATGGCGGTGTACCTAATGGAGTGTCTATGTGCTTCCCTCGTTAAGTGCAGCTGCGTGAAAAGTTTTAGCCACTTTCACGTTCAAAAGGAGCTAAAACTTTTCACGCACCTGCACTTAACGAGGGAATCACTCGGACACTCCATTAGGTACACCGCCATTTTCAAGTGTACCAATAACAGGCCACTTTATTAGGGAAATATTATGGTCAAAGGTCACAAGTGTCAAGCTCTAGTCCTCGGGGCCGCGTTCCAACATGTTTGCCAAATGACCCTCGTTAAGCGCACCTGCGTGAAAAGTTTTTGGTCACTTTCACGTTCAAAAGGAGCTAAAACTTTTCACGCACCTGCACTTAACGAGGGAATCACTCGGACACTCCATTAGGTACACCGCCATTTTCAAGTGTACCTTATAACAGGCCACTTTATTAGGGAAATATCATGGTCAAAGGTCACAGGTGTCAAGCTCTAGTCCTCGGGGCCGCGTTCCAACATGTTTTCCAAGTGACCCTCGTTAAGCGCACCTGCGTGAAAAGTTTTAGCCACTTTCACGTTCAAAAGGAGCTAAAACTTTTCACGCACCTGCACTTAACGAGGGAATCACTCGGACACTCCATTAGGTACACCGCCATTTTCAAGTGTACCTAATAACAGGCCACTTTATTAGGGAAATATCATGGTCAAAGGTCACAGGTTCAAGCTCTAGTCCTCCGGGCCGCGTTCCAACATGTTTTCCAAGTGACCCTCGTTAAGCGCACCTGCGTGAAAAGTTTTAGCCACTTTCACGTTCAAAAGGAGCTAAAACTTTTCACGCACCTGCACTTAACGAGGGACTCACTCGGACACTCCATTAGGTACACCGCCATTTTCAAGTGTACCAATAACAGGTCACTTTATTAGGGAAATATCATGGTCAAAGGTCACACGTGTCAAGCTCTAGTCCTCGGGGCCGCATTCCAACATGTTTTCCAAGATTCCCTTGTTAAGGGCACCCTAATAAAGTGGCCTGTTATTAAGTACACTTGAAAATGGCGGTGTACCTAATGGAGTGTCTATGTGCTTCCCTCGTTAAGCGCAGCTGCGTGAAAAGTTTTAGCCACTTTCACGTTCAAAAGGAGCTAAAACTTTTCACGCACCTGCACTTAACGAGGGAATCACTCGGACACTCCATTAGGTACACCGCCATTTTCAAGTGTACCCATAACAGGCCACTTTATTAGGGAAATATCATGGTCAAAGGTCACAGGTGTCAAGCTCTAGTCCTTGGGGCCACATTCCAACTTTTGAATGAACTGATTATAAAGATTCAGTTCACTTAAAAGAACTGGAATGCACATCAGTACTGCACTATGACACACCAGAAATCTCCAGCACAGTACCTCAGCACGCCAGGGGGAGGAGTGAGAAGGACATAGCATTAATATTGAGCATCTTCATAAGCCAAAGATGAGAGGAGCGACACCCAGAACACCAGCTTTATTATAGACAGGTCACAGACGTTTAAAAAAAAAAAAAAAAAAAGCAAACTTCAATTAACTTTATTCATATTTCACCAAATAGAGTCCTCAAACACAGCAGGCACGCATGCACTTGAGCATGTCAGTCGAACTGGCTTGCTCTCACACTATTTCCAAGTAACTGAAAGCAATTGCAAGTCTTTCTGCTGGAGGGGTTGCGAGGGCTCTGTGTCTCACATTATTTACACTCACTACACTTGAATACCAACAATCGATACCAATAATTTGTCAATAAAATAGGGTTATACCCATAGTAGGCTAAAACAAAAACCAAAAGCCGGCAAAAGGAAAGAGATGGTCATGTTTCAGAGCGGGAATGGAGGAGGAATAAACAAAAAGGCGGTTGGGTTTGTGATCAATAAACTGGGTTTACCTTGAGAACCTAATACTGAAATCTTCCGTAAAACATGTCCGAAAATTAACATGGTGGCTTTGACCAAACAGCGAGCCTTGAATGTTGCGATTGGCCAAGGAGGAAGGAACCTGAGCATGTGTGTGGCGGGGAAGAAGGGGGATTCTTGTGTTCTAAGGACCTGATCACACACTATAGAGAAAGGCTTGATGCACCCGTGCCGTGTTAAATAGAAATACGCGCGCACGCACACACACATGAAGAGCTAAAATGTTCTTTGGAGACAGCGAGGTCAGGCCTCTCGTAAGTCCGTCCATCCGTTTGTGTCTGTCGTAAGAGACAATAAAGTCTGTTTGCATAGGCAGGTAGTGGGAAGGAGCATCCGAAAAAAGGGGAGCCTGTGGCAGTGGTTGGTGAAGAAGCCTTGGTCCATGTGTGTGCGTGCCACTCTGTGCACATGACGCTCCTCCCCAAAAACAAAGGCCCCGCACCCCCTGCTCACAAGGTGGCCTCCTTCTGCCGCTCGCGTCCGTTAGATGTCTTTTTAACTTTGGAGATGCCCTCCAGAGCACCCGACTCCGTTACGCTGCACATACGGAAAATCAATCCAGTCAATGGTAATATGTTTCAAAGTCGCTAACATTTAAAATTGAGTAAAGGGTTACATTTCATCCATCTCCTCATCTTCTTCATCCTGGGGCAGCTGGAGATAAGGATTGTTGGAGGCAGGCCGGAATTTGTAGCCCGTCAACACAAAGAAGATCAGAGTGGATACTTCCACAAGAAACTGAGGAGGGCAGTGGCGAGACAAACGTTAATATCACCATCGCCGCCGCCATTTAATTTGACTGTTTACTTCAATGGTACCTCATAGCACCACTGCCACTGGAAGGGCATGGTGACCTTCAACAGAATGGCGATGATCCGTGTGAAGTAGATGTAACACACAATCTGAAGGAAGGAAAAGAGCAATCAGGTCACTGGGTCAATAGACAAGCAATGTAAACGAGTTGATGGCCGAATCCCACCATGACGTAGTAGTGACGGAAGAGCTTGAGCTTCTCTAAATTCATGGCAGCTGGAGGTCAAAAACAAAATCAAATCCATCGTTCATATGATTGCATTCCCTTTGATATTTGGGAAACTCACCTTTTCCATCCGTGCTTGAAGCCTCTTGGAGGTGACGGATGGACCTGCAAAACACATTAAACAATAAAAAAAAAGTTCTTTCTAATGCAAAACACTCACAACTGACCAGACGACCGGGAACAGGATGGCGCCGCAGCAAATGAGGTCGACCAAGAAGAGGATCTCCTTCCACAGGGGGTACTCGCTGGAGCCTTCTTCTGTGGACTCGATGATAATGAAGGCCACGTTGGCCAGGCACTGCAGCCGTAAACACGCAAGCACGTCAACAACGACAACAAAAATCACTTCGGGGTCTTGCACGACAAGTTTGACCTGCAAGGGGATGACGATCATAAAGATTTTCTTCTCCTTATCAGACAGGATGTACTTGACAAAAGCCCAGCCAGTGCCGATCAGTGCCAGCGTGATGAACAGCAGCGCTCCCTTGAGCCTGGGAGGGAGCAATAGGAGTTACACTCAAAGCAGATTTTTGTACAAAAATGTAAGAGTCGCCAGCCTCACAGGTGAGTGATGTAATACATGACGGCCCAGCCTTCGATGGGATGACCCTCGGTGTTGATGAAGTGATAGTTGATCTGAAAAACAACAAGAAAGGCTTTGAATGATTTCCCTTCCTCCATAATACTTTACTTCTAAATCATAAAGTCATATCCAGGATGCACTAAATTATTCATGATAGCACTTTTTTTTTTTTTTCCCATATAGACATGGCTGTGGGCTGTGTGGTTTGGACTCACGCTGTGGAAAACCAGCGAGGTGGACTTGGTGAAGGCCAGTGCCGCCATAAGCCAGTGGATCTTAAAGACGCTGTACCTGCAGACACAAGGCAACCGACATTGGTGATCTCTCCAAATTCTCCTTCAAGTGAGGGACCTGCACCCAGTTACTTGCTTTACCTGTGCTTCATCAACGTGTACACCCACACCATTGCGGCGACGAAGAAGACTGCGGCCATACCGATGTAGAGGCGGGAGAGCGGGATTTCGGCCGCCGACAGGAAGCCACCAGGATTCTTCTCTGTCATCTCCAGCTACGAAGGACACGCTAAGGTTCAATTGAGTGTGTGGGGTTGTGGTGGTGGGTTGGCACGAGACCACAGTCAACTCACGGTGAAGGAGTATGGCCGGTTGATGCCAGGCACCATGTTCTGGCAGTAGTAGAAGTTCAAGTTGTACAGGCCTTCGGCCAGCAGGCCCAAAAGCAGATGAAACTGTGGAAGAGGAGGAGGGGGAGGTCAGGACCAATCAAATGCCTGCGTCTTGCGAAGAGAGTGTTGAAAGTGCTCTTACGTTGAACGCGTAGGTGTCATTCACTTTCTCCAAAGCTAGCGCCAGCTGTTTGGTGGACGCCAACTAAATGCAAACACGTTAGGTCATTTCGACTTTCACATCACGGACGCAGGAGGAGACTATCGAGTCACCTGGAATTCAGTTGTCAGCTTTTCTGCCGTCTTAGCTTCCTTCGTCTGATCCACGGCCTCTGCGTTTGTTTCCACCTTGGCCTCATCTGCAGTTTTGTCAGGCGACTTTGCCGTTTTGTCAGACGACTTTGTCGTTTTGTCAGGCGACTTATCGCCGTCTTGAGCCTGCTCCGCCGGCTTAGCTGGAGTCTCAGCAGGAGCCTCCCGGCTGGACCTCTGACCTGAAGCACACAAACATCCCAATTTGGAACTGCTTGCAAAACGCAGAATATTTCAGTTTAAGGCCGACAATATAACACTTCAGTTAGCAATCAGCAGTATGACATCTAAAAAAAAGCTAACCCCTTCCTCTTACATTGATCGTGTTAAAATAGAATAGACGGTGGAAATGACACAGACCTTTCTCTTTGGTCTGCACATTGGCCTTTGGTTTGCCGGTCAATATGTTGTCTTGATCACCGAGGACACGCACGTTGACGCTACACAGCGAGAGCACGGAGAACATTAAGAACATTCTGACAACGTCAACACACGCACACAAACACCCACCTGAGATCGTTGATGTCAATAAGAAAGAGAATGAGCGGTTCATTGTTGGTTACTTTAGTGAGTGTGAGAGGGCACGTCTCAGTCTCTTCGGCCTGAGAAAAAAAGGGAGGGGGGGGGGCATGTAAACAAATGTTGTATTGTCTAATGATAATTATGTTGTCATATTTCATGCTTTTTCCAGGAACAATGGGCAATTTAAATGGGAAATATCACACAGCACAAAAAAAAGACAGGTAAGTCGTTCTTTACAAACATCAAATGACCAAATGCAGGAGAATGGTGACGAGTTCCAAAATGGACAAAAAAAAGGGGGATTTTCCTGCTTAATTCATTTTCCACAAACACAATGTTATCCAGAATAATAGTAATAAAAATTCACCCAATACCATTTAGCTCAAAAATATGACCCAAATTTCCTCTCACATGATCGGATTGTGGCAAATACTCACTGTGTAAGATAAGACTCCGCTCACACGTGCCCTGGAGAGGCTGAACCCAACCTGAAATGAAACAAAAAGCAAATGGGTAATGAATGACACGATGAAGCGTGATATATATATATTTTTACTTCCCCTTAGCACAAGAGAACACGTTAACCAAAACAGCCTGTTGTTGCAGACAGCTCAACGTAAAGCTTCTTACTGGGTGTGCACTATAGTTGACAAGCTGCTGTGGGATCCGGAGAGAGTGGAGGTTCACATCCAGAGTACCGTTAGCATAGAAGCCAAAGGTATTGAGGTGGACAAAGAAGCGAGTTTCATTCTGTGAAAAACAAGACCAATTCATTAGTGACACACAACTCCATATCAGTTAATCAGTGCGTGCTTAATAAGATTTTTTTTGGGGGGGTCTCGAAAACGTACCTGTCAACACAAAACATTTGCTACAGTAAAGACTCGATAAAGCGAACTAACCGGCTCTAGAGGCATGCTAGTTCCCCAAGCTAATAAGACTGTGGTTTTTGACTTACCTTCAGGATGAGTTTATGTATCCTTGCCTTACTACCATCCAGAAGAAAGACGAGAACTAATGCGGCCACGACGCCAGCTCGGTGCGCCACAGCCATGTTTCCCAAAATGAAAAGCTATGCTACCGAGCCAAAACGATGGACGGAGCGGCCGCTATCGGTCTCACAACAACACACCAGGGGAAACGTAGCGAGAAGATAGCCGTCGAAATTTAAGTAGAATCGCGTCGTATTGTCAAAAAAACACTAGTGGTCTGATATGCTGTGCTTTCATCGCAACGGCAACATTAGCATTTAGCTATTAGCTCATCTCGCTTCCTGGTGTTCGACTCGTATGACAATTGCCAAACATTCAACAAGGAACAGGCGACGACGACGTCATCAGTCCTCGTCATGTTTGTGACGTAACGAAGCGACGAAACAACAAATGCGCTGTTAAATAGGCAGTTGTATAATCGACAAAAAATGCGTTTTGTTTTCTAACGCGTGGATTGTTTTTTTTGTTCGTTTGTTTTACAACATTTAGCATTCTATTCTATTCAAATATGAGTCACGTGACTCGCGATGTTAACTGACAGCAACTTCCGGCTCCACGTCGCGTTGATAACGTCACGAGTCTGACACGTGGAATGTTGCACCCGTGGGTTGGTTTGCAAATACGCAGGGAATAAGCCATTCTTTAATGCATTTTATTATACATTTAAATTGTACATCTTTTCGAATTAAAAGAAACCCAAAGCCTTGAGCACTACAAAAACATGTCATTACAGAGAATTAATAAAACCTGACCCCCTTGCAAGTTAGAAAACATTCTTTCTTTCTATCTCTTTCTTCTGTTGTATTGCCTTTTTGTGCATTTGATAGAAATAGTTCACTATTACGTTGTGTATTTTTGTCACATTTTGTAACTTGATGTTTCAATAAAAAAAAAAAAAAAAGTCAACCTTGGCTGGAGAACTAGTGATCATTTTTCATCCATCCATTTTCTGTAGTGCTTGTGCCCACTGGGATGACGGGCGTGCTGGAGCTTATCCCTGGCAGTAGGCGGGGGACACCCTGAACACTTTTTGGAATTGGAATTTTTCACACACACCCACACACACACTCAGGCTCAATGCCTTCTTGCCCAGTGTGCTGCTGCACTCCACACCATTATTCTTGACCCTCCCTTCCTTCCTCCCCCGATATACCAACAAAAAACGCCCATGGTGCCTTTGAGGGGCCACAGCAAAGGAATTGCCTGATCATCAGCTTCACACACACACACATACACACACACAGTCCGATAAAAGCCTGAAGCCCCTCCAAAGTCTCACAGTGAGGTGTTGCTGCCTGATAAAGTTACTTACATGCTGTATTTCTGCTGCTGCTTGGGACATCACCAGAGATACAGAAAATACGTGAAGGATGTGTACCCCAAGTTCACTCAAGGTGACTTTGGTGCTTCACCTGTTTTGCTCAGGTAAGTAATATCAAAAATGGGCAGGGACAAAATGACGAGACCAAAACTATATTGTGCTACAATACACTGAAAGACAATAACAACAAATACTTGCTGTAGGCAGTAGCGTAGTAATGGAAGTGACTTCATTAGAACTGTATAAAATTGTAGGACATTAGAAAATTATTGCTGTCAGTTCAAATAAACGCGGCTAAATATTTACAGGATGACAGTATACATCACGTGGCAAAATCCTTGTAAATTGTTTACAATGTATTTTCAGAACAACTATAAACTCTGGACAGGACATTACATGATTTTCTGTACTTTACCAAAAGTTTAAAAATATAAGATACAATGCAAGAAAAAACCTTGTAAACTGTCATTTAAAAATAATTGTAAATTATTATAGGATGATTCAAGACTTTTTGGACTTCAATGAGTTTTCACGAAATACAACCAAATAATGACAGCATATTTAAAACACTTTTGTACACAATAATGGTCAAAAAATCTTAATAGTGTAGTTTAATAACATGAGGGCACTCATTTGAATTCATCTGTATTGTGCCAGCCAACAAGCACAGCAGCACCTGACAAATTGATATTTTCAAAATGAAAAAACAAAAGAGTCCTTGTAAATTTTCTCCTATGATTTATGTCCCCCTGAGTCATAGGAAAACTTGAGGTACGCACAAAATCTCATGCACAAGCAGAATCATGTGGGAGGAGAAGGCGCTTTGGGGTCCAGTGGAACAATGGTAGTAGAAAAGAGGAGCCAGTTCTTTGGGAGTTGGGCAGGGTGTCCTTCCTTCCTTAGAGGAACACATTGGGCGTATTCAGCCAGCAATAAAACAATGGTACACAATAGATCATCTAAAAACAGTCTGATTTCACGAGATGGCAAAATTCAATTGACCTTTGTCTGCTTTGCGTAATCATGACTCATGTCCATTTGCGATGGAAAATGAATTAGACATCGCATTTGAGTTCCCTTCAATTTAAATGTTTAAACTTAAAAAGTCCGGTGGTTAAATACAAAGGGACTGCCTCAGCTCCTTGTGTAAAATGAAGAATACAAGACAGTCAGTATGGTTACATTAGCTGGTGTGTTTGTTGGTTTGTGTGTTCAGATTCAAAAAGATATTGTAAATATTTACAAGCTGTCCATGACCCAACCAAAACCCTGTAGTTCGGAATCACTGGGTTAAAAAGTTAGCTATGAGCCAGATATTTACAGCAAAATACAAATGGATAACTAAGGTGTTGTTTGTTAGCATTAGCGTGAAGCTAGTAGATGACAGGATATTCGATGTGAAGTAATTCTGACAACATCTTTGTTTTATGTTTAATTTTGGCGGGAGCTAGGAGTGGGATTGAACAGTTGAGCCACTTTTTTTAAAAGACATTTTCAATATTTGCAAAAGGGCTGGGTCAAGTTCACTGCCTCTGTTTGCTCTTCCTCCTTTTGACAGCTACCTCATCTCCGCTTTCCACACGGACACCTTCTTGCCTTCTCCCCTCCAAAATATCTCCTCCCTTTGCCAAAATGCTGCCATCCCAGCCACCTCCCTCACTCAGCAAAGCTCAGGAGGGTTCAGTGGAACGAGCCCGATGCCCTCTCACCTTGTCCCCCTCCAGCCTGGTGGTCAGGTAGGACTAGATTCCCAATTCTACACAATACGCAGCTTAATCCGGTGGTGCAAATGATCAATCATGAGAATCGTTTAGGTTTGAAGATCCAGTCCAAGTCAACTGTTCTGCGCCGATGAAGAGCTTTTCTCTACTGGGATGGGAGGTCCCATTGGTGAGAGCCATCAGCATTCGTTTGTGATCTACACTGCAATTGGTAGTTGAACAGTTTTAAGTACCAACGTGATGGGATTCCAGCTAGCTCCAGAGGCCACCACGAATAGCTTCCTGGTGTGGAGAGTGGAGCACATGACCGAGTGGAGTATTTCCCCAATGTGCTATGCAGTCTTAGACCTGGAAGGACCCTGTCATCTTCATCTCCCAGTGCTTGTTTACAGTAAGTTCTGAACAAATTCAGGACAAGTGACACCTTGGAGGATGTCTGGGGTCTAGACTCTGACTGACTCTTCCATCTTTTGCTCCTGCTTTGTGCAGAGCCTCCAGACAGCGTGTCCCTCAGCTTCGTGAACCACACGGGATCATTGTTAGAGCATAGTCACTACACTCTTCGATGCACCGTCCACAATGTCGCCCCTGCTGGGAATCTCCTTGTGACCTTCTACCGAAACCAAACTCAACTGGCGAAACGACATTCAAACGTGACAGAGAAGACACCGGTGACTGAGGTCTTCCCGCTAGACATTGTGGCCAAAAGAGAAGACGATGGCGCGGACTACTGGTGTGAGGCTGAACTACAACTGCACCCAACAGGTCAACAGCAGCGCGTGGCGGTTACGTCGGAAAAAGTGAGAACCACTGTGCTGTGTAAGTGAAAGACAAAAGATTTGTACACATCAGTTAATTTGAAATAAATGCCTCCAGTGTCGTCGGCTGCTGAGGCCTCAATGTCAATTTAAAGCCGAATTATACGATGATTTCTTCTCACGTACCGTTTTGAGGGATTTCTGCTGCTGAAGCACAAGCTCTCTCTTCTCCCCAGTTGGCCCGCAACTGCTTTGTCCTGCAAAGCTCCAAGTAAAGATGGGCGAAAGCTTACACTGCGACGTGCGAGGAAACCCCGAACCCTCGGTCATCTGGCTCAAAGATGGCCGCCTGGTGATCCCGCCCGTCCACTCAACGAGAGCACACGCGGGAAAATACACCGTCTTGGCCACGGGACTTTTTGGACAGACAAATGTGACAGTGGAGGTAGAGGTGGTCACTAGCAGAGGTATATATCTAGATTTTGCTTTTGGTACTTTTCAATTGAGCGTCACGTGTTTAAGATATCTTCCCTTCATAGGAATCACGAGCACCCGAAGAAGACACTTCCTGCTGGCTACCCTGCTTGCACTGATATTGAACTTGATTTAAACACTTAAAAATGACCCAATTGGGTTTGTGATTCAAGTCTGACTGCTGTCTGCACAAACAGGAGGATTATTTGTCAGGGAGTTTTGCTTTCATTTTCACTTTAGCCTATTACAATGAATGAGTTCCTCACCCAAGAGAACTACTGAGCAGGTACTTCCTCAATCCAATTTCGTAAGTATAAATAGTTGTTTTCCCCCCACATTAAAAAAAGTATAACTGCCAATAAATGATTTGTTCTGAACTTTAAAGATTTTTTAATGTATATACTAGCACTTTTATTTCCAGTGAGGCAACCGTGTTATCAATATGGTTTTATCAATTGTTTGAGAGTTACTATAGTCGAATGTTCTGTGGAAACAATGTGAAATCTTTATTTGTACTAAAAAAAAAAAAAAACCCAAAAAACAAAACAAAAAAAAAAAAATTAAGCATTTACCAAAAAAGGCTTTCAATTTTTTTGGGGTTGTGACTGCAGCTAGTGACCACCACCATGGAAACACTCACCTAGGAAGAATAAAAAAAAAATATAAAAAAAAAATAAAAAAAGAAGTTACGTGACATCTAATATGAAAAATTAAAAAGATAAAAATCTTGACTTACTTTATTCAAGATATGGGAGTGTTCATAAAATGACATCTGAGCCTCTCTGTAGCTCTGGTCCCAAATCTGTAGGGGTGCCCAATAAATCTTGCAGTTTTGGCACGGCCACGTGACACAGGCCTCCTTCGGGAAAGTTGACTGGGCTGCATTGAGGAGGTGGCGGTGGAAGCGGGGGGGTGCCGTTCGCAGCACTCAAGTTCCAGTACTGAAGGGAACTTTTGTATTTGGTGATAGCGGCCGCAAAGAGCTCACCGGGGGTAGCCTGTGAGTCCATGTGAACTGGAGCCTGCTCATAGACAATCGCTGACAGCTCATCATTGGGCGTTGGTGACGAGTCCGAATCTAAGACGATCACTTCGGTATCTGCAGTCGTCACGCGAGACGCGCTTGAAGCTTCTTCGACTACTGAATTTGCCTCATAAGGAAGTTCTAGTTTAAGTTGTAGCGGTCTTGTGTTTTGATCAGACACTGACGGCGCAGTGATTGACAGCTGCTTCTTTTCTGATCTGGATCTCTTTCTGTTCGTATTTAGGGGAAAGTTTCAGGATTAGCAGTCAGCATTAAAATAAATCTTTTTTTTTTTCCATAAATTAAACATAGAATGACTCACGGAAACATTAGCTGGAAGCCCAATATCTTCCTGCTCTCACTCAGCAGCACCCTGAAGGGACAGGCATGCTTTAAATGCACCAATGATGATGAAAGTAAGAACGCAGCGGCACTCATCGTATACCTGGACTGCATCCAGCCTTTGGGCCAGAGAGGTTTGACATCCTTGACCAACAGGGTCTTGAGGTACTCCTCGCGCTGTTGCCTCCCGTCACTTTTGTTTTGAAATACTGAAAGTTTTTCTCTCAGGACATGATGCAGAACCTCCCTGTGGACAAAATTTTTATTATTATTATTAAAGCAAGTCTTTGCATACAGTTTTAGATCTTAAGTTATTAGCATTTACTTAAAAAATAATTTGGTTGAAAACACTTATGTTTCCCCTTATGCAGGATTTTGATGGCAATCATATGCTTGACGGACCTGGAAGTTGAACAACTTCAGATTTTTTTTTTTTTAGTTGACGCTAAGGTGATGACAATAAATATCTATTTTATAATTTAAAATACACCACAGGAGAACGTGTAGTACTTAAAAACAGGTATCACATGTGAGCAATTAATAAACAAGTTGCATTTCATCACCTGATCTCCTCGTTCCATTTGAAAAGCTTCTTTGGGCCGCCTCCTCTTTTTGTCCCCTTCTCTTCCAAATTATTGCCTTGTCCACCTTGCCTGACGTCACTCCCGTCCTCCATTGTCCTGACGACAAACAATCTTGTGCGTCAGAAGTACCTATAATAAGTGGGGTATTAATTAAAAAGAGACTTTACTCAAAACAAACTCACCTCAAGGTTTTGACTTGCTCATATTCTTGACAATGTTGGTTGAAACACGTAATCTGCTCGGGCATGGCTCTGGCGATGGCATCCTTCAGCTTCTGCATGGGATCCTCCACGTTTGAAAAGCCTTCCTTGGTGTCAGCGGGAACAAAAACAAAGCCTCAGTTAAAACCAAAAAAACTTGAGTTCCATCTCACTACTCACTGCAAGCTTGAGTTTCTTGACACGTTTGAGGAGCGTCTCCTTGCTACAAGGCAGGAAGAACGACAAGTGCGTGTACACCCGGGACCGCAACTGGCCGCCGTGCTCGCGACACTTGCGCTCTATACTGAAGATCAACATAGTCAAAAGTACACACTTTGTCACTTCTAGGTTCTTTGAGAGAGGTTTTTTTTTTCCATTTGTGCGCACGACTCACTCCAGCAGCACAGCGTTGATTTCCGGGGTGAAGAACTTGAGTTTGGACTCTCCCTCCGAAGTCTTGGCTGCCTGTGCAAATGAAATACGTTCAAGTGAGCATTTGTGGAACCTTACTGAGAAGATGCGGTGGCATCATGGTGATTGTGGACCAATGGTGCACTTTACCAGCATCAGCTTCTTGATGCTGTCCTCCAGGGCAGGTGGGAGTCCCTCAGGGAGGGCGACGCACTGATATGAGGATGCAACCTCTGGATGAGGTTTTTGTGGTTGGGTCATCTTTCTGCTTGGAGACAGTGTTGCATCATAGAAAGCTTCAGGCAGGTGTTCTGCTCTTTGCTGCTCTGGAGGGGGCGGCTCCATTAAAGGCGTTGCTATCTCGTCGCCGACATCCAACAAACAGTCCAAGTCGATGTCAAATTCCACCGTGCTGGCCGCCTGGAGAAGTGCCTGCTCATCTGTGGATCCGATCAAACTGAGCAGCGGGTCGGCCAATCCGGAGCCGCCGCCCGTATCGGCTGGGCACTGTGCTGTCACGGGAGTTAGCGGCGTCCTCGCCATGCGCTGACGAGTTCTCTCCATTTTCTTCCGCTCAAGCTCCTTTTCTCGACGGAACTTCTTCAGCATGCTGGTGACGCTCAGGGTTCCGGAAAGCTTTTTCTTCTTTTTCTTCATCAGCTCGTCTGATGCCACGCTGCGAAAGACCAACAGCACGTCACACGCTTGCCCAATTTAAGGCTTAGAAAAAAATCTCACCTGGAACTTGCATCCACGCCATTTTTATCTGGTACAACGTTTCTACGCCTTTTCTTCTTTGGCATTTCTTGTCCATCTTTAAGTTCACGTTTCTGTACATTGAAGGCATCTCTTAGCACACACAAACTTTCGGTGAAGAGATTGTTGGCCTACCTTGGTGGTCTTTGGTGTTCTCTCTCCTGTGGTCCCATCGTCCGTTTCAGTGTCAGAAATCTGGCGGAAGTGCAACACGCCAGAGTTGACGTAGAATCCTCCAAATTTGGTGGTGATGGAGGATGGCACAAACTCGTCATACTGTAGAAAGGACGTAGGTAAAGTTGGGACACTGCATTACACTTTCTGTGGGCATGTGATGAAAGCGTGGTCAAATAAAAAAAGTAATAAAATAATAAAAAATAATAATAATAGTAAAACAAGCAACATTTTATTTGTTACATTTTTACAAAGCTATACATTTTTTATTATGGCACATTTTAATTCCCGAAATACATGCTATACTCATTAAATTGGGCTTGAGCATTAAAAAAATATATATATTTTATTTTGAATTGTATCTGACCAATGTGCAAACCATTAGAAACAAACCTGCAGTACAAACACATACCTCATTGACGGTGCCAATTAATAATAAAAAAAAATAACTATTTCTTTTTAAAGGCAGACTTAATGATCGTTCTACTGGTGAGATGTTAGCAAAACATTACTTACAGCCTCCGAGTTGTCAATGAAGGAATCCTCATCGTCGTAACCATAACCGATATCGATCAAGTCCTGAACGCGATCCCGCTTTTTCTTGACCGTCTGCAATGAGGACGAACATTTTTTTTGCATGTCCACGTCAGCTCAAAAGACTGCTTGGAAGGACGACAATGACAAAGAGGAGATAACAGCTACTCACATATTTCTTCTCCAAGTTCCTCATAAGTGAAGAAGCCATATGCTGCTTCTCGCTCTGGTCCCCCACCTCAAATCTGGACCTAGTCTCGACTTCATCTTTGACGTTGTGCCACTAGAAAAAGGTTATCACTTTGATAATTGACAACTCTTACTATCTCAACTCACATTAGTTGAAAAGAAAAACCCTTCACAGTTTTATAACAAACAGATACCCCCCCACACCAAAAACGCAATAGGATTTACTTAATCCAACTATATTTTAATAATGTGCACAGAAAATTTAATTATTGAGTCACATCCAATTCACAAGAATCTCTGTTGATAATGATAAAAAAAAAAACCCCACTAATTCTTTACAATAGAACTAAGCAAACTTGCGGCTCTACATTTTCACCACCAAATTTTAATTTTAAATGTAAAAGTTTACCTTGTTTTCCAGCAGTTGAGTGTAACTAAACTCGGCAAAGCTTCGCTCATCCGGCTCAAACAACGAGACGACGAGGCGAATAACACCCGACCCGCAGTGCCCTACGAGCGGGGAGGCACCACCGTGTTCGGGTTCCGACTTCGGAGCGAGGACGGCTCCATTCGTTGCACAGGACTGGACGTCTGTGGGCAAAGAGGTGAGCTGCACTCGGCGGGGCTGCGCCATTACCTGTGGAGAAGACACGGAGTGGCGAAGGCGGCAGGTGACTGTCGTTAACGGCTAATTATTGTCAGGTGTGCAGTTACCTGCGCAACATGGCGGGGATCAATTAATTTATTATTATTATTATTATTATTATTATTATTATTATTATTATTTCCTCACATAGAAGACATTTTGTTTTAAATTAACTAATTAACCAACGAACGAACCAACTAACTAACTAACTAACTAACTAACTAACGAACGAACTTTCGGTAGGCAAATGCCCTCCGTTTTTTCTTCTTCTTCAAATAGATGGCGAGTTAGAAAGAAAATTTGACAGCATTACAAAGCAACACACTACAACACATCATGGCGGCACCCCACGATTATCAAGAGGATGACACGTAAATGATACGATTGGACGCCTTTTGTAATTGCTGTGACCTACCCAGGACATCATGCGTGAGGTCACGGTTGCATCGTTGCCAACTTGCCTCAAACAAACTGTGGAAGGATTTGGAACATTCGTTGAACTATTTATTTTTTATAGCACGTGTCATTAGAGTGGCTGGTTACCTGGATCCTGCACTGCACTCTTCCAACACTGCGGGGCAGTAGAGACAAATGAATAGAAACACAATAACTACACTTTCCTCATACAGAGTTGAACAATGAAAAAAAAAGAATATGGAGCACAATAGTTTTACAATAGTTACTGCAAATAAATATAATTGAATACATAAGTTATATAAACAAAAAAAAAGACAAAATTTATGGATGGAAAAAGTTGTATATGCAATATTGCCTGCATTTGTCTTCATGACAGATGTAATTTACACAATTTTCACATTACTACTTGCAGGGGGAAGATTTGGTTTTCGGCGTGCAAATCAAACCTGTGCTTGTTGACTTTATTGGGAGTGATGAGCAGAATGTTTCCTTAATCGGGAATTAAAAACGCGCCCGATCTCACCAGGTGTTGGCATAACTGCTTCACATATGTTCATTTGACATAAACAATTAAATTTGATCACATTGGCTTTTCCATGTTTTGTCAAATTAGTCATTGGGCACGTCATCCATTCAACATCTCAAATAGATGCCTGCCTTTTCCCCATTAGAATTTTTTTTTCCAAATTAGCATTTTTAAGCATGTTAAAACCAAAGTTGACGAGAACTCCTCTGTTAAAACTGATATGTATGATTGAGTTATTTGGTTTGATAATGTTTTTTTAAAACTGTTGGCTTGTTTTCAATTTAGCAATTTTAATGTTAAAAATAACCCAACATAGATTATATAGAAAATAATATTTCTAATCGGGTTATTTTTAACCCATATTGGATTTAAAAAATAAAATAAAAATGTAATCCCATTTTGGGTTATTATTTAAAGCCAGCAGTTAGTTTTAAGGGGTGTATTACCCAAGCCAATAATAGTCTTTAAAAAATACTACAATCAACAAGTATTTAAATCAATATAGAATCAAATATAACTTGAAGAATCAAATTTCAACCCAGAGAATCTCAAAAGGATCACTGTAACATAAAAAAAAAAATGTTTTTACAAATAAAGGCCACCCCCTCTAATTGATGCCAGCCCTCATCTACAGTTAAGTAAATAAATGCCCCCGGCCACTATTTGCGGAAATGGGGTATTTATCTAATTTCCGAGCGTATTAAAGAGCTCAGCATAAGCACTGCTTCCCTCCACGGTAGTCCGATGCAGTCAGCCTGCACTGAATTGACTTTGACAATTACAATAACGGGATAATTGCAATCTGTCACCATATATTCCGTGTTAGCATATCACAAAATAACCAATTCTGAGCATGATTGGCTCCACACATGTTCTCCATTTGCATAACACACACACACACATGCACACACACACATTCTCCACCAGCCCCTTTTTTTGTAATTATACATGAATTTCACGGTGCAAGGCTTTTAATGCAAATAATATGGATCCCCTTTCTTTCGCCTCCACCTCCTCATCTGACCAAAATACGTGTGTGTGTGTGTGTGTGAGGGGGATCAGATTGCAGCCAATTTTGGTTTGTCAAGTCCCCCTCCCCCTCCTCCCCTTTCCTTCTTCAACGTGTTAATGGGATGGAAGTTATTTGAGCTGATGACATGGGTTGGAACAGCGGCTCTGCATTAAGACAATAAACACTCAGGAGACAATGAACCAAAACACACCCGCGCTGGCTAAAGATGGACAGGACAGATGGACTCACTGGGGGGGGAGGCCTTACTCTTTTTGTGTGCGTGCATAGCGGTCTGCTCGGTGACACGGGTCCCTCCGGTGCAGGTTTAGGATGGTGAAATTGGAGGACAATGCTGGGATGGAGGAAGCTGGGAGGGGGTGGGGGCGGTCATTCAATCTGAACAGGGAGGCGTCGTCCCAGAGGTGCATAATTCACTCATTCATTAACTCAAGCAAACAGGAGCCAATATTAATTAAGTCCTTCCTCTGCACTGAGGCTTTTGTTGTCAAATGGCCTCTCGGAAGAGAAGGAGTTAAATCAAAGCGGAGGCTAGAGCGGGCACTGTCTTTGGCTAATAGGGACGCCGATCATCATCAATGGACGGAAATGTTCTGTTCAAGGAATTTTTTTTTTTTTCCCCTCTTAATACCAGGCTTGCTTTCTGTTTACATCAGGATCATACTTTGGTCGGACGGGATGATGTACTGCAGGGGTTCTTAGACTTTTCCCACACCCGGTAGTTAATAATTTTGCATTTAGATTAGTTTTTATTTTGTTTTCACACCTTTCAGTATTTCAGTAAAAAATGCATCTTACATGCAGTGTAAGATGAAACAAAATACAAGGTCACAATAATTTCTGTAGTGTAATAAAGTAACGTTCCCAAATGATTGTTCGACCTGAAAACAATCACCTTTTTGTTAAAATTATATTTACAAAGTAGTTTTAGTAGTTTGTAAATATAATTGTATTTTGCAGTTTGTTAGGTCAATGTTTTTAAAAGTACTTTGTTTTCACTTAAGTACCAGGAGGAAACTCACCCAGGCACGGGGAGAACATGCAAACCCCACACAGGAAGGCCGGAGCTGGAATCAAACACTGCACCTCTGAACTGTGAGGCGGCCATGCTAACCAATGCTCCACCGTGCCATAATAAAAACACTACACACTGTAGTGTGGCACGGTGGCCATGTAAATATTTTGAATGATTAAATTCTTGTTATTATATTATTTTAGCAACGTTTGTGGCAGTTTTAGGCTTAAGGTTGGATGGGGGTGAGACTTTGGCCCATAACTTCCACTATGGCGCACTGGAGGGCGCTCTTTGCTGCCCCCTGCTCTGCTGTCAGGCCCCGCTAGCTTTGATTAAGGTTTAAATTGGCTGAATTTAATGAACGCTGCCTAATTAAGCTGGATAGCATCTTTAATTGATAAGTAATTATCCGCCACCATTTTTAAAATTAATTTCCCTAGCTCTGTCTTACAGTGTGCAAGGCCCTCAATATTTAACCGCACCCCCCCACAACTCCCCCACTTAGTGTTTGTGTAAACAAGCTGTGGTAAACAATTAGGCACATGTTAGGACGACTTATTGTCATGCTACGATTGGTGTGCTGTCAACTGAGAAGAGTGACCAGCTGAGTTCTTTTGGCATATTTGGCTATTGTTGCATCATTGTTATTGTCTACAAACACACACACAATTATATATATCTATAAATTTATAAAATAATAAATTTTAATTTATATATATATATATATATATATATATATATATATATATATATATATATATATATATATATATATTTTTTTTTTTTCTCCTGCATTTGTTGGCTGTTTGCTTTGATTTTGAAAAGGCCATCACGTTTAATCCCTTCGAACAAGAGGAAGTAGATTCAAGGAATAGTAAACAAGCACTATTTGCATATTCGGTCACAAGCGCAATTAGGCTCATAATTAGAAGCGAGCACGTTTCTAATTGCTCGCACAGAAGGAGCCGCAAATGGGCCTTTACTTCTCCAAATGATCAAAGCAGCCATTATGTGCAGAAAACACAAGATCAATACTTGCAATCCTTTTACTTGTAATTGGAATTGCTTCCACTCACCTCGTTTCAGAGCATGTGCGCGATCAAAACGCGCCCAGCAATTAATTTAGATTAAATACTTAATTATCAAGCGATTGGTTAAATAATGAGCGATGGTTAAAATGAACTTATACACGCAGCAATGGACTAATTAAGGCTCCTCTTCATCACCTTGCTTTGGCTAATTAAAAATTAAATGTGACTTGATTCCTTCTCTTGAGAGGCAAGTGGAGGCTTGAAGTACTCTAAGAAAGATTGTTTGCTAACCTGCAGGGTGACACGTCTGATCTTACTGTGGTTGTTTTTTTTTAAACCATGGTGGGGTTGGAAATACTCAGATACTACAATAAGAGTAAGTACAAAAAAGTATTTGTGTTACTCAGTAGTAAATTAGTTTTTTGTATACAGCGGAAGCTTATATGTCCAACACAATCCATTCCGAGACTTGAGGAAACCTGAGTTGCGTTATAGTGGTGTTGGATATCTCGTTATAATTGGATTTGATTTCATATTCATAATAAGGTATTAGAACAGGTTTGCTTCATTCTATCTATTGTTCTAATCAGGGGTTCTGTCCATAAACCTATACAGGCTATTTATTTGCATCTGCATGTCTATTTTGCGAATCTCAGCAACATTTGACATACCGTATTTTCCGGAGTGTAAGTCGCACCAGCCCTAAAATGCATAATAAAGACAAAAATGACATAAATCACACCGGAGTATAAATTGCAGTTCCAATTATTCCACAGGCCTAGAGCACCCTCATGCGGTTTAGTGTGAAAATAACATGTGAAATGATATAATGTGTTAAGAATTTCACACATAAGTCGCTGATGAGTATTAGTCGCCCTCCCGGCCAAAGTATGAAAAAACGAATACTTGCAACCTGCGTGTTGCATGAGTGTAAATTGAAAACTAATTGCTTGTTTTCTCTTTAAGTTACTCTTCGTTGTTAATTACAGTACCACCTCTGTGTAGACAATCGTTCCACCTTTCCATTTATGGATTTATTGTTTTATGCGTTTAGTTTTTTTTTTTAAATGAGTGACTGGATATTATTCCCCTTTGTCGTGTAGGAGGATATTACAGGATGGGCCTAATTGTGTCTCCTCTGAGCCGTACATTGGAAATATATCTGCAAGACGATTGGCTCAGGCAGTAGAATACATTCTGCACTCACTATTTCCATATTGATTTAGTGAAGTTGATGCATGTAGGCCTCCGCTGAAAGCTGCTAATAATGAGTCTCTGTGAGCGTGCTGCAAATTTATTCAGGCGTAAGACATAAGGACAAGATGTTAATTATAGATATCTCATGTATTAAGACGCAAATACTCAGTCGCAGTGATTTTTTTTCTTTTTTTTGGGGGGGCTCATTGGATATGTTGATGAATGTGAGGGGTCCAGAATGTCAAATGTCACAAGCTATCTCATCAAAATAGACGTCCTGAATAAAGAGAGGTGGCTTTAAATACATTTTATATCTTTGAAGATAAATTATTTAGTTAAAATTCATCATGTTGAGAACAAATGGTACTCAGATATGCAAATATAGTGTTTACTTTTTTTGAGGGGGGGGGCTCAAGTCGTGGCAGGCATTACGGTGTTACGTAACTAAACTGTAATTGAATAAAAGTGAGACAAGAATGGTGCGACTCACGAGAAAGTTATTTGAAGCAGCTGATGGAAAGTGTTGGGCGAGGGGGTACGCATCACGCTATGTGACGTGATGATGGTTTCACATCTTGCGTTTGGAGTCATCAGAATAAAATGCAGTAAGAGGAGAGATCATGTTTTAGTTTTTGTTTCGAAAGTGTGGCTGCAGTTCTCTGCCTGCATGTTGAATTGGGGAGGGTGATATAAAGCTGCTGGCTAGCCTTGTCCGTGGATTGCCCATCTTATTATCAAGTTAATTAAAGCTAGCATCTGACAATGTCACCCGTGCTCGGCAAATGAAAAAAAAAAAAATGGGAGGAGGAAGGAAGAAAGGCGAATTTAAATGGTGCGCTCTCGTGGGACCTCATGTCAAGGGCTGCTTTTCAACGAGCGCCGCGTGCGTTTGGCTCGCACCGCCGCCGGCAGAGTGGAAGAAGGTGGGGTGTGTGTGTGGGGGGCGGGGGGCGGCCTTTGTGAGAGAAGGGGGCCTTTCTAAGCAAATGACAAGAAAGCGATGGATTCTGATGTGGAAAATAAATAGGCATCAGAGGGAGCAGCGGGGAAATAAAGAAAGAGATGGAGTGACATCAAAAGCGCCTGTTAAGTGCTCAAAGTTACACTAAGATTGCAGCAAGGCGACATTAAAGAGGCCATTTAAAGCAGCCCACATTGAAATGCAGAGAGCCTGCTCGTCGGCTGACTCGCGGGGTCAAGTGACGGAGGGGATTATATGCTTCTTCATAATAATATTAATTAAACAATTTACATGCTAATAAGGTAACAATTATCGGAGCTTCTGGTGAAAGATTCAGGTTATTACAACACGCCAATCCCAGGGCTGCAGGGTCACATGCGGAACAGCGGAGAGAAATCTCAACTCAAATTAACATTCTGTCAGCTCCAGAAATTGGATAAATAAAGTCGAATTAATTCACAGTATAATGGAAGAGGGAGGGAGGGGGCACTTATTCAAGCAGCTCTGATTACCATTCAGTATTCACCAGCACGCCGGTGTCTCTCTGTCAAGAAATTTAACACAAAATGAAGCAGTCACCGCCTCGGGCAAGATTTGGCCCCTGCGACACCGTTTACAATTTATATGTATAATCTTTTTCCCTCCCTGACACCCTCCCCAATACTTTCTTGTCTACACCCCCCCACCACCACCACCCTCCTCCTCCTCAAAGATGTGGACCTGCACAGCCAGTTGCTGCTCTCATGACTGAAAATTTCGACACCTTTCCTTTTCCAAAGCACGCTTCAAGTCGAGGGCCATTAGACAAGTCCTCAACTGGATAATTAGTTTATTCAAAGCGTACGCACGACACGCTCAGAACGCTTGAAAAACATCACTCATTAGGAAAAACAAACATCATACAGAGAAACCTCAAGCCCAAGAATTTCTTCTGATTTAAAGCGTAAAACCAAATTCATTTTAAGTAACAAGCAAAGAAGAAAAACAATGTTCCTTCAAAAGAAAAAATGTGAGAAAAGATGAGCGCTCTTATTTAGCTTAGGAAAACAAACTATGGAAACATCCCAACCCGTATTGTTCGTTTACATCTAATATTATGACCGCTGACTTGACATTCTCCACCATAAAAATCAAGATACTCGATGATGAAGAAGTCGACTTCTCGTTTTAATGACTGCATGTGAAGAGAAATAAAGGTCATTTTAATCTAGCCCATATATAATTTGAAAACCAATCAAAAACCTTGAACTTTAATGAGTCAGAAGATCCAATTTTGTGGTTAAGAAGGGGAATAGAATTGTGGTGGTTGAATACTTACTTTAGCTCAATGACACACATCATAAAATAAGATTTATTTATTTTTTAACTGAAAAAGTATCATCTATATGTATAAATAACATTATTGAGCAGTAGGAGGGGGACACCCTGAATCGGTTGCCAGCCAATCGCAGGGCACACAGACACACACTCACGCCTTCAGCCAATTTGGAGCGATCAATCGGCCCACCGTGCATGATTTTAAAATGTGGGAGGAAACCAGAGCACTGAGAAAACCATCATAGGCACGGGGAGAACATGCAAACTCTGCACAGGTAGGTGGAATCAAACACTGCACTTGTGCGTCCCTTTCATTAATGTGCTTTTTTTTTTTTTAGGGTGAAGAAGCTTATGTCCCCTTTGGACAAGTTGTAGAGGAAAAGAAAATTGTGGCAATGGTTATGTATTATAGAATAATAATAATTTATATTATTGTATAATTTGAATTACAAAGTTGATAACATAACTTGTAAATTAATACTACTCATTTTTTGTAATTTATTTATTTATTTAGTTTAATTAAATTGGAGATTTTTTTTTTCTTCCATTACATTATTGTAGCCACACTATAACGACACAATGTCGTTTTTAGTGCCCTTTGTTAAGTTTGGGGTGGGGGGCAAAAAGTTTGACGAGTGTCTTTCGTGTTTAGACTTGCCGAGTGGACGGCAGTGACCCAAGGTGCGAATTAAAAAAGAAATAAAATCGAAAGAAAACCCTCACGACGCTCAGCCTCTTCTGAGCTCGGTGACGTCACACGGCCATTAAGGCTTGTGATTGGCTCCGCCCGCAGATGGGGAGTCCTAATGAGCTGGCTCCAGGAGGGGGAAGCGAGCTTGACATCTCGGGCTGGACCACAACACGTCGCTGCCGGCTTTATCACAACGCTCATCCGTGGGCCGCGGGAGACGACACATCGGCACGAAGCCTTCCTCCCTTTTTAAAACAACATTTTGCATCCTTTGCTGACTGCATGTTCAGCCACACACTGCCACCCCCCGCGCATCCTCACTTCGGCCCCGCCGCATGTAGCCCGGGCGAGCATGGACAGTCGCGTCCTCGAGCATCACCCTCACGCCCACTTCGGGGGCTCCTTGGGCGGGCTGGTGGGCTTCCCGTATCCGCTCGCTGCTCACCACCACCATCATCATCATCACCACCACCAGCAGCAGCAGCACCATCATCATCATCAGCAGCACCAGCACCAGCACCATTACGAGCTCGCCAGCGCGCACCAGCTGCAGTCGGCGGCTGCCGTCCCCTTCACCATAGACGGATTACTAAACGGCTCTTGCTCGGCCTCGATTGTCAGCTCCAGCGCGCTCTTGTCGCCCGACGGCCAGTACAAACTCTCAGGTAATCCCCGCCCCCGTTCGCTCCCTTTAAATACGATGCTAAGGCTGTTTTTGTAAGAGTTTAGTGAGGATAAAATGATTCTTCATCTTGAAAGAATCTCCCATTTGAGTATAAATAAGTATGAATGTTTGTTATCGTCATTTGTGTTTGCTGAGATGCCAAATTGTGTTCGTGTGTGTTTTTTAAACTTCCCTTTGAGCTGTCTTCAGTGGATATTTAAAAAAAAAAAAAAAAAATTGTGTCTGCAAGCAAGAGGATTGTTTAGAGTCCCCTTTCTCATTTTTATTATAATTTGCATTTATTTTGAAAGGATTTGTTCTCTTGTATTTAATTTTAAAACGTTGTGGTTCTCTTTGGAGCTCCAGGGGGGGAAAAAATGAGATCATTGCAAAATTATGAATTTGTGAACATATCTTCATTAATAAGCAACAAAGACGTGTTAATTTGCAATTTTCTGTAAATGCCGATATAGTTGTGATGACACAAGCGCAGCTCCAATGCAAGCCTTGATTTGAAGTCTTATTTTTATTTTGCTCATAAATCTAACATCGGTCTTCTGATTTAAATCGAAAACACTGTATGACTATTTGTGACAAGGGCTATATAAATGGTGAATAAATTCCATCCTCTGTATTGATTTTCTCTTGGGGGAAAAATATGATTTAAAATTATTTACTAAACTTGCAGCACATAACAGCATGCTTCTCTTAATTGGACAAGCTGTCAATCAATCAATAATGAGATAATGACGGTTTATAACAATAAAAACAGATTCCGGGGACCCAGACAAAGAGAGCCCCGGTTGTAAACGGAGAAGAACCAGAACCAACTTCACCGGCTGGCAGCTGGAGGAGCTGGAGAAGGCCTTCAACGAGAGCCACTATCCGGATGTGTTCATGCGGGAGGCGCTCGCCCTCAGACTGGACCTGGTCGAATCCAGGGTTCAGGTAAGTGCTGGGAACTTTGATTTGGATTGAGTTGCAAATTTGGATACGACTAAATCTCAACCTCGCCACCAAACATGTCAGGAGGGCTGTTTGTTCAGGAGATGGCCCGTGAAGGCCCAAGCCCATACTGAGGGCAGCAATTTGTCAATTAAATCTTTAATAAAGGGTCCCCCTTTGAATTATGCATAGACACAACCTATTGATTTATGGGTTACTAAAAAAAAAAAAAGGGGGGGAAACAAGGCTTGTTACTGAGCCGACAAAGGGGGTGGGGGGGTATTTGAGCCAGTTCCTCAAATTGATCTTTATTTGGATTTTTAATTAATTTAGATGGTTCGGAACAATGGAGGCAGCATATAAGCAGATGAAGTTATTCTTTTTATATTTCAGATGGAAATGGATTTTATTATATTGTATTTATTATTGTAATTCTAATTCATGATTTAAAAAAATATTTGTTGTTGAAATATTGCATATACATATTGAAATTAGATGAATTGAAGCTTCCGAGCTTTTAATAGTAAGCACAAAAATGCTTGAATATGCATTTAAATATAGAATTTCTCACACTAATTAGGAACTGTTAATTTATTAAATGATTGCCCATTACTAAATTAAAAGATGACTATAATAACTGCAAGGGATTTCTTGTTTTTCAATATGGCATAATTTGTAACTTAATAAAAACCTGAGTGAAAATACTTACATTTTTAATTTGATTGCAGTTCAACTCTTTGGCATTTTAGAATCCCACAATCATTAAACAAAACAGCTGGAAACAACATGGTAAGATAATTTTCTGCATCAAAGTTTCCAATACCTCACAAATTATGCCATGCAAAAAATAGAAAATGTACACGGTATCAGAGCAAACATATCTTTCCACATCACTGATAAAACTGAAAACATTATTAAAACGTTCATCATGTGTATCTGTAGAAAAACAAATACAACAAGAAAAAATAATTTTCTTAAAAATGAACAAAAAGGACATTAGCCCATTATGCTCAAACAAGCATCACGACTAGATGACGTTTTATGTTTTTGGGGTGGATTTCTGTTCCTAAACCTCAGCTTATTCAGCCTTCCAGCTGCTTAAATGCTTCTTTATCGCAGATTTTGCAAAGGGGAGGGGGTGGAGGCTGGGGGTAATATGCGATAGAAGCGACATCAACAATCCTAACATTGTCGCGCTCCGTGTCCGCGCCTCGCCCTCATTATCCGCGCCTCGCGGCTTATCAGCGGCCAACACGCGGCCCTCAGCGAGACCAGAGGCCGCCCCGGAGAGTTCCCAGCCGGGCTTGGGGGACGGGCGGGGAAAAGTGTGTGTGTGTGGGGGGGTGTGAGGAAGGGGGAGGGCAACTCGTTCGACTAAGAAGAAGGCAGTCCGGCGACAAGCCGAGTTGTGGTGTGATGTGGTCTTAAAATGAAATGCTCCCAATTAGTGAGGCTGCAATTAGATTTAATTGGCAGAGAGTTGGGCATTAAGCAAACTCATTTGGTGATTAAAACAATGAGGCTGTGACTTCCTGCAAGACAACTTCATAACCAACAATGCCTCCGATTTGATGGAAGACTAAACTGTCAAGACAATAATGCATCGAAAATATGCAATATAGTTGCTTCAAAGCAACTAAACTTTTGATTTGGTTCATGCATATCAAGAGTTTAAAATGCTCAAAATGGTTGCTCAAATTTAACCACATGCATGCATGAATTGAGAAATGTAAGAGTCACTTAGCAAAAGGTGAGGACGTTCATATGTAGAAGATGAGTGGAGTGATCATTTGGTTGGGATGGATTTTTTTTTTTAGCGCTGTTTAAAGGACACTTAGAATAATTGTTGCATCGAAAATTGATATATGGATGGATATTTGGGTTTTGCTGCTATTTTGTTAAATAACTCAATTGCACGGTAGTATTTCTCTACGAATGTGTACCTTTTCTGAAGTGAACATTTAAATGTGAAGGGGAATTTTCATAAGGCTATTTTGGTTGCCATTTTGTCCCAATGATTTACAGTGAGCACACTTTGCTTCTAAAAAAAAAAAAAAACATGGATACAGTATGCTCACATTAAATAAACATCTGCTGGGGCCATTTTATTTTACTGCCCTATCCAGTCTGTCCTTGTATCTATTTTAAATGACTGACTTAATTGATTATTGATGCTGATTAATTGACGTACAGTCAGCTCATTAAATCACAGCAGGAAGTTAAAGTGTGTGTTTTGTTTTCCTGACAAGTACGTAAGCGAGGAAGTCGATAAGTTTGTCGAGCCATTCTCACAGTGGATCATAAAATGCTTAATAAATACATTGATATGATATATGTACCTCCCCCATCCCCATAAAAAGCAAATATAAGTCATGGTGGAGTGAATTGAATGACAGATTTTGCATTTGAAAAATGTCACTCATATCAAAGTACAATCGACAATTTGGGAGCAACGGACTGCAAGGCACCTCATAATCTTAAGGTTTTGATATTACATAATGGACAATAAATATAAGACTGTCGCCAGACTGCAATGACCGAGCAAGAGAATAAAATGAGACCGGATCCACTAACTACGGGGGAGCCTGAAAATTGAGGGCAGTAAACAAGCGGTATTATTTATTTATTTATTTATTTGATAATTTATTTATTCATTCATGTTTTTTTTAAGAAGACTGGCTCTTCTAACTAAGGGAGAACCTGAAAATTGAGGGCAGTAGCCAAACATTATTATTTATTTATTTATTGCTGTATAATGTAATGATTACGACTGTAATTGAACGCAGCCCCTGCCGATGTTTTTAAATGAATGGTGACTGGATGTGTTGTTTTGCAGTTGCAAAACAAATTGCCCCCCCCCCAGGGAGGAAAATAAAGTCTCTGAAGTCTGAAGGATATTAAGAGAAAACATGGAATTCTGAACAATTTGGAGATTTCTTTGGGGTAAACTAGTTTTGTGTTTGTTGGCGCAGGTTTGGTTCCAGAACCGACGTGCTAAGTGGAGGAAGAAGGAGAACACAAAGAAAGGGCCCGGCCGGCCCGCGCACAACTCCCACCCGACCACGTGCAGTGGCGAGCCCATGGACCCCGAGGAGATTGCGCGGCGAGAGCACGAGCGGGCCGAAAAGAAGAAACGCAAGCAGGAGAGAAAGCTACTCAAGTCGCAGAGCAAACTTCTGCATGGCGACAGCTTCCACACACCGGGCGGCTCCGAGAGCGACAGCGGCGTGTCGCAGTTCACCGACAGCGAGCAGCAGCCTTCTTCGGGCCCAAACGGGAATATTTATGTGGAGCTTCCCCTGACGTCCGGGGGCGCCCAAGGACACCAAACCGAATCCAGCTGTGACCAAACCCGACACGACTTTGACCACCAAAACCAAAGACGAGAAGCGGAGCAGGTTTCTCCGGGCAGCACGCACAGCTCTGGCAGCCCCGCGGGTCCTCGGTCCTCGGCGCTGCAGAAGCGCAACCCTTTCAGCGTGGAGAGCCTCCTCTCGGACGCCACGCCTCGATGGAAGCCTCCTCTGGACTTTCTCTCACTGCCCACTCAGAGAACTCTGGTGGGTAAAGGCCATTTTTTGCTTTACCCCATTACTCATCAGCCTCTCGGCTTTCTCGTGCCCCAAACGGCCCTGAAGGCGTCGCCGTGTCAAGACGGCGTCGACAGGCTCCACCTCGGACAAAACCTCGAACAGTCGTGCGCTCCCACTGACCTCTCGTGCGCTCTCGCTAAGCCTTTAAGCGCAGATCATAAAACAAACGACCATCACAGTCCCGTTAGCAATAGAGTCCACGTGGAGGAGGAGCGCGCCAGGGATAGTCCCACGCTCGCCAAGTCTCAGGCATCCCCGCAGTCGGCCCACTCCGGCGAGGCGGGGAGAGTCCACGCCGAGGCGTTGACTGACGGCTGCCGAGCCGAGGGGCGCTGTGCGAAGGAGGAGCGACCGTCCCCGAGCCTCAGCGAGGATCTCGGCACGAACGCAGACTGTGGGGAAGCACCCGGAACAGATGGCGAGGACGTGGATATGGACTAACACTTGTTGTAGGAGCGCACATACAAAGCGGCACTGCTCAGATGCTGTCAGAAAACCAGACGAGAGTAGGAGTCCGTTTTGGTCCTTCAAGACACAATAACGTTCCCCTGATTAGCAAACCGGTATGTTTCCGAGCTGTAAAAGCGTCAATGGATACAAATGTCTCAGAGTGACGCGGCCTTGTACCCTTAAGCTACATTTTTTGAGAGTGGACTGTTCAAACATTCCCAAAGCTCTGCATAGATGCTTGCAAACATATCAGGAATCGGGAGGCTTTAGCCACTTTTCCACCAAGCAACACGGTTCAGCTCCAGGTCCAGGTTGGAACGGGAAACCCTGATCTGGCAGCTTTCAATTGTCATCGTAGCAGTGCGACAAAGATTGTTTTATTCTGCAAAATCGCTCCGTCAGAGCTCTTAGCAGAAGAGGGTCATTTTCACAATCATGGAAGAAAAAGCGTCCAGGAATCATTGCTGGAGCTGATTTTCCGTAGCGTAAAGCCATGGGCGGAGCATTTGGCCTCTCCCATTCATTGACGCACCCTAATTTATGTTTCTTCGTGTCGCTGCTGTGCCTAGTTTTTTTCCACCTTGAAAGACTCCAAGATCTCCAAATCTTGGACAGATACATCAGTTTTAAAAGTAAGACGTCAGGGTTCCCTGATCGACCGGGTGCCCATCTCCTTAATTTTCAGGGATTGGTGACTCTCCAAATAAAAGCGAGCTTGTGCACCGATGTCAGTCGCTGTCCTGTGAGGCGACTCATCGACTTTTTACTTTTCAAAAATGTATGACATGGAGTATATTTTTGTTCTTTGTGGCATAACAGTCGCATTTCACACGGGAGTGACAATTGTCTGTCGACCAGTCAACCCATTGCTAGGTGGCAAAATTCGAATCAGTTTTTGTGGCTTCTTGCAGAATGGCAAAAAAAAAAAATTCAAAATCATGCATTTGGTCACATTTAAAGTTGATGTGAACTGTGCTGCTTGGTGGAAAAGAAGCTTTAATCCTCACCTATTTTTTAATCATCCTGAACGCCGAGGTAATCTCTCTCTTTTTTGGTGACCAAAACCTGTAAAAAAAAAAAAAAAAACACCTCTTACTTGCAACAAAAATCCTCAGATATTGTAAGAAGGAGAAAAGGATATTTATATGTAAACATTTTGATAAATAAAAACTATTGTTTAAAAGTGAGCACTGTCTTTGCAGGGATGGAGCAAGGGAAGGGAAACAAGGTGGGGGGGGGGGGTGAAGCTCGTGGACCGTTGTGGGCGTTAGAGCAGATAAATCCCCCGCTCTCTCACTACCGTCTGGCTGTTTGTATTTATTGCTTTAACAAATTTATTCATTTGAAAAGGCCGGCCGAGAATGAGGTTAGTGGCCGCCGGCTATAGGACCCTGCGCCTCCTGCTGAGTTTTGATATGAAAGTAATTATTTTCCCACTGGCTGCTGCAGGGTCTCCAGGCAGCTCCCCTTCCTCTTTCTACCCCCTCCCCTCCTCAGCCCAAAGGGTTATTAGACATTAGTGATTTCTAGTGATATGGAATCACATAAACTTCCCACAATAATAGAATTAGCATGAAAGGCAGGGGTGTCAAATTGAAATGGGGGGGATAATAGCCAGCTGCACGGCGTTCGTGAACGCGCCTGGCAGCCTGCATGCGTGTGTGTGCATAGACTATTGAGCGTATGAGGGAGGGGTTGGTGGGTGCAGGGGGGGGGGGCGTGATTCGTGGGGCGGAATTTTCATGAGCTGGCGCGCTTGTCAGGCAGCCCTTGTAGCCGGCTATATTAAGATAGATGTTCGATGATATCCCTCATTGTTCTGTCGCTTATATTGATGTCGCTGCCTTATCGCCCTATTGATCATGTGTCGCACATAATAGGACAGGCGTGCTGCCTGCGTACCCCCCCATCACCCCTCCCCATCGCCCACACTCACAAAAGGCGGCGGAGCCCCTCGTCATTTGTTGTTATTGTGGGGTCCTACGGGAGTGAACCAGATAAAGATTCAGGGAACAGGGGAGAATGGAGTGAGGGCTCACATTAATTATTTTTGGGGAGGCTCAAATGAAAAAAAAAGATGCTTGAGCCAGATTTACGCTTTAAACCAGATAGTATAAGCTTTAACTAGATAGTGCTTTATTTTAGAGAGCTAACACAACCTGGGCCTTTATTTTGGATCATCTAAAGATTAATCATTTAGACTTGTTTTCAAATGTGATGTTTTACGCCACTAATTTGTTTCATATCATTTTTGTTACAACTTGATTTGCTTTCTTTATTAATTAAAGGGCTGAAACGCTGACATTTCTTTGGCCCTTGTAAAAAAAAAAAAAAGTAAAAACTAGGGTATATGTAAATTGAGGTATTGCAGTATATCATATTTCAGGGTGCTTGAGTTTCCCTAAAATTGTGTAATACAGAAACGTTATCGTATAAACTGTAATTTAATTAGCTAGCTCTTAAACTTAGCGAGCTAACGCAAGCTAAGGGTTGCAAGCTCACATTTTCAACAACAAACTAGGGTATATGTAAATTAAGCCATTGCTTGATAGTTTTCAGGGTGCTTGAGTTTCCCTAAAATTGTGTAAAACAGAAACATTATCGTATAAACTGTAATTTAATTAGCTAGCTCTTAAGCTTAGCGAGCTAATGCAAGCTAAGGATTGCTAGCTCCCATTTTCAACAACTTAAATTTAGCATTTGACTAATTTCATTACCTCAAAATTGATTCACCTTTTGATACGCACATCTTTTCTTTTTTGTTGTTGTTTTTTAAGGACGTTAATCGTTGTCAGTAAATTATAGGACGATGCAAAAGTCGTAACAACAACTTGAGTATCGCTAAAATGGGTCAAAGGTCCATGAGGATCAGATAGAAAACTGCCGCGTGTGTGTGTGGGGGGGGAATCATGTTAAGATTATGCTTTTATAAATGCCACCTCAGTCCCCTGGAAAGTGAAATCCCAATTATTAAAAGCATTAATTCTGGCCGGCGTGCGCGCATAGGCGCCGTGTTGACAGGCGGCCTAAATATCCCTGATCCCTCCCGGTCAGATCGCCCGCTTTATTTGCAAATAAATTGACGCAGGATCCGAGGGACGGGAGGCTTTGCTCCACGGAGCCCGAGCTAAAAATGAATTTCCGCGCCCGAGTCCCTTTAATAATATTTACATAATTTTTGCCCAGCGAGTGCACTGTTTGCGCTGCAGGAAGCAGGGCGGCTTAGAGGAAAATAATTAGACATGAGGAAGAGAAGGAGGATGAGGATGGAGGAGGAGGATGGGTTAAGACCCGAGCTCAACACTAAATTCCCAGACAGCTAAAATCAATGAAAGTAATAACCCTATTATTTAATTCATAAGGACATTATTTTCCCATAAGGCCTCGGGAAACGTCCCCTTCGACCGAATCAATCACATTAAATCGTTCGTTCCGGAGAAATCTGCGCTTTTATTTGCTTTAATCGGTTAGTTTCAAGAGGACGATTAATTGGAAAGTGTAGGTTTCGATTTGGAGTTATAGCAAAAACGACTTTGTAGTGATTAAAAAAGAAACCTCATACAATGAAAGAAATCTAGCATGTATTTTTGAAGAGACATGGTATAGGCTATGTATGATCTTATATGGTTTTAAATAATTATTAGAACAAAGAAGTAAACTCTTACAGGGTTTGTCAGTTTAGGGGAAATTAGCTCTTTTATAATCGATTTTTAAAAAAGAAAATTGTGACTTATGAACTACTGTAAAACTTAACAGTACATAATAAAAAGAACGGCGTTAACTTAAAACCGTAAAACCGTTGGAAGCACTCACTCTGTAGTAAAAACTCCAAACCGAACTCAAAGATGAATTTTAATAGTAGTACATCAGTTGTTATGAATACAGTAAACATTTTGGAGCATTTAAACGATCAATGAATCCTTGCATTTCTTTTCCTCAAGTAATAGAATAGAAATGTTACGCAAGTTTCAGCTAGTTTGTCTGCTGACTACCTAAATACGTACCTAATAAGATATTTACGACATTTAAACCAGGAATGGCCCTGTAAACCTCTAGCTACCTCCCTCATGGATCACCTTTTATGAATTCAATTTCAACCTGGGAGAAATTTTCAATTTGAGCACGCTGTCATTACAGTGTTGAAGGAGGAGGATGAAGTCGGGGGGGTGGTGGGGGTATGGCGTAAATTGTTTTTGCTCTATTGTGCATTCGGACGCCATCATTTTTCTTTCTAATTACCGAGGTGTCAGCGCGGTCTGTCACCCGTGTGCTGATTTTCAATTTAACTGATCATCATACATTCATTTTCCCATTTGATAAATCTGCAATCTAGACGCAAACCACCATGCCCGGAATATTAAGCGGCGCCCGGGCCGCCGTAATAGGGGGATGTGTATGCGGCAATGAGCGCCGATCAGCCAGCTAATTTAGCGCCTTCCTCCGTGAAGACCCCCCTCCCTCCTCCCCCACCCCTGCACACATTTCCAAACCTCAAGAGGAAGCAGGAGAGGGAGAGAGAGCGAGTCCAGTGACTGCCAAGAACCACGACTACAATGTCATTTGGACCTCCCGTCTAGCCAGTTAGACCTATAATTGAGTTGTTGTTTTGCTTATTCAATACAGACACATTTGCACTTTAAGTATCATGGCCAATCTGAGCTCTCCGGCTCTTCATCACCCCCATCCACCCACAGTAGAGGAGTCAATTAAGGCCCAAAGTGATCCAGCCTGGTTCCACTTGTGTTTAACAGCAGCGGCAAAACACTAAGCCTCACAGTGGCCTACTATATATGTAATATATAGATCTGTTCTTTTCTTGATCCGGGAACCACAACAAAGCAATGGAAATAAAGAAAAGACTTGAGAAAGGTTTGGTCCAAAATCTGTTGACTAGTTTTAACGACCGTATTTTCCGCACTATAAGGCGCACCGGATTATAAGGCGCACCTTCGATGAATGGCTCATTTTAAAACTTCGTCCATATATACGGCGCACCGGATTATAAGGCGCACTGTCGGCTTTTGAGAGAATTGGAGGTTTTTAGGTGCGCCTTATAGTGCGGAAAATACGGTACTTTTGTTTACTAAGGTTACAGGATATTTCAGAATATAAGGCGCACTTATCTTTTTAATTTTTTAAAATCGATGCCTTATAATCAGGTATGAACCAAGAAAACTTAATGTCATATAGTAAATGTGGCCCCCATTGGGGTTCCCCTGAATCTCTGATTTCCTTCCCTGCTTTTGGTGTTTCGATAATTGACTAAAGCAAAGTTGTCGTCGTAGCCTACCTTACCTTAAAGCTTGTTTAAATGTCACTACAGTAGGAAGACTATATTTAAGCGCCAGTGTGTGGGGAAGAGGGGGAGGGCTGTAAAATGTTTACTGGCACAAAGCAGCTTTGGGTTTGTCGTTGCCTTTGTTTCATTAGCCCGCTGGTTGTAATAAATGCCAACGAGCCAACGGGATGGATTTTAATTAAGTCAGTGAAAGATGAGTGGAGTGGCACGGGACGAGATGGCGGAGGAGAAGGTTGGTTGGGTGAGTGTGGGCTGAAGGGGGGGTGGGTAGTTTTTCAATAAATCGGTTGGCTCAGGGGTTAGTCGGTGATTTCCTCTGCAAAGTGTTTGGGCTGAGCAGGACTCGCAGTAATTTGCTTGATAAATCAGCGGCGTTAGGGGCATGAAGCCAACTGCTCGACCGCTCGGTTCGGCGTGTGATTTATGTCTTTCCCGGGGGTCGTGCGCAAACTCGTGACAGTCGGCGATGAATTAGCCAAGAGGCGGCGTGCTCCTAATGAGCAGGTATTATTACGCACGCACGCCTCTCTTAAAAGAAGCGTGAAGAATGAAGCTGGCAGACGAGACCGAAAACCCCCCGCCCCCCCCCTACGCGGGCCCGCCGTGCCACCCCCGAGATAGCCCATCGATTCACCGTCACGGTCTTCCAGGCATATTGTGAGCGCAGGTGTTCCGCTGAGGTCCGTCACCATCTGATTGAGGTTAACGGAGGCAAAGAGGTGTCAGACACACGCCACCCGCCGAGCCGCCCACTAAGGAATCAAACGCACGACACAAGTAACAAATAAAAACAAAGTGTGACACAAGACACTCAGCAAGTGATTAGCAGCCAAGAATCCCTTCAAAATGTTCAAGCCTCCAATATCAATAGCGCTCTTCCCCATTAGGGAGCTGAAGCCTATCTCAGCCAATCACGGTTCAGGTTATACATCACCTTTCACCCCAATATTTCATCTCCATATGTCACCCCCCCACACCCACACACATTTGATTCAGGGTGTTTGATTCACATACATTTATGAACAAAACACAATGACATCTACTACATATACATAAATCACATTGCGCCACAACTTAGACCTGGTTCCACCTGGTCTAAAGTTTAATCCACTATTCCCAAATTAGCATGTGTGACGAGGGCATGTAAAACTATTTTTTTTTAAATATCCCTGTGTGATAAATAACGATTTACTGTCCTGCGTCAATCAAACATATTTGAAAAGAAGGGAGCAGACTCACTGATGATTCTGAGGAAGCTACCGCCGACATATTATGCGTGCTAATATTGCGCAACGACACAGACTAACGTCAACAAATAAAAGCCCCTGCGTGAACACAGTGTTGACATGGCGTGGAAACATCAAGTGTCTCTTGTGCTTTAGTGCCTGCCGGAAAAAAAAAAAAAAACATGCACTCCACAACAATGGCTGTGCTCATTTCAAGTAAAAGCCATTATGGAGCTAATTAGGAAGGAGTGGCATTTAATAAGTCCTGCTGGTGGAATCAAAGGAACACCAATACAATGATTAATAGCGGTTTAGAATTCTATAGGTAGACAAATTATAAGTGACCGTACAGGCTTTTTATTTTTATTATTAGCTTGGGTAATTTTGTTATTGATCTAAAAAAAAATGTTGACATAATTGCTGTCATTATAGAACTAATTGTGGACATATTTTGAAGGTAATTAACAGAAATGTGACTAAAACGAGATCTCTGTGCTCATATATACTTGCTGTCAATGAGAATAACATGTTACAAAATCCCAGAGGGGCGGAATAATAATTTCAAGGCCACAAACACGCAGACAGTTGAAAACTTGTAAAAGTCATTACTAGAAAAAAAAAAAATGGAATCCCCGTATTTACACAACATTTTGAATGAAACATTTCCAGCGCCAGATGCGAGTGTGCTTGCCAACACTTGATTACAAACGAAAATGAAATGTTTTCATCCTGAACTCCGCTCGTACAAGAATTCTCTTGGTATTTATTCAATAAAGCTTGCCCAAAGATGGTAACGTTGTGTGTCGAGACTTAATGGGAAAGGCCCCGACTGTTAAATCGTAAAATTTGAATTAGGGAAGATGGCGCGTAATGCACGGCAAAGCTTTTATTAAAGCCACGCCGAATAATTGAATTGTTCTGCTGCTCGGATTTGTTTAAATGAAAGCCTTTTGGGTGTCAAACAACAACATGAGGATTTCGACAAATTCTATTAAGGACACAGGTTTCTTGTTGTATATGTGCAATCACCGGTGAGCTTTCCCCTCATTTCTTGCTTTCGTATCTGAGCTTTTGCTCTGTCACGTCTTATCTTCGATCCAACCCCTTGGCGAGGGGCTTTCAGCCACTGTGACATGCAATGAAAGGCTGTCATTCCTCCCTTTGCCAAAAAGATTGCAATCGGCGGAGGAACTCTGAGCAGGGGTCGGGAGAAAGAAGAAAAAAAAAGGTATCTGGTGAAAGTTAATAAAATTTGTGATTGGGAAATAAGATGAATGCGTCATCTGACGGGAAATGCGGGAAAATATTCAGGTTGCTTGCACTTATTGGGGCCATTATTAAGTAGTGAGTCTAATGCCGCACACACACACACACATACACACACACGCAATGTACAACCAGAGGGGAACTTTGTATTTTAGTAAACAAAATTTCACACATTGACAGGAGGTGTCCTTGCTTTTCTTCTGGTGTAATTATCACTCTGGGAAAAGTGTTTCATTATGGCAAAAGCCCCACTTTCAGACACTTTAGTCACACTGGGCTGGACACACACACACACACACAGACACACACGCACACACACCATCCAGTATTTAATTCATCACCCCTCATCCCTGTCTGCTTTTCTTGGTTGTCTTCACACCTTCATCATTTTTGCCTCATGGTGTTCAATCAGTGAGACAACGATAATAATCGAACTTTCGCTTTCTGCCATTATCGGTCCTTCCTTTTCCCGAAACCCATCATCCGTACCCCCCACCCCCCACCACCATCCTTTCCGTGCCCCCTCGCTAGCTTGGGGAGGTCTGCAGGTTAATGAGTCATGAAGTGTGAAAACTTCCTGAGACTCAAGCAGAACTAAATGCACTTTCCAGATGTGAGTCCAGCGACGTGTGGACGGGTGCTTAAGCATGGAGCTATGGGGGGTTCAAAGGGGTTGAAAGAGAAGACGATGAGGGTCATGAGATAACGTCGTACTTTTGACCGTTCGTTTGCTTGCCGACTGCAATGTATCTAAAACGCTGGTGTAAAAACAAAAAAACGTTGAAGTGAATTTAAGTCTGTTAAATGTGAGTATTCCGCCTTATTTGAATTGCTGACTTTGGGAAGAAGGCGGGGGGGGGGGGGACACACAAATCCAAACAATCCAATCCAAACACAATTGGAACAATTTGGAGCGGGAAAATGGCCTGCCGTGCATGTTTTTGACATGGAAACACACGCAGGCACGGGAAGAACATGCAAACTCCGCACAGGAATGCTGGAGCTGGAATCGAACCCCACGCCACCCCCACCCCACCCCCTTGACTAAAATGTCCACATGTAAGCTGTCAGCACCTGATGAGAAATGAAGGTGCTCAAATAGAAACAGGGAAGGGTGTCACGCGACCGTTTTTAGCCAAAAAAAATATAAAAACTCCCTTAATATTAGGAACAAACCTCTGAATTTAAAGATATCTCAGTGGGTCCGCAAAAAAACATTTTTACAAGCCACCAAAAGATTCAATTTATGTTCCCCCTGAGGGATGGGTGGAAATGTGGAGAAAAAAAAATACCAGAAAAAATTATATTGGAAAATACCCATAGGTAAATTATCTGCCGTGGCCCTCTGACCCACCCCTACGAGGTCCACCACTAGTTCAAGATTCAAATATTTCCAAAAACAATTGTCAGTAACCACGGAATATTTGACAACGGGTTGAAGATTTTGACCAGTGGAATATTGACGAGATCGCGGTAGTGAATACTGCTGTTCGATATTCCAAAATGTCAATTAGCAGCATCGAGTACTTTGTTGCTTCATTAATGCCCACACTTTGGACAATCATCAACGGAGTGGGAGGAATTCAAGCCGCTCCAAATGAAAGCAATCAAAACGTTTTTGACCCCAGCGCAGGTCGACAAAAAAAGTGACGACAATAGACTCGCGGCCTGAGTGCAGGTCATTCAAGTCATCAACGCAAATTGTCAACAAACGGCATTAACGACGACACTAAGCCGTGTTTGCGCTCTCGCTTTGCGTACGCTGGTAATTTAAGAGGCTCTCCTCGCTTGCTCGCCATCCGCCGAGTGCCATCGAGCGACGAGTCGTTATGAGAGAAGAAGTTGAAAACGGGACGGAATCGATAGCGTTTAGCCAGCAGCCGTGCTGGTGAGGATGCATTTAACGCGTCAAGCTGTGGAAAAACAACCAATTGCCTCCCAACGCACATTTTATTGACCACACACACACACTGCCGCACACACACACACACACACTGCAGGCCTATTGATTGGTTTAAGGCAATTAGAGCAGTGTACTTTCTCCCACAAACCTGCTATGATGCTTTGTGCAACCCGCTAAAAAGTGACAAACATCTTGCTGCTGCAATAACACAATTCTTATGTCAACAATTCATCTCATTATGGATATCAAAACAGTTACAAACTATTTATTTCAGTCCAGTAGTGCTTTAACTGGAATTTTTGGGGAAGGAGGACTATCTGGAGAAAACAAGAAGATGCACACAGAGAGAACCGAAGCTAGTTTTCTGTGACAAACGAGATGAATCAATCCAATTGAGTCACAAACGTTTACGAGTGTAATCCTATCAGATGAGGCCAGCTGCATGAACGTCTTGCCGGAGGTGAAAAAAGAAAGTCTGCACGTGAAGAATATTTAGTTTAGATACAGATCATATATGGTCACACGGAAAAGTGTGGGCTTACTCATTACTCGCATGTGTGTGTGTGTGTGTCGAACGTGTTCCAGTGGGAGCGTTTGGTTCACTTTTGTGTTTTCTAAACATGTGACAACAACCACAGCTCCCATGCGGAGGCGACTCCCGGTGTCCTCGGTGTGACTCTCTCGACGTCTCTATATCAACACGGAGCAAACAACGAAGACGCGCACACACACACAACGAACCTGCAAGACGTCAGGGATGATAAAAAAAAAAAAAAAGCCAACTGAGATTTGGAAGTGCTGGAAAACATTTGCATCACGTTGTTTGGTATCACACGCACACACGCTGTCATATGAACTCCATCGGGAGATTCCATTTTTATTTGGAAGGCTTACGCACGAGTTACGTAATTCAATCAATGTGGATCAATCAGCTGGTTCAC
Organism: Syngnathus floridae; assembly: GCF_059516105.1. Classification (NCBI taxonomy): domain Eukaryota; kingdom Metazoa; phylum Chordata; class Actinopteri; order Syngnathiformes; family Syngnathidae; genus Syngnathus; species Syngnathus floridae. The sequence continues at coordinate 17,829,284 of NC_142416.1, read as the reverse complement.
TAATATTGCAAAGTAGATCATTTTTTACACTAATCTATTACAGACAATTTGTTCATATGGAACTCGAGTACACAAAATATGACTTGATGGTTTGTCTTTCCATCTTAGCTCTCACCTTTCTTTTTAGAGTCTCCCTTCACTTGTTCCTTCCCTTCCTGCCTCCTCGACTTAATACCCCCCCCAAGGTGTCTAAGCTGTGAAACATTTAATCGCCGCGGTAACGGTTTCATATCTGGCCCAGAAATCAAATAATGCTGGCTGATTTACTCCCCCTAGCAACCAGGGTGCACAGCCCTAGCAACCGACCCAGTCGGCAGGCCAGACCTAATCAGGTTGAAAATATTTCAATTATTGTGCTGATTCTAGGGAGTGTGTGTGTGTGTGTGTTTGCAAATGATATCAGCAGCTATTGATGTGAGTGGAGGAGGGAGCGAGGCTTCGAGGGAAAAGACAAGATGTGCGATGAATCAGTGAAGTGAGGCTGATGGAGACATCAGGAAGCAACAACAACACATGGTCAGCCTGGACAGGATTCGGAGACAGTTGGCATGATCACTGTGTGTTTGTGCGTGTGTGTCTTTTTGGACTAACGATGTCCACACATATATTCGAAAGGTGTGAGTGAAATTACCGTATTTCCTCAGAGCGCCTTCCATTTGTTGCCTTGCGTGTCAAGCAGCCTACGGGACTTTTCATACAAACCAAGCCTGTGATCATATAAAATAGAAATCACTTAATAACATACAGAATGGTCTTAAGTCCAAACAATAAGTCACATTAGCCCTTACATTGGTTACAAAAAGATTTTCTAATGCCATAGTGGCCAAAAGTATGGTACAAGTACATTTCAGTTGTATTTAACTTTTTTTTAACCTCTGTCTGATTTTCACTTGGGCGCCCACTATGCTACTGTATTCTTAATGTTGGTGAGACATGGTGAGCTTAATTTTTTATTTTTTTTTTAAATGGTAGCATGGGTAAAAAGTAAGTTAGCACTGATTGATCAGATTGGCTGTATATCAATCAATGCGTTTGTGTTGAAAGCTAAATACATAAATAGCTTGAGTGACTTATCTATCTGGTGGTGTGACATCAAGTTTGGAAAATACTTGAGGAAAAAAACCAACGGTCCATCGTGGTGTATCCATTAGTGGAAGTAAACAGCTGCACTTTTGAGGTTTGCCGACTCAATCAATAACTGAGTGCATTAACATAATAATAAAAAGACATGACAACATAACAAAAAGAAGGGACACTTACGCAGTTGTCAAAATCAAACGCTGTGCTTGGAATTGCGCCCGCATTTAGGAACTTGGGTGCCATGTGAGGTGAATCTTAATATAGTAACTGGGAGAAAAAGAAAAAAAAAAAGCAACATTATAGTTAGAAGCAGCAGGAAATGATGTCATAATTAAGGAAAATTTATACTTGTTAATGCATAAAAAAGTGCTTTTAGAGTCTCGTCAATCATCATAAAACGTCGCAGGATAATGAAACACCAAACATTTGCACTCATGGCAACACGTAAAAAAAGCATTTGCTCCATTAGATATATCATATATATTATTTCTGGAATTTCCCCACACGTTACTCTAAGTAGAATTTGTGTCATAAATGAAATGGTTGAATGAGATAAAAATCCAAATCAATGAGTCATTTTCATAATCCTTTTGCACGTTTTTTGGGGTAGCTGCTTGACCAAGAATCTTTTCTTCGTGGATGCTTGTAAATATTTACATTTGTGTCGCTGAGTAAAGTTTCAACAAGTGCTTATTAAATGATATGATGTCAGCAAATTTACTTTGTACATTTACATTGCTTACTTTTGGTTAATTAATGAAAAAAAAAATAGTGGGAGCTAGACAATGGCATAACATCTCCTTCACAAGATCAATATATTTATTGTGTTTGTGTGCACTTTATACAAACCGGGTGGGCTTTGTTGTCAGTGCCGATGGGAGGTGTTTGTGATTTCACACTTATTTTGTTTTGACAGTTTCAAGCAGCTTTTCAATCTCTGAGAAGCTTGTTGGCACAAAACTGAAGAGCTAGCCTCTAAAAATCACTCGCTATTGTTGTTGAAAATGTCAATTGGTTCTCTACGTCTTTCACGTTCGCCACTAGAACGCATGACCAGAAGCTGCAATTCTGGAATTTTCTCTAAATCGTTTGCTTTGCTGGAAATAAGTATTCAATTTAAATTCCATTTTTTGCTTTTTGAAATACAGCAAAAATTGAAATTTTCTTTCTGCAAAGAATGCAATGATTCCAAAAAGGTGAGCTAAGACACTAAACAGTCGATGCGAAGACGGAAAACCTGCCCCCCTAAAAATCTAACTTTTCCAATTTGCCCGTTCACATTATAAAGCACAAGCAGCTAAAGTTATTTTAGTGTGTGCGCATGTGTGCGTGTCAGTTGGAAGGGCAGCTAGGCGTAAAATTGAGTGCGGATTCATTAGGTTGCGTGAGCTGAGCTGCAGTCGCTTTAAGTGATACATTTCCTCTGCGAGTGGAGGTGTGGGTGGATGGGTGCTGTGGGTGGGAGAGGAGTTGGGGTACGGGGGGGGTCAGCGTGTCTGTCTGTCGGTCTCACTCGGGCGCGCGCACACAATTTAGAAACCTTATTCTATCCGCCCTCCTCTGTCTAAACGCAGAGTGACACTGTAAATCTGAGCCAATTTCCTCCTCTAATCATCATTAAAAAGCGCAAATGACTCCACTCGCCATTAAACACTCCCACGTGCTCGCCGCCATTAGCGGCGCTTCCACAGAGCCGCCCGGCCGCGGCCTTCTGTTTTGCCTCTTCCGACCTCCGCCATTTTGTTTAAGTTTGGGTTTAGTTTTGGGTTTAGGTTTAGCGTTTTTAGGGTTAGGGCTTTTCGGGCTTTGAGTTGAGTTGAGCTCGTGAACCAATTTTGAGGTCAAATGAAAAATAAAGAGAAGGAATTTCTGCAAAAACATTAGGAACCCGAAAAACGGGCGCTTTCAACTCAAATGTTTCCCTCACTTTAAAATGGGCACACACAAGAGGATGATGGGATTTCATCAATGACTATTGTTTGTGCCACAGTCTCATTTTCCGCCTGCGGCCTGCAATATTCTCACCCACAAAATTAATTTCAGTCTGACATTTCGGCCTCGTATGTAACCTCGGGATTTTATTGTGGCGGCCAAACTGAAATACTATTACCATTGCAAAGGTTGAATGAAGTGTTTACTTCCAAACATTTTTAGCGAAGCAGTGCAGAATATGTAATTATGTAAAAATTTAAGTGTAATTGTGCACATTTTTTACGATTTTCCCAGTATTAAAGAAGAGTAAAAAAAAAAAAAAAATCTTAGCCTAATAGCATTATTGTCCAAGTCATTTCTAAGTGTTTTTATTCTCTGTTCAGCGGCCTTGATTCAACCTTTACGACGACCTTTACGAATATTCTTAAAGAAAAGAGCTTGTTTTTGCAAATTGATATTATTTCATTATTGTGCCGGTAAATTACAAACGACTTTGGGCAAATATGCTTTTAGGCTAATACCAACAAATGACTCAAAAGCATATTAACCTTCAAACGCATTCTCATCTTGATGCATGTAAGCGGCAACGGTGGCAGATGGAGAATTGACTTCAGCCATATTGTGTCAAAGTGTTAAAGACGCACCTTTGCTCACTTAGTGGTGAATTAAGTCCGTAAGGCAAAGTCATAAAGACGCCTTTTAGTCCTAATGGAGAGAACCCTGCCGAGCGAGCGCGGTGCAGCTGTGCTGTCATTAGCTTGCGTTTGTTTTCACACTTTGTTTGTTTATTGCTTTGTTTTTGCACCTGCGACATGGCCGCGGAGGGTCGTGAGAAAAAGGATCCTGGTTTTCAGGAGAGTCCGATCGACTTGGCTCTGTCCACACCCACAACGGCGGGCCTCGTCTACTCCAAGGAAATCGAACCGAGTCGGTCGGATTGTAGGAGAAATAAATTTGACATGATTTGCTCATTTGCTTTGCTAATTAAAATAGCCTCTAATACAGAGGAGCTTAACTTCATTACAGGTGGTTTTCTTCCTCTTCACTGTGTATGTGTGTGTGAGTTCCCACATCAGATGATGCAACTTGCCACCCCCCCCACCAAACTCTGCCCCCCCCCTCGTCTTTGTCCTCCCCTAATCACTCCCCTCGGAATTCTCCGTCTGATATAATTGAGTAGCAACTCCAAAACACACGTGCGCACACACATTCACTTTCCACCTCCTCCTCTTGCACCAACGATGCCCCTCCTGGCGGGAACACAGAATGAGATATGACATTTCATTTGGGTTTCTTCGCACTCGCCGTGTTTGCTTGGGGGAAATAAATAAATATTTCATTAGTAGGCTAGCGGGGACATAAAGCCGTACCCTGTTATGGATTAAAAACAGGTGGGTTTTGCCGCTTTCATTTTTATCCCACAATAGCGGCGCATGGAAAATATGACGATATATTACTCTAACTTGAAGTGACATTACTGAACTGATTCATGACGATAGAACATTTCCCAAACCTCGTTTGTTGTATTTGCTAGCAAGGCAGTCCAGTGGTAGAGCAGACGGCTAAGTCAATCAAGTGTGTCCCTCCACAGCACCTATCATCCCGCCTCTCTCGTTAGAGCTCTTTATCAAGCTGCCCTCTGCCGCCCGCCGGCCTCGCTGCCATCTCTCTCCGGGCTCACCCGGAGACCGGCGGCTTTATTGTCTTAATTAAAACAGAGCCTGTTTAATTATTTTAATCCTCACGACCGTACGGCAGGGACTGTTGAGAGAGGAGGGGAAAGGGGGAGTTAACGGTAGGGGGGGGAGACAAGAGCAGGAAGGTGAAGAAGAGGAGGAAGAGGAGTAGCCCTGACATTTCAAATTAAGCTCTTCAAGTTCAAAAGCAGGAGTTCTTATCACTTTCCCTTCTCGTTCATTTTCCAATTTGTGGCCTCTTCTTTTGCTCTGTTCCTTCTCTCACTCTTTTCTCGCTCCCTTCCTTTCCTTCTCCCTCTTTACCACCTTTGTGAGATTAGCAGTTTGAAGAACAGCCCCTGCTGAGAACTTCATTCAAGTGCAGACATCAAAAGAATCTGTGATTGCTACAATAGCACGCCGAGTCATGTGTGCATCGAGGAAAAACATCTTTTCCTAATACCCTTCCGATCCCCCCCTCGACAGCCTTCAGAGGGACACGACGGAGACGACTTTCAATCTGGAGCGTCACTCAATGGCCGTAGATGGTTTGAGTTGAAGCAGCCATTTTGAATGTAGACCATCCATCCACCCAGCATCACATTGTTAGCTTACCTTTCACCCTGCCGACCCAGCCCCAACCCCACCCCTTTCCCATACCATGTTATCACCCCCACCTCTCTATCCATTTCATCCGGGGAGTCTAAACTCTCCAGATTTCCCCGTTTGCCTCCTGATTAAGGAGTGAGCGGAGTGCTCCCGCCGCCTCCGTCTCCATCCCTCATTCATGTGCTGCCGCGGTAACTGGCCTATTATCTGACAGTTCCACTCCACTGACCTGTCCAATAACAGCTTCCACATCCCTGTAAATGCCCTGGAGAGAGACCGAGCGGGAGGAGAAGACATTGAAAATAAAAGGGGGGGGGGGAGTGTGTGACTGGATGTGCATTGATGGATAAACCCTGGAGATTGGCCTCGTGTTATAAACATTTACGCCGGGCTAACAGATCATCTCCGAGATCGGGGATTGATGCGAGCCCCCCATCCCCACCCCACCCCGCCCTCACCCCTTCTCCGAGCCCGCCCCCTCCCCCCCTCCCTCCGGCAAAATGAAAGGCCAAGATTAGAGAGATGATAGCTTTTCAGATTGGAGAGGAGATACTAAAATGAGTTTGTGGAGGTGAGACTCGAGCAGTTAGGCAGCAGATAAATTGATCTCTCTCTCTCTCTGTCTCTCTCTCTCTCTGACTCTCCGTCTCTCGCTGACTCTCTGACTCTTGCTCTCTCTCTCTCTCTCTTGCTGACTCTTGCTCTCTCTGACTCTCTCTCTCTCTCTCATCATCCTCCCCAACAGTGTTGCAGCAAAATCTATTAAACACCAACGATTTGTTTTGGTAGTGCTAGAACGGAGAAATGAGGCGCCCACGTTGACATAAGGACATTCTTATGACGAGTTTAAAATAGGATAGTGGAGAGTTTATTTATTTATTATTTAATACTTTATAAAGACAATGACTGGTACCATTTTACAATAAATGGTCTATTGACTAATAAAGGTTTTATAAATCCTTAAGCTTTTCTAGTCCATTGCCAGAAACAAATGACTTTTATTTCGTCATAAGAATCAACTAAAACTGGAATTTACGAAAAGTCGACCAAAATTGTCACGACTTTCCACAATGTGTGTGTGTGGAAGAAATTAGGTGGAGGAGAAGGGCACCGAGCGCAAGGTCTGGGATGTTTTTGAGACGCTCCGAGATGAAAAAGGTGAGAAGGGCCACAGAAAGGGTTTCCCATGATCCCGTTTGACCTGAGTCGTAGTTTGGTCTGGCTAAAGGCCGTAAACAGCAGGCGGAGGTTTGACAGCACTCGCTCACACACATTACATGAACACGGTAACATAAAGAAGCTGAAATCTGATTGGACAAAATCTAAGATAGGCTTAAACGGACTGTCACTTCTTCCGATTGTGCCGAGGCCTCGCTGTAATTGGCTATCGTGTAATTGCGTGTTCCTCAATATGACCTTTTCGCTCTCTTTCCGCTTGTCATGTTTACTTTGCTATTTCCTCCCCGCGTCTTAACACCATCCACTCCATCAATATCCCACACGTTCCAATAATTGATCCGTTAAAACCTCTCGACTATCCCCGTCTAAAGAGTCCCAGATTCTCTCGCGCACCCCCTCTCGGCCCCTCCCCCTCCTTCCCTCCCTTTCGCTCTCTTCAGGGGGAGTCATTGAGTGTGTAATCACTTGGTTACGCTGTGTCAGTCTGCGTCTGAACCCGCCATCTGTCCTCTGGGCTTCCGTCTGGGACGATACGCACTACACACACATGCACGCACACACACACACACTCGCACTAGAAGACAAACACAAACATATAGACGTGAACAGTCGAGCCAAGCTCATTCACACCGCGACATGATGACAGCTGTATCAGCAGCCTATTGACATGAGCTGTCAGAAGGGCAGTGACTAACATGACACATCATGACATGTTCCCATCTTCCGAACCCACGCAAACACACACACACACACACACACACACAGGACCCGCACGTACCGTCCACAGCTCATGCAATCGCAACTTATGAGTAATGAAGTCATCTTAGTCTATGTATGAGTTTAAAAAGTACAGCTGGAACAAATGTTCCCTTTTAGCGTAGATGGTACGAGTGTTGGAAAAGAAAGATAGAAGTGACAGTTTTGTCTGATAAAAGAACAAAAGAAAAGCGGAGGTAATACAATTGTGCGCGCTTCGCGGCCAGGCAAGACGACAACTAAGAGCATAACAAACCGATTGTACCTCGTCGCCGCCGTGCGGGAGTGGAGAGGCATCGGTGCATGAAATAGTCTATTATGATAAGAATTAAGCAGATTTATCAAGATGAGATCAAGAACGAGAAAAGGCGTGATAAGAACTAAAACAGCGGCAGCGTGAACCATCGCACGGCCCGATACGTCCGCGAGGTTTCGCATCACTGCTGATGTTTGAGAAAGTTCGGATGCAGCTTTGCCCAAAGTACGGAAGAAGTTTTTTTTTTGTTTTCCATGCAAAGTTTTTCGATTGTATTGAATTATGCCTCCACGAAGACAATGGTGCGCAGTTTTGATTGACAGTGTCAGGTTTTAATTTTAATACACACATATCTATCAATCAATCAATCTATCTATCTATCTATCTATCTATCTATCTATCTATCTATCTATCTATCTATCTATCTATCTATCTATCTATCTATCTATCTATCTATCTATCTATCTATCTATCTATCTATCTATCTATCTATCTATCTATCTATCTATCTATCTATCAATCTATCAATCTATCTATCTATCTACTTTTTGATTAGTTAATTAATTTAATGTACATAACAAAAAAAGTACGTAATAATCCGAGTTGTGACATTTACTCATGGCGTCAAATGGAGGAAAGGGCATTATTTGAGAAAACACGATTTCAGTATTTTTGGGGGTGTCATGATTACTGTTTGCCCCAGTGTGTGTGTGTGCGTGTGTGAGAGCGAGAGAGAGCGAGAGAGATTGTCTTGGACTCAAACATCTCAGCCAGGCAAAACCTGGGGGGGGGGGGGGGGGGGGGGGGAGACCCTGTAAATCTGACATGATGGGCTGTTGACGGGAGAACCTGTTGTTATCATAACCCGCAAGAACTTACAGGAAACACACGTGCACACAACAAATACAGTCTGGAGTGTTTTCCATGACGGAAATATAACGTTACACACACACACGCATCAGAGGACATTTAGACACACATGCACAGGTATCTGGAGATAACGTGGATTTATGGTACAGCGCAGTACCATGTGTGTGTGTGTGTGTGACACTGTCAGCAAGTGGGATGTGATAGAGTGAACTGATGAGTGTGGGAAACCATGCGATGAGCGGGTCACAGGAAACAAGATATCATACCTGACCCTCTTTAATCCGCACCGTGAAATGATCTCTACACGTACGCTCGCACACGCACGCACACACAGGCCATGTAGTATGTGAGCATGCTGCACAAATATTATTCTTTCAGTATTCATTTGGATGTTTTTAAACAAACACGCTCCTAGTGTCTGGGTGTTCCAGCAGCAATGGTGAGGCCCATTAGCGTCCATGGATGAGTGGCAAAGACTCACATGAAGGATGTGCAGGGGGGTCAAAAAGGTACCGGCAGCGAGACGAGACGAAAAAAAAACACCGGGGATGAGAATGAGGAGACAAGATGGTAGTAGCAGAGCAGGATATTATTTCATGCGGCTATAATGAGGAGTTCTAAGTAACAAAAGGCCGTGATGGATGGCATGCAAATGTATTCAAATGCACTGCTTGTATGTCATTTGTAAGGGAAAGTGTCGAAAGAATGCCTTAACACCGAGGAATGATGGTTTTTAAAGTAGTAATACGCTGTGTTTAAGAAGGAATTAATGGGATCAAATGAAATCATTTTGTGTTTTATTCATTGGGTTGCTGGGCAGGGAAACAGCACATTAGCTGATTTGATTGATTTGTAATGTTAGAAAGCAATTATTGGGTTACTTGGTTTGTGCATGGCGTTGAGAAAAATACAGATGTGGATTTTGACCTCCAATTGTTTAAAAGTGTTACTTAAAATCCCTTTAAAGACAAGAGAAATCTTGTTTTCACGTAGAAAGTTTGTAAGTTGGCGGAAAATGTAACGATTTGACGTTTAGCTGAAAAATAATGCCGTAAATGTCTGCCAATTGAAATGAGCAGGACATTACTGTTTTTATATAACCCTAACCCTATATGTATGGATACTTGACCGGGTTATAATAGTTTTTCATTACAGTTTTTGTTTTAATTGTCAGTTTTAATTATTTTAGGTTATTTATTATAGGTTTTATTTGATTCGTTTTGAAAGGGTTTCATTTTAGTTGAGTTTTTAGATTTAGTATCAGTTTTGTTTTTTTAAACACTACATGGAGCATTTTAATGCACAATAAATTCTTTTAAAAAAGAATAAATGTACACTATTAACTAACAGAGACAAAAAAAAAAACAGCGGCGAAATTGAAATGGCACAGATCTTGCTTCCATAACAAAGCTTGTCCTGAAATATTTAAATCACCTGTGCGCTTGCTGACGTCTTGCTGAGCAAGTGGGTCGTGGTTTTTCAGGTGAAGGCGGCGCTGACCTTTTGTGTTGTAGCGGCGGCTGCATGAAAGCAAGTGGCACACAAAGAGTTCTATTAAGTAGAGAAGCAGATATCATGAGGGGGGGGGGGGGGGACAAGAACTGTCGGTAACAGTCGTGAGTTAAAACAACACACACGTGGATGGATAGAACCAGGCCGGAGTTATTAATTCTCTCTGTGAAATACGAAATATTCTCTGTGCATATTTCTCCAGCCAGGATGGGAATCATTGTTGTGTGTAATTATGAAGACAATGTTCAGAGGGATTATCAAAGAAGTGAGGGGGAGATAAGGAAGCGGCAGATGAAGAGGGTGCGGGCACAAGAAGAAAGGCAGCGAAGAAGGAGGCGAGGGGGGGGGGGAGGCGAGGAAGGCCGAGGAAAAGAGAGAGTAAAGATTACCTCTTCTCTATTTGCGGAGCTATCGTTCCCCTCTCCCGCCTCCTTGCTTCCGTCTCTGGCTGTATTAGCATGATAAAGATGTGGCGGAATAGGGCAGCCGGCAGGTCTTTGGACACGCAGACAATGCTATCGCCCGAGCAGGCGTGTGGAGAGCAGCTACCGTGGGACCCTGCGAGGCACATAAACGCCATCACGCATGTAGGCGCCGATACAAAGCCGCGCAAACATGTCAACACGCACGCGGAGCAGAGCGCGTACGGATTAGAGTGCCCGCGAGGATTTCCGCTTCAAGAGGGAACATGCGCTGAAAGAAAACTGGCTATGTTTACATCTTTGCACTTTGATCAAGGTTGTCAAATCAGGTGATTGATACAAGTACGGGTTTTAGAGCATATAGGTGTCAAACTCAAGGCCAGATACGGCTCGTCGCATCATTTTATGACAAATTGTGGATCGAATTGCTAATTGTGGACACTTTTAAAAAAACTATAGATATTGCTAGCAATTTCTATTATCATTTTTCAAATCTTTTTTACTCGTCTCAAAGCTAGTTAACTCATCAGTTGTGAGTCATAATGGCCCTGCGAAGGTAACTGAGTACAATGCGGCCCGCCACGAAAATGAGTTTGACACCCCTGCTTTCGAGTAAACATTACATTTCCTCATTCTCGAGCACCGCTGAATAGTAAATGTGCATGCAATTTAGCATTCACATTTTTATACAAACAACAAATAAGACCAAGAACAAAAGTTATCAATTCATTTGCAAGTCCCCCCCCCACTTTCTCAGCTGACTATCTGCTCTGGGAACATCATTAAGGCTCTTGCCGGCTAATCAGTGACACACACACACACAAACAGCCGTTCACAAACGGATGGAGCTTCTTCAGAGATCTGGAACATTCTCCGGGTCAGGCTTGGAGCCACGGGCCCTGTGGGACGCCGGGCCACCCCACTGCTTGAGTGTCGGGCCGGGGCATGTCTCCAGACTGCAGGCTCGTGACGAGTACACACACACACGTACTCTAGCGGGGGCCCGTGTGTAAACATACTGTACGCACCATCATGGATGACAGCGAGTGCATGAGCCTGTGACGTCCGTCCGAGCGTAACACATACACTCTGTGAAAACACATGGAACTGTACAAACAGCCGCGGCGCTAGAGAGTTCCATCTCACGGTGACAAAAGCCTCATTCACTCACGGATAGCAAGAAAAGTAGCACGCTAACAAATGTGTCAAAATGTTCAAATGGTAGAAATTTCAACTCTTGAACTTGTCATAGAACATTTCATCATCATCACAAACACTCGTAGAAGATTATCCCTCTCTGATAGGTTGCCGCGTTACCACAACAAGCTTTTTCAAATGTGTCAGATGCACAAACATGCAAGTGGAAGGCGACATTACAGCTGTCATTATCACACGTGAAAGGGCTTTCCATTCTCTCGCTCACGTTTGCGACCAAGGCTCGAGACGGTGAGGAGCGTCGAAGCTGTTGCGACAAATAAAGTTGCGCATCTCCCAGCTTAGCATTAAACGCGCGAAGGCAGCGCTCCCTGCCAATCTGAGGCGCAACCTTAATCCATCTTTTATCCTTCCGTGCATCTTCTGCTGCTGTCAACCCCCACCCCAAAAAAAAAAAAAAAAAAACTGCCATCCATCTCATCAATCCCCTACTAACAATCGGGGTTTTGTCAACGGGTTTTTTCCATTATTGTGTTGCAGTGAGACCGACCGCACGTCTCACCTCTGCAAAATGGTGGAAGAAAAAAGGTCAGAAAAATGCACTTGGATCCAGAAACGGAAAAGTGTAGTTTGCTATCAACTTCATTGACTTCTGTTTGGCTTTTTATGTGGAGGATGAAAAGTGTGGCTGATTTATTGTGTTCCTGCGGTGGATGTTTTAATGGAAATTGGCAGACATCTTTGTCTGCGTGTGAAAAGTTGTCGTGAGTGGAGGAAAGAGAAAGAAACAGCTGTTGCTTGATGTCCCACTGGACACACAATTACTTGTGTTCACCTGGGACGGAAGGTATCATTAAAAAAATAAAAATAAAAATACAATATACTTCACAAAAAAAAACAGTTTGTTGAAAAATGATAAGCTTGTAATTAATCAAAATTTTTGTCGCATTAAATCTACAACAAAAAGTGTCGCAAAAAGAGACAAAAAAAAGATTATTTTGATTTCCAAGTACAAGTGATGATGTAATGCATACACACAATATAATGTCATAGCTAGTAAAGTTTGTTAAATATTTTTTTTTCCCCCACTGGTCATTTGACAAATATATTTTGCCACCCAAAGATAATTTTTTTTATAAAATTTTCTACAGGAATATACTGTAAATCCTGCCAATTTTTCCTCATTTAAACATACCCTTACAAATACACCGTCATAGGTCAAAGGTCACCTGGACTTTAGAATCTTGGGAGGTGATACAATGTTCATCTCATATGCAATGCACAAACACACCTCGGCGTAAAGTGAGCTTGAGCAGGAGGGGGGGGGGGGGGAACTAATTGTTTCTAGACAAGGCGACCTGAGAGGCACCGGAAGGGAGGACGGGAGCAAATGAGCGAAGGAGACGGGGAGGAAAGCGAGGGGCTATAAATTAAGGAGGTGCCGGATATTCGCTTTCCACATGGCTTTCGCTTCACAGACAACCACGGATACTTTATCTCTGATGAGACCACACACACACACACACACACACACACACACCGTTGTCCATATGAAATGATAGCACCTTGACGAGGCCCTCTGCAAAACAAACCACTCAATAACCGGCAGATAATGGAGGCTGCAGGTCAGGCTTCAACATAAACGCGCGCACACGCACACAGACACACTCACGCCATTGTCTGGCCACTAGTTATTAGCGCCCGTGCTAAGAGAGTTTATCCATAAGTGACCTTAATTAAGTGGCTAGCGCCATTAGCCACGCGGCTAAGAGGCTAAGAGCCACCAATCTGCATGTGAATGTGTGTGTTTTTATGCTAATGGCTTCTCAGAGGTGTGCGGTGGAATACTAAACGAGAGGCTCCGCGCGAAGCTGCCCAGGCGAGACAGTTTAGATAAGTTACTCATGAGGGACAAAGACAAAAAACAGAGCGGAGGGCTAGAGGGGCTACTTCAAATGCAACCGAGGGCCTCCATTTACATGCACTGGCGCGCACACACACACAACCAAAACTACCCGTTAGAGGGGAAACATGACTTTTTTTGTCATTAGCTATGAAAACAAAAAATTATTCTGATCACATTTGGAGATACCCCCCAAAAAAGATGTTGTTAGTATATTATGCTCAGCAAAAACAAATCCTTTTTATTCATATAATTTTATCCAGGTCACTGAGCTAATTAGAAACTTTATGAAGCAGCCACCCCTCAATGTCCGCAAAAGTTTTCTAACAAGTTTCATTGAATTGAAAATTTTTTCACATCTATCCAGCCTCAACAAAAAACATTTTGGCCTACTCAGCTCAAGGTATTACGTCTCAAGTTGGTTGCACAAATGATCCAGAAGGTAACGACTGACTTGCAGGTTCTTACTCGCTTGTTCTTTTTAGACCTTTGAATTTTACTGCACTGGGGACTGTTTAAAAAAAAAAAAAACAGTCCATGTTCCTTGCAGGGTTGAACTGATATTTTTTAAGTATAGTTTTAATATGTAGTTGTGTCATTAGCCAATACAACAAAAATCATTAATGTCTACTGACTTGGCTTCACCTGTCCAGAGGTCCCCGTGTTTTTGTTGTTGCTGTAGCTAATGGATTCTCGCCATATTGCCTCATAAAAGCTGGGGTCGCTGGTTCAAAGGTCGCCGCTCCCCCTTTGATGTGACCCGGACATCCTGGGAGGAAGAGGAAGCAGAGGAAGAGGATTCTTCATGGATTAGTTGTAAAACACACACGCGGCCTCATTGAGTGTCAACGTGTTTATATAATCAATCACAGCCATTGCTCACAATAACCTGCAATCCTTGCGTATAATTTTTTTTTCCAAACATTAATTCAAGACTATATGTGAATAGATTTTATTTGAAAGTTCGGTTTTCGACTACAAAGTTAAATACAACTGATCTGTGCTTAAGCAGCAATTTTTCCGTATAGCACTAGAGGGAGCTCTATCTAGCTCATTAGGAGTCGACCTTGAAACGTCGTAAACCGAGGACCCCGAGAAGCATGTGGGGGTCATTTGTCGGTCAGAAATATGAAGACTTTCTCAGCTGTCAGCGCTTTTAGGGCAACAACCATGCACGCCGCCGTCCTCCCTGGACTTCAACTTCTACATCATGTCCAGTCTTCCTCCATTATCTTTTTACCTCCTACACTCAAACCACCTGACCAGCATTAACTCCCTTCGCTTCTGTCTTTCGCTCCTTCTTGTTCTTAACTCGTTGGTCCGCTCTCCACGCGTTGGGCCAAATAGATTTTCAATTATGTGCTGAGTGCCTGGAAGCTTTTGTATTTCCCAACCTGACCCCGATACAGCTCACACTCCTGCGCCTCCACTTCCAGCCTAATGGAGTGGCGGCAAGGGTAGCAAATGTCTTCTGTCTTCACTCCAATTTGAGTGCTTAACTTTATTAGTCCACACCTAATTTTAGAAAAAAAACAAAATCTTCTTCAACATAGTAGTTTATTAATCGTGATAAAAATATTTTTTTAAATTGCTAATATTTAGAAACTGCTTTTGTATTTACTGGGGCTGTCTTTGTGCGATATCATCTTATGTCATAATCATCCAAAACCTAGATATGAAAAACACCAGATATAAAAAGAAAAACTTTTTAATGTCACTTCAACCTCAAGAGTTCGTAAAGTTTTCACTCACTTTCAGCTCGACTTCAAAATGATTAACAATGTCGCCTCTTTAGTCATCTCCACGCATTCACAACAACTATTTGCAATTATGCTCATGAAGTCCTCAAACACGGCCTCTCGCCGCATGCATGCCTGCTTGCCGGCGCGTGTTCATTCCAGTTAAGCGGGGCGAGGGGTCAAAGGTCAATGGCCTAATGCCTTATCGCGTATGCACCGTAGGCAACCTTATTACGGCGAGCTTAGACAACAAACACACACACGTGAATACGTTTATCGTCTGCATGCACGGCTGGGCCGCCGGGTTTTGTTTGGCGCTTCCTTGTTTGCGGCCTAGGGGCCTGTCGGGCGCACGCACACACACACGTAGAATCAGTATAAAGGGAGAAAGGGAGAAGGCCTGAGTGCTGCAAAGAGCCTATTAAAACAGATTGTCCCCCCCCCAATGAAGTCATGACCTCGTCCCATGCAAGCTGGCAAAAAAAAAAAAATCCCCCGCTCTATCTGAGCAACTGTGTGCATAATTGTTTTCGTACAGGCTATGAATAGAATTAGAAGACAACTTAAATAAGATGGCACTCAACAGGGAGCAAGGCCGAGCAACCCTGATTTGTTCGACATCATGGATTTAAAGTCATCTTTAAGGCATTAAGGTAGCGCCATTCGCTTGTGGCTTCCAACTTGGTGATTCTTTTCGAACTATTTTATACCAAAAAAAAAAAATCACAGAATATATTTATTTATGTATTGAAAGAAAAGGAAAAATAATAGCAACATTTGGATTAGCGTTGTGTCTGGCCAGTTTGGTCTTTTTTTTATATACTAAAATTTTTTTTTTGTTCCAAGTTTTTTACTCAACTTTAAAGGATGCTAACGTGGGATGAAGATTGTCTGTTTTCAAGATACTCCAGCATCTTTACTGTCAAATAGTTTTTTTTTCCCAACGCATTTCAAATAAAAGAAAACAATTTGTGGCAGCCGCAGGTTTGTGCTTTTAATGGACATTGTCGCCTAAATATAAATGCTCCTATTTGAAGTTAATGTGTGAGAACAGATGGCCGATTGGGAGCGCAACCGGCGAGAACAAGTCGGCCTTCAAAGGAGGGGAAGAGGACCAAACTAAATAATTGCCTCCAAAATTGTTTTCCAATTAGCCTCATGAATCAAACCTCTGCCCTTTCGTGTGCGTGCGTGTGTGGGTGTAGGCGTGGCGTGGCTTTGTTAAGGCCTGAATGAGTCCTTGATGGGCGCAGCAGCTTGGGTCTCTGAGGGGAGGAGGTGAGGTGGGGGGGTCGACAAGAGGGGGGGTGTAAGTTGATAATTGCAAGGGAACTTGGAATCATTCTGTCCATGCCACTCCTCCCACCAACACACACAGTAGCGTTGAGAGGCGGTCGCTTAAACAAAGTGTACCAACCCACCTCCCATAATTCCCATCTCTTTGTCTGTCTCTGACGCTCCACTTTGCCTTTCTGCCAGAGCGTGTGTGTGTGTGTGTGTGTGTGTGTGTGCAGTAGGTGGTGTTACAATCTAGCCTCAGCTGCTGCTGTGTGCGAGGGTGAATTACACGCCGTAGTGGAGTGTTGACAGGAGCAGCTGGACATCAGTGAGCCATAGGGCGTGTGTGTGTTTGTGTGTGTGTGTGTCTATGTGTATATGTGTGTGGCGCCCCCCTCTGGTGCAAAACTAGATTGCAAATACAAGCAGGGTGGACTGGACTTGACAAGCGCAAGACCATGGTGAGTCAGGGCCAGCACAGCAAAGCGCTGACCTACATTTAGAACATTTACAACCAGATTTTTATTTATATTACACACACACACACACACACTCCTTCGCTCTTTACCGCTCAACACTTTCAATATTTGCAATGACTCATTGCCTTCTTGCCTCCTTGACTTTGTTGCCTTCTCCTGGCGTCTTTCCCTGAGATTCCCTACACACATCTTTCTTGGCACTCTAAGAGTTTCATTTGTGTGTTTGACCTATCAGAGAGCCAAAGCGTGCCAAAAAAGAGAGGCCTCATAAAGACATCGCCATCCTCACGGCTGAGTGCGGTCAGAAAAGGAAGAACAGTGATGATGCATGCAGCAGAGTATGAAACACAAACGTCATCCGAGATGTTAATCACACGGTTGCTATCTTTGACCCTTCACCGCCCTCCGTTTTCGTCTTACAATCCTCATACTCCATCAACGGCAAACTCCGCGTCAACATCTTTAAATCGTACCAAACCCGAGCTCCAGTAATAAATCTGACGGCGGCTCGTCCCGCAAACACGTGAGTTATACGTCCCCGATTCTCTGGCGCAGCTCACGAGCGTGAACCCTCCGCCTCGTCCTTCATAAATATCCTTTGTGATGTCACCGGCCTGTCACTGCGGTTTGGAACCGGTGCAAAAAAACGCGATGATTTGGGTTTCGAACAAGCACGTTGGTGAAGCTACTTGAACATCTGTCAAAACAGAAGCTTCCATTTACTGTAGTTAGCCTTTTTACAGCATCCCATGAACATCACCCGTTCTATGAGACGAATTTAACATTCAGATTTTGGGCTCTCCAAAATTCCATTCCAGTGTCATACAGAAAGATTGTGTCAGAAAAGTCACGACAACATCGGCAACACTAATATATATACTGTATGAAATGGGCGAATGTAAAAATCATATATTTAACCTAATCAGGATTGACGTACAGGAGGTCATAAAAACTTGATTCTGTGAGAAACTACCAATAACCAAAAAATCAATGAAGCCTGTAAATAAAGTGGCCATTGTGCCCGCTCATTGTAGAGATAAACTGTCCGATAGCAGCAGGCATATGATTTGGCAGGTGGGAGGTGACAGAGAGGTGTTGAGGGGATTGCGGGGTAGGGCTGGGGGGGGGGGCTTTCAGCGAGGGACGTGGCGCATATACATCACTTCATCTTTAATTAGCTGTCATCAGCTTCTCTCCACAGAGGAAGCGGCCACTGATAATTAACCATCAAACTCGCTCTCGCCCCGTGTGGCAGAAAGAGGAGATAAGGACGCGTTTGGCTAAAGCGTCATAATAATCAAATGTGACTGGATTAAAGGCGGCGAGGGATCTTGGCGATTAAATAAACGACTCAGTGAGAAGTAACAGGAAGAGTTGCCGAATTATGCAGCCCATGGTTTCCAAGGTAACTCACACTTACTGCCCTCAACATGATTATCGCTTGTTTGGTGTGAAAAGATCCTCTTTGTTATTAGTGTACCCAGCGAGGATATAAAGGTGCCCTTTGCACTGCCTGACTTTTCTTTTCTCGAGAAGGAAAAACATGAAAACCAGGCTGTAGACAAGAGCAGCTAATTAGAGAGAAAACAGCGTAAGTGGACATATGCGCACCGAGAGACGCGTCGGCCAACACTCGACGGGACGGCGCCGTGGGGGTGCGGGCCGGCGGGCCGCTACGGACGCATGTTGTGGTTTGAACGCCGCACGCCGCTGGCACCGACGAGCCGGAGGCCCCGCGTGGAGCGGCGAGGAAGGGGAGGAGGCCGTCGGGCCCGCCGCAACCTGTCCTCTGCGTGGTGTTTGTGTAGTGAGCTGCTCTCGAGTGCTTTAATTGGATTACGCTTCATGAGGAAACAAGCTCATGAGAGCAGCAGCACAATAGCAAGCCAAAGAAGCCGGTTCGCCGATTTGAGAGGCAAAAATTACGTCTCGTTTAAACACATGCTATAGCAGAAATTAACAATCACAGATTTTTCACGCTACCAAAATCTGGGCTGGACGTACGCACGTTATAATACTTCAATGCGTTTGTGTCACCTTGCACGTGCAAAGCCAGGTACTAGCTACAAGCTAGCATTAAGTTTCGGTTAGCGACTGTTGTGGCTAAATGCTACAAAGTTGCTCTTCCGTCAATAATGATCACTTCCATGACTGCGAATGAGCGCAAATTACGAGTCTCGTTCTCATAAAGGCACGACGAGGAGTAATGCGGAGAAGTCGTGCTAATTGCTACGATAATCTTACGAAAGATCAGAAATAAGTGCTCGAGTAATCCAGTACACTTTTTTGATACAAATCTGTTTGGAATTGCCTTCAAGTGAAGCGTTTCCAACTTTGAACAGCATAATAGCAGGAATTTTAATTTCTTTAATTAATTTAAAAGTGTCTAGAGACACAGTACGGTTTATATCAAGAGAATGTATGCTAACCATTGATCTGGCGTGCAGGGGTACTAAAGCGCAACATTACATATTTAGTTTGTACTAAATGTAAACCCTTAAATGGTTTCTTTCATGTTTGTAATGAATCTTCACTTGCCGCCTTTACAATGACGAGAGGGGTTAAAATAATCAATCTCCTGGGAGAAGGTGGAGAGCAAACAAAATAAACAAACAGAGAATCTTTTGAAATGACACCTGTGAAAATATTAGAACATCCATCGTCGTTGACGACACAGATGCTCAAGCTATCTCCGTCTGGAGCGGAGGATGAGGAGCGAGTTATAGAGGAGGATGAGAGGAGGTGAAGACCACAAAGTAAGACCTCCAATGAAAGAGGAGGCCAGAAAAATATTTTGCAGACTCCAATTTAACTGTCTACTTTTGTTTTGCAAATATCTTCAGCTCTTCTGTTTGTGAGCGTTTTTAGGTGTTGTGCTTTTGGGTTTGCATCGGAAATGTTCTGCATTAATAAAGTCAAACATCTTAAGGCACAACCGTTGATGGAAAAAGAAATGACAGCAGAGATGGGCCCAAAAAAAAAAATGCGATGGAAAGAAATAGAGGAGGAGTAGAAAAGTGATTACAGGGTCAGTTCGGTTTGGTCCATTAGCTGCGTTTTGGACAGAAAAAAAAATCCATGGAGTAAAATGGGAGCCAAATCATTTCATCAGCTCCTCTGCCCTAATTGCAGCCATATGCAATTTTAAAGGCCTCTCTTCCTTTCTAATGGCTCCCTCGAGGAAGTCATGCTTAATTGCTGCAGCTGGCCACGAGACTTGTCTTTTTCTCTCATCCTTCGCTCCTCTTCTCCTTCTCCTCCTCCCCCCTATGGGACTCACTGTCCAATTGACAAGTTGACATGTGGAAAATACAAGAAACTCTACAAGCTCTAAGAAGGGGCGTGGTTTCAAAATTCAGGTCATTTAATTTGATTTGACTTTTACACCGCTGGCCGAATATTTGCGGTGATGATTATCAGCAAGTAACACAACTGCTAAAAAAATACTCAGATGCTACTACCGTATTTTCCGCACTATAAGGCGCACCGGCTTATAAGGCGCACCTTCAATGAATGGCCCATTTTAAAACTTTGTCCATATATAAGGTGCTCCGGATTATAAAGCGCATAGAATAAATAACGTTGCTCAGACGTTAATGCAATCATAATATAGTAACACTCGAAATAGTGAAAACACAATATATCAATAACTCAAGGTTGCTCAAACGTTAATATCTATAAGGCGCACCGGATTATAAGGCGCATTATTGGCTTTTGAGAATATTGGAAGTTTTTAGGTGCACATTATAGTGCGAAAAATACGGTAGTAGGATTGATAAGTTTTGATCAAATAAACTCTTTAAAAATATTCGGCAACTACCATGCAGATATTTTTCCTAAAAACTTATACCTCATGTATTTACGGAAAACAAAAAGGAAGCAGGATGCATATGTGAACAAAAGTCATACATTACGAGTTGGCAAAAGGTGGACCTCCAAACAAGCAAGAGAAAAAAAAAGGATGAAAAGCAGCACGGGAGGGACGGCACAGATGGACAGACGGCGAGCAGGAAGTGGAGAACTCAACCTGCCTCGGCTGTGAGGGGCACCTGCTTCGCGGCGGGACCTCCTCTCCCCGTCATGTCCTAATCAAATTTACTACTACCCCCCCTCCCCATTCCCCGACCACAAGAAGAATCCGAACAAGAGTCCCACTGAGTGTTACATTCAAATAATAGTCACCTCCAGCTACACTCACAGTATGGGACGTTCACAAAGGTGTGCTAAATCTGCACACACACACAAAAATACACACGCTCACTCACACAAAAAGAACCAAGTACCAAAAAGAAGCGACAGACCTGCTTCCCTTTGTCATAATGTCAATAAAGCAATGTTTATCAAGTGTGTATCGCTCCTTCAAAATTTTCATTGGATATGTCTCCATCCCGTCTGTAATTCACATTCCCTCTCACTACTCCGACGTTAGAAGAGAGCGAGGGAGCGAGCAAGAGAGGTGTCACTTTCAGTGAAACAGCTTAATTCCGATGTCAATGAATTAATTAGATGTGTTAATGAGCTAGCGACAGCTCACCCAAATTAAATTAATACCGTAATAGCCTCAGACAGCGAGAATTAGCTTACCCATTTCAGTAAACGCTTTCTGGAGTGCGTCTGCGCACACACACACACTCACACACTCGAACAACAGCCAGCCCCGCAAGCAAATCAGCATCCAGATGTAATTAAGTGACTAATTAGAGAAGCCTTCAGTGTCTCGCCCTCCCCTTCGCTGGGTCCTTCCTATGAGCATCATGCGAGTTCATTTTCAAACTCATAATTGTGACGCGGTGATTTCCGAAAGTTCAACAGCTTGGAATTCCAACCTAATGTCGATATTTTATCCAAAGGTCCAACATGTTTAAGTATGATCTAGAACTTCACAATTATGATCCCAACATTGTTTGGGTTGTAATGTTGTGCTTAGTCGGCTTGTGAGAGAGAGAGAGAGCGAGAGAGCATGGACTCTGCAGGGATGGAGCTGTTCACACAAACACCATCTGTTAACAACAGGCTCACCTGCTAGCAAACATTTAGCTCAGGATCCATCTCACCTGCTCTTCATCTCTCGCTCACATATACACACACACACACACAATTCGGCAATGTCAAAGCAGAGGATAAACTAATTTCCCACTTAGTCAACTTGACAATATCACCTGCGTTGTAACCTAGCGGATCTCCGGAGAATTCTTGCAATGTGTTTGCATGCCCGACCAAAAGAAAAACGACTTCAAAAATGTAGACGTAGAAAAAAAACAGAACGTTTGACACCTTGGAGAAACTTGAAAATTATCGAGTGGGAGAAACCTATGAGGGGAGGGAAGGAAGTGAGAAAAGAGGGAGATGGAGACTATTACCAAAGGTGTATGACTAAATTAACTTCTCATCAACACTAATTAGCCCCTTGTTCCTTTCTTCCCTCCAGGTAATACGATGAGCTGTGCACTTGTGTGTGTGTGTGTGTACCTATGTGTGTGTGTGTGCGTGCAACAGTAAGCACACGAGCCAATTTTCAGTGCACTTTATTTCCATTGCTGTATTTAACTAATAACCAATTTCATTAAGATTGCTTTTACTTTGAAATCGATGATCAACATTTTTGCCAGTTCTCTGAAATAATCCTAAATTATAGGCATGTTTTTATGCGATGCATCGATTAAACAACAAAATTATATTGAAATGTTTTTATAAAATTATACATGACAAAAAACACATTATCAAACCAATAACAATTAGTTTTGTAGTAAGCTCTTTAGGAATAAGTCGTGCTAGCAACAGCTGTAGCTAACATTGGCTTTTTCGCCCAAAGGTTGATGCTAGCACTGCAATTTTGTTGAAGCTTTCTGCGACTATCAGAAATACACACTTTCATAATCGCACGTCGTGTGGAACAGTTTGAGCATCAGCCTGTGTACCGTACCTCACTGTATATTAAAAAATGTACAAAAACATCACCCCTCTCCTTAGAGAAAAGACTAGCACCCGCTACTAGCATACAAACATTAGCGGTAAGAGATGCATAAGAGCGGTGAGGTAAACAGTCAAAGACTCATTGCTCTTTTTCCAAATGCAAAAGGGAAAGCATAATCAGATTATTCAAAGAGATGCTAATTAGAACCGTCTTCCCTCCAAAAGATGCTATTATGGAAATGACGAAATGAAAACTAGTCATGAAATGCCACAAAAGAAACGAGGCTCACTTTTGTTTGTTGTTATGTGTTTTGTTTTCCTTATTCTTTTGTCTTCTGTTGGTGTTTGTACAAAGATAGAATTTAACGGCTGTGGGTAAATAAACTGATATAATACATATTCATGCTTCTTGAGATCCAACAAAGGTAGCTTTGCGTACGTTTTATATCCTCTGTTCCCAATCCCTCTTGCAGTAGCCCGCTCTTCCTTAATTATCCTCCTTTCCTTTAAATGCAGCACCTCCCAAACAAGGCGACGTTGTTTTCCGCTAATCCCGTATTTTTTTACGCTTTCGACGCAAAATCCCGTTCACCTGAGGTAAGCGTACGCGAGCTGAAAATAAACGGGGGCTCTTAACGCGCAATGCCAGTGTCGACGTCACCTGGAACAATTCTAATTACAATAACATTGTCTGCTAATCCTTTAAATGGGAGCCAAGCGCTAAATCAGTTTGATGACGCTCCGCTTAGCTAGGTTTCGCTGGTTGGAGCGGTAATCCTCGAAACCAAAACACTAATCTCTTCTCCGCGTCCGAGCCGGGCGGACGGGAAGCACAAAGTTGCAGAAGAGATGCAAAGTTTCCGTTTTTTTTCCCTTTACAAGCGGCTCACGCAGAATTACATGCTAGCATCCGTGACCGTGTTTGTGCGTTCATGGTAAATCACGCTGCGTCGAGCTGGTGAAACATTCAAATCTTGTGTAGAACAAAAAGGATCGACAGAGGCCAGTTTGTCTTGAGATGCCGGGCCAAGAAAATGATTGCGAGCCACGGTAACATTATGCACACTTTGAACATCACCATCACAACAGCAAGTGAGCGACTGAGAAAAGAAGTGAATGCTAATATTTAGCCAACATGCTAAAGAGCGTTTCAAAGCATTAGCTCATCTTAACGTTGACAAAACATGAACCTGCTATGACAAAGTCAAAGTCAAAGTCAGCTTTGTATCTATAATAACAATAGATACATAAATTGATATCAGTACCGAGAATGTTAGCATTTGCTAACTTAGCTATAGCTTGAACAAGACAGTTGTGGTTGTCAACTCAGTTTCAACCACCTTCATTTACCGGCTCTCTTTAAACTAACTTTCACCATCCACTGTTTACACATGATTTCTAAGTCAATTAGCTTCCCTGAAAAAAAAAAACAACCAAATAAATACACTTCTGACAGGTAATAATACAAAATAATGACTTAACCTCGTCTCCCGTTTCCTCCTAATTATTCAAAGTGAGCGCTCTGATTCGTCGGTTCTCTTCAATTAGCGTCGTGTTAATTAAAGAGCATCATCATCATCATCACGTTCTCGTCAGTAATTAAACGCCTGAGTGTGATTACTTAACACAGCAGGGCTCCTGATGATTCATTCGCCGTCTGGTCCTTTTTATGAGTGTACGTGCGTGCGCGTGTGTGTGTGTGTGTGTGTGTGTACATATAACATTTTGTGATGCTAGAGCAAAGGAACAGATTCTCCCAGTCACACTGCATATTAAACACCGCAATAAACGCTGCATATGCAAAGACGCATGAATGTGTGTGTGTGTCCGAGGAAGCCGTGCATGTGTGTGTGTGTGTGTAGCTCAGTGGCTGATGAGGTGTCAGGAGGAAGTAAATTGCCTATCAAGAGAGCTCTGCCTATTATTATTTGTGTGCGTGTGTCAGAGGCCTTTGCGTGCTCGTCTGGCTAATTAGCAATCACAAGACACACCGATGTGTGATGACCTGGGAAAACCACAACAAGACATGCTAACAACATGGAGGAGAACGACTATCCTGCGTTTGAATGAAAGAAGACTGAGGACAATGAGACAGCAGAGGGTGCAGCAAGGTGGAGACTATGGAGTATCGTATTCGGTGCGGCGTGATTGAGTCGTGCAAAAACTCAAACCGTCTGGTTGCAAGTAAAACATCTCTGTTGGACGCACGCTAATTGAATGCACGTACATATGTGGATGTGTGTGCGTGGGTGTGAGTTGAGAAAGTGCGCAAGACGTTTGTTAACCTACCGGCTTACGATGGATATTAAACCGGCAAACACACACGTACGCGCGCATGCACACACACGGGTGTACTCGGCAGGTGAGCATAGCTGAGTTGACACTTTGTCAGCACTGTGTAATTTGACATAATGAATGCAAGCATCGTTACTGCTGTTAATTGGCCATACTAATTATACTCGGAGGATGTCATTAGATGGAAACGGATGCCAACTGTGTGTGTCTATGCGTGTGTGTTTTAGTGCAGTGTGGGGCAGTGCAGGTGTGTGTTTGTGTTAAAAGGGGCTGAGCGGTAATCCAATTCACATTCTTGTTAAAAAAAAAAAAAATCTGCAAAGTCATCTCATCGATGCCCGAGTTGTAAATGACATTCATCTCTGTGGAATTTACAAAACCAATTCATTACAAAAAAAAAAGATGGCCACACTACAATAAAGAATCACCTTATGGGCGTTTCCGGGTACCGATAGTGTTAGCTAACATACTAGCCTAAACAAGAGCTAGCGCGCACACTATTAGCGCCCGTAATCAAATTCTTGGCTATGGTCTTGCAAATCCACTCATGACAGCCCACTTATGTTGAACACGAGCAGAGCTGCAGCCTTTTAGTTTGGCCTCTCCGAAAAAGCGCGTAAAAGCTTCATCACGGGCCGCGCTGATGAAATTAGCGCCTATTAGCGCCCCCGAGCCCCATCCCCGCCCAACCCTTCCTGCCCCTTTGCTCGGCCCACTCCCACTTCCTCGCCGCGCTCTCACTTGGAGTAGTGTGTAGATTTAATTTGCCGCCACGACTCAGGAGCCACTTAGCAATATCTCACTGTGTGCGCGAATTGATTGATTAGGCCTTATCTTGTTATCTGGCTCTGTGGTCGTTTGATAGGCCTGTTTGTTCTCTCACGCCTTTTCTCTGTATCTTTTTGCCTCATGTAATTTCACGCCCCCCCGTGTATGCGTGTCGGCCTCCAGCCTCTCGGTCTACTTTCTCCCCGTAAATGTGGGAATCGGACACTGATTAGGAGGGATAGCCTTGCAAGATCGGAATTAGGAAATTACACGGTTACGTCGTTGCCGACCCCCACTTTATCCCCACGCATGCCTCTCCTGCCACAAAGACAATATTGTAACGGAGAATGTGCTTGAATTGCTTTGTTCATGATGGCTAACTCTGTCTGTCTCCAGAGCTGATGTTGTTTCTGCTCAAGGGAGTTGGTACTTCGACAATATGAGCCAATTTATTACTAAATATGGTGGATGGTTACTTACCAAACATTTGCATTAGCAGAGCAGACATGAACGGCCATCATAGAGCCCAGAGGCTTAAACTACTGCTGTTCCTCATCAGCAATCCCAGCAAAGTCAAATTCCGAGTTAAAACCACAAAAAAGAATAAAATCCCAAATTTGCCAGCACTGAATGCATGCTAAAATAAATCGGCTTGACTTTTAGGTGAAATGTATTTTAATATGCAGAAGGTGGAAAAGGGCACACAGAGGTGAAGACTAAAGATGTTTTTTTTTCAACGTGCGCCGTGACAGACGGCAGCGAGCAGGCAACACGTGACTCCCAGCAGAGACCAGCGAGCCCCCCACATCATTAACACCTCCCGCCGTGCTCCGCCGGGCCTCAACCGACCGGGGACCGCCGAGGCAAAGAGCGAAGACGAAGGAAAACGCTAGAAATGCGTGCTATGTGCTATTTCCCCGACTGATCCTCACTTATTTGCAAATGAGTCAAGAGCAATTAAGTGTGCCCGACGGTAAACAAACAGTACAGCTCAAACATGGTGGACATCCGGCAGAAGAACGTCAAGACAAGGAGGGCGACACAAAGCCAGGAAAGAGAGACGAGGAGGAGCAAGAAGAGGTAATCATCAAGTCCCAGCAGACAGATCGAAGCTGAGTGGATTCTATCGTACGGCATCTCTCATTTGTATGCTAATTTACGCTATTAACACACACACACGCACACACAGAGCAGGAGCTCAGGGCGTGGCTTAATAAATACTCTCTGATTGCTGTTTGTTTTAGAGATGATGCTTTGTATTGTGGTCTATGCGTATGAAATCCTACTAAAGAATTTTATTTTGTGTTAAATCCAAGAAAATTTGCATCACGTCGGATCAAATTCTGCACACGCTACATTTCGTATGAAATTTAACTGAACTGGTTCATAAATAAAGCCGTTGTATTTCTTTTTAAATGTAATACTAAACACGCTTTCTTGTATGAAACATTATATTTTTTTTGTATCAAATCCTTCATTTTATTTTGAAAAACAACTCAAAATCAGAGTGACTTCTTACATTTTGGCATAATCTGAAAGAATACTCTCGACTCCTCAGTACGGCAGTAATATTAATCGCTCTCTGCAGAGGATAAAGATGATATGCCTGTGATGAAGTGATGAATAATTAAAAAAAAAAACTGATTAAGGTTTTGTTTACTGACACATAAAGACAAAACATACTGTTTAGTGATGTGCATTCACGCTTTGATTTGTGTCTAAAATGAAATGCTTACTGAAGCATGTTGGTGAGTTTGAAACTATTGTGATTAACTTTGAGGCCTGAGAAATGTTGGCGATTCACATCACTCGCATAGCTACAAAAGAAAAATAGCAATTCTTTAAGAAGCTTAAAATGTGTGTACGCGCCATGCTCACATTTTGACACACGCTAATCATCACTTGACTGCCTCATGTCACACACACTTAGAGAAACACAAAGACTCAGATGTCAAGCGAAATTCTCAAAGGACTGTCTCGCTGTCGACGTGTGTGTATGTACAGACCTCATGCGAAGGGTTGCCACGGGCGACATCCACAGGTCCGTGTGGACTTTCTTCGGCCGTAATGGTTTTTCCAGGGCTGGCGTGTTAAAACAAACTGGGAAGGAAAAAATAATGAAAAACTGTGTTAACTTTTTAAACCCCAATCCCTCCCCCCCACCCACAAAAAGTGATTTACTAACCAGTGCGCCGTGGTAAATTAGCGTCCTCCAATTTCTCTGGTCGAAAAACTCTTTCCAGTGGTGCCTTTACAACAAACGGGGCAATTTGGTTGGGGAACATATCTCAAAGTAAATTACACAAAACAGAGATGAAACTTTATGTATTTAAAAAACAAAAAACAAACAACAAAAGATTGCCTAATCTAAAATTCCATAATACAGTCTACTAAAGTTGCATCTACTCTATGTGGCAGTTACAAAGCTTTTAACAAATGTACAGACAATACTCAGGCATATATATTTTATATTATTTGGGACAAACGACAACTATATTGCAGATTACAGTCACTAAAAGTTTACACCATAAAAAGCCATAATTAATCACGATTGGTTGTTTAATTCCTTGGATCAGGTGACACTGACGTCTTAAAAAGCACTTATGTGAAAATGAAATATTTACAAATTTGCGATTCAAACCCCGGAAATAAAAAAGGGGTTGAATTATGTCTCAGTTGGAATTGATTGGATTATCTTACCTTAATGCCTCGAAAATTTTGAGAGGGCCCAGTGGACAGCTCCATGACAGTAGTCCAAAAAACACCCAAAACAATCGGCTGCTGCCACACAAACGACACCACTTTTTTTTTTCTGAATGAAAATTGACTGAGAATTCTATTAATTGACATAGAAGGTCATAAACTTCTTCGTGGTGCAAACAAAACACCCTTGTTGCTAAGCTAACGGTCAGACCAGACCGTAAATATGTTGTGTTTAATCATTCAAATCACCTGCGTATTTTTTTTTTCAGATATGAAAACAATGCCGCATCACGTGGTGCGGAACGGTTTTAACGTAAAATCTATTCCTTGGCTCAAAGGGTTGAAAACTACTTCCCTAAAATTAATACATGAAAAAACAATTGTTTTACAAAAGACGATGCAGTCGGCTAATGACTCGTTGATTCCTTAAGCGCTAACCGGCATAGATGAAAAGGCACATGTTGTCCTCTAGTGGCAAAAAAACGTCATTGCAACATGTTCACTTGGCAATAAAATTCTAATTGGATTGTGTGGAGACATTTAATGTTAATTATTGCGGTCGTCCTTTATAGTGGTGCGGAATCGACTACAACTAAGATATATTTTCCTCTCATAATTTTTATTTTACCAATACCTGATCCAAGCACCAGCCAGGACAGAAACATAAACTATTCAATATAAATCAGTGGTTCTTAACCTTGTTGGAGGTACCGAACTCCACCCGTTTCATATGCGCATTCACCGAACCCCTCGTTAGTGATTTATTTTGTGTGTGTGTGTGTGTGTGTGTGTTAAATTCTAGAAATATATATTTTTTACTGGTGCACAAAATGAGCCATGCATGAACATCACCTTGTTCAAAGAACCAAACCAACACAATGCGTGAACTCACAACAAATTACATACCGGTGAATCAGAATTTACACAATAAATCAGGTTTGTTCGGACCTCCTCAGCGGAGGCTCTGTCGAACCCCTGAGACCCACTCACCGAACCCCTAGGGTTCGATCGAACCCAGGTTAAGGACCACTGGTCTAGACAATATCAATATACAGTAGCGTACTCGGCATAAGTGTTCATTAAAAACCAAGACACTTTATATTCCTCCAATAATACCTGCGGCACTCTGATCGGTCTTGGTACTACGACATACAATTGTAGCTGGAGAAAGTATGCAATAAGAACAAAGACACTCACACACACCCGCACTTAGCCATCGACTCCACGTTTCAGTTAACCTGCGCTTTGTCAATTTGTCCTGTCAAACGGTGCAAGTACGTCGACTACGTACACACTTGCGTGGGGCGGTAAAAGCCATGCTCACGCAGGTGCTTCAAAGACTTAGAGTTCAATAAGTCAGCCATTTTGGTTTAGGGAACCGACAATGGCATTTTGTAGCGGCACTAAAAAAAAATACAAAAAAAAATTCCCCACACAAACAATAAAAAACAATCAGGCTTGAAAATCTGATGGAAGAACAACATCGTATTGAATCCCCACTCCAATATTGTTCCAATAAAATCTGTTTTGTTTTTTTTCTTTTTGCAGGATTTGCTTCCAAATGATGGCCTAGGCATTGCTTACACGATTGTGTCCAAACGATTTCGGGCTTAAGATGTCCACATCTCACGAAAGAAAAACAAGCCGTGCCGCCAATGGTACACAACTGAGGCTCAATAGAGGCTCAGAGGTATTTCAGTGATGCGCCAGTCGTTGATGGGTGTGTGTGTGTGCGTGTGCGTGTGCGTGTGGGCGTGTGCGTGTCCACAATCGTGGTCATTGTGATTTTTCGAGTCATTTTTTAATTAGGTTGGATGTCTTTTTGTTAGCATAGATTTCCTCGACAAAATATAAATATTAGATGGATTATTTAATCGTTTCACTTTATCACTTTAAGCACAGTACTACATACAAATTGTTGCCATCTATGTTAATTAGTCTTGTCAGTTTTCATTCTTAAAAAGTGCTATTTGGTCTGTATGTATTTACTCCAAATGTTAGCGAAAGTAAGCTCCAATAATTAGTAAGGCTCTTTATCCTTTCCATATAATTTTTCTTTTCATTTAATTTTGTTTTTTCAACTTGGGTCACTATGAAGCATGTACTTTTGGCAAAGAGAAAAACACACGCACAATTTCATCCTTGGTGGATGCAGCAAGTTTGTTCAACACTCACGCAATGATTAATCAATCAAACATATGGTGTGTGTGTGTCATTCAAGCCCTAAATGTAGCCGCCGTTTGTGAATGAGCTCATTCAAAACAAAACAAAGATCGACGACTTTATTGAAGATAGGGAAAAAAGAACAATTGAGCAGCAAATCAAAGGAAAAGCAAATCTAACTCCATGCATGAGCTTAATCCATGACTAAATGCGCCAAAACTTACCAACTAACTAAATGCGCCTACAGTGGCAGCAAATGTAAGCTTAATCAACGACTAAATGCGCCTATGGTGGCAATTCAATGGCAAAATGTACAGTGGCAAATCAATGGTCGGAGAATGCATGCAGAGACCAATCAATGGCGGGCGGGCGGGCGGGCTGCCTGGCGCTGGCTTTTTCTGCCTCCACCTTCAGCGTGCTGTGCTGTGCTGTCTTCTAGGCGGCCAGCTGAAGCAGCAGATGCACCAGGGTGACCGTCACCAGCAGAGCAGGTGAGTAGGACAGGACGCTGCCGCTGCCACCGCCGGCGCCGCTGCCGCCTCCGCCTCCGGAATTGTTGTTGTGCACAACAACTGTGTCAGTGGTATTGTCGCGGCCGCCGCCGCCGCCGCCGCCGCCCGTAGTTGTCGGCTTTTTGGTGGTGAGGCTGCTGTCGCTCGGTTTCGGATCTGAATGGGAGAATGGCAATTGGAAAAGGTCAGCTGGCAACGTTTGAACTTGCCGCACACTTTTGCGCGCAGCACCGCGAGTGCGCTTTGTAAAGGAAAAAGTGCCGCTGAATGGGCTAGCTTCTTGGTTAGCTTCCACTGCCAATGAAATGCAAAATGGTTCCGGCTCAATCAAAGCTTTTCGGGTCTCGTACCACCGAGTGGATTGTGCAACATCAAACTCACCCGGAAAGTTGACAGTGAAGGACTCAGTCTGGTCGGTGTTGTAGGTGGCCTTGTAGGTTCCCTTGTCGGCTGGTGCCAGGGTGTTGAGTATCAGACCTTCGTCCTTGGTTCCTGGTTTCACGCAGCCGGTGGGGAGATCGCCGTCCACTTTCGTCCAGGTGACAATACCAGTAGAAACTGATCCTGAGATTCTCAATTTGAGGTTTTCGCCCCGCTTGCCATTGCATATCACGGTAGATCCCGTTTCTCCTCCAAAGCAGTCGGCCACTGCCAGCACAAGAAAAGCAGATGTACATTCTGGTAACACGGGATGGATTGTGAGTGTACATTTAGCAAAATTGTTTGGTAATCATTTGGCTAAGGTGCTGTCATGTGCACCTTCTAGTTTTTCTCACTCAAGCCTGCAAATGTGTGTGCGTGCGTGATTGTGCCTATATCAAGAAATGGTGCACAAAAAGCTTTCGTGTGGCGAGCGGCTTTCCTGCAACATCAAACCTTGGATGGAAAAATGTTCTTCGTCGCCCTGTTTGCCGCCCGAGAACTTTGCCTCGTCTTCGTCGTCCAGGTTGTTGATCGTCAGGGTAGCCTCGGTGACTCCACCTGGGTACTTGGAGTCGTCGGCCGAAATCGTGTCCTCCCCCTTCTTCCACTTGATTGAGCTGACAGTTCCGTCTTTGAGCCCCAATTTGATGATGCCATCCGGCTTGCCCTGGCACAGCCCGGGTGTGGCGCTGGGGCCACCTAAGCAGTCCACCACTGCCAGCACAAGAAAAGCAGAATCACTCACTCTGGTCTGTGCGCAAAGTACATTGGAGCAGAGACTGTGGCGCTAAGTGGACCCTTTGAAAAGGACGCCGAGATGTATTTTGGTCAAATTTTGGACATTTTTCTCCAACTTTTCTCCTGAGCATAAGAGAGTTTCCCTGTGTGGAGTGTGTGCGTGTTGTCCCTGTGGGCGTGCCTCCCCCCCACACACACACACACACATTCCTAAAACATGCGAAGGAAACGGTGCACAAGAAGCTTTCGTGCGGCCAGCGGCTGTCCTGCAACATCTAACCTTTGACCTGGAACTTTTCCACTGGTGATACGTTTTTGGCCGTGTACTCTCCATCGTCCGGTACATCCAGGGTACTGATCGTCAGGTCTTTGCCCTCCATCGTGTACTTGTTGCTGGGGGTAATGTCGCTCGCTCCCTTCTGCCAGGTGGCAAGAGTCACACCGGTAGGAAGAGCGCCATTGACTTTCAATTTGAGCGCTCCGCCCTTCTTGCCGTTGCACGGCACAGCTGTGCCAGCAGTGTTGCCCTCGCATTCTGGTGTCCCCTCCACCAGCACTGCAAAAGCAGAAGAGGGCAAAGTATCACCCACTCTGGTCTGGTCTGTGTGCAAAGTACACATTTGAGGAAAGAATGGCTATTTGCCATGTTCATTCCTGAATATGAATTTTGCCATTGTAAATTGTTGTCTTTGTTATTTACGTGACACCACTGGATCCGAATTGTGTCGGTCTTGTCTTCTTTTCGAGGAGTGTTGTTTCAAACAAAAACAAAGGGAACATATTTGGATGACCTCTACTCCTCCCTCCCCACCAAGTTGTGTTTGTAAAAGCAAAATGTGATTCCCTTGGTTTCTGAATCTATTATTTTGTACAAAAAACGTCATGTTCTGTTTGAAAATGCAAAATGTGATTATTGGTCTTTTTTTGGTGGTAAAACAAACCAAATCTATTCGAAATAGTGTATACTGACTGCAATGAAAGCGGTTCGAAATGTTTTGTCATGAAAGCGGTTAGAAATGTTTTGTTTTATAGGTTTTCTGTGAAACCAAATTAACATTTGGATTAGAGAAAAAAAAAGCATGTGCTGTTTGAAAAATTAAAAAAAAAATCTAAATTGATTCTTTATAGTGTAGACCGTTTGCAATTAGTGGTTTTAAATATTCTTATATATTTATAAGATACTATATTGAAGTATTCTTTTAAATAGGGGTTCTTTGGTAACATTTTGATTATTGAACATGCAAAATGTGATTTCCTTTGTTTAAAAAAAATCTGAATTTAGTCTTAAAGACATTTGAATGTTTTTTTTAAAGGCTTTCTTTAAAATCATGTCTTTTAATTGTTTGAAAAAAGGTTTGAATTCAGTCTTAACAGTGGTTGCAATGATAGTTTCCACGAGTGGTTTGGAATGTTTTCTTTTTTGTTTGTTTTTTTTAGAATTTCTTTGAAATCAAGGTAACACATTTTAATGATCTATATTCAAAAAACGCCATGTTTGGTTGGAAAATGTATAATGTGATTTTTTTTTAGAATTTCTTTGAAATCAAGGTAACGATCTATATTCAAAAAACGCCATGTTTGGTTGGAAAATGTATAATGTGATTTTTTTTTAGAATTTCTTTGAAATCAAGGTAACGATCTATATTCAAAAAACGCCATGTTTGGTTGGAAAATGTATAATGTGATTTTTTTTTAGAATTTCTTTGAAATCAAGGTAACGATCTATATTCAAAAAACGCCATGTTTGGTTGGAAAATGTATAATGTGATTTTTTTTTTAGAATTTCTTTGAAATCAAGGTAACACATTTTAATGATCTATATTCAAAAAACGCCATGTTTGGTTGGAAAATGTACAATGTGACTCCCTTTAAACAAAAATCGGAATTCATTCCTAATAGTTTGCTATTAAAGTTTCCACGAGTGGTTTTGATTTTTTTTTTTTTTTTAAATATAGGCTTTCTTTGAAATCAAGGTAACATGTTATCTAGATTAAAAAAACGCCATGTTTGCTTGGAAAATGTATAATGTGACTACCTTGAATTGTGTAAAACAAAAATCAGAATTCATTCCTAATAGTTTGCTTTTAAAGTTTCCATGAGTGGTTTTGATTATTTTTATTTTAAAATATAGGCTTTCTTTGAAATCAAGGGAACATGTTATCTAGATTAAAAAAAAAAAACGCCATGTTTGGTTGGGAAATGTAAAATGTGACTCCCTTTAATTGTTTAAAACAAAAATCAGAATTCATTCCTAATAGTTTGCTATTAAAGTTTCCACGAGTGGTTTCGATTTTTTTTTTTTTTTAAATATAGGCTTTCTTTGAAATCAAGGTAACATGTTATCTAGATTAAAAAAACGCCATGTTTGCTTGGAAAATGTATAATGTGACTCCCTTGAATTGTGTAAAACAAAAATCAGAATTCATTCCTAATAGTTTGCTTTTAAAGTTTCCATGAGTGGTTTTGATTATTTTTATTTTAAAATATAGGCTTTCTTTGAAATCAAGGGAACATGTTATCTAGATTTAAAAAAAAAACGCCATGTTTGGTTGGGAAATGTAAAATGTGACTCCCTTTAATTGTTTAAAACAAAAATCAGAATTAATTCCTAATAGTTTGCTATTAAAGTTTCCACGAGTGGTTTCGATTTTTTTTTTTTTAAATATAGGCTTTGTTTGAAATCAAGGGAACATGTTATCTAGATTTTAAAAAACGCCATGTTCTGTTTGAAAATGAAAAAGTATTTCAAAAAGTATTTCAATTTATTAACAAAAATCCGAATTTAGTCTTTATAGTGTATAAGTGATGTGGCAGAGAAAAAGCAAGGCACACACACACACACAACAAAGTCCTAAGTCTCCTAAATCCAGTTTTATTCATGCGCCTAAAAGCTTGCGCAAAATGGTTAGCAACATAGGAATTGAATTCAACGCCCTTACCTTGACCAAGTTGCTGGCTGTACACGAGCACCAAGCATAGCAGCTTGGAGAAGTTCATCTTCTTTCGAGGACGACCAGGAAAGAAAGGAGGGAGCGTTCGGCGCTGGAGCTGGATCTGGATCTGGAGGTGCGAGCAGGCCAATCCACTGAATCAAACAAGCCGAAAGAGCTCAGCGAGCGAGCCTCTATAAAGCGCTCAATCGCCGTCATCTTCAATGGCGCGTCGAAAGTTTGCACATTTGTTGCTCGTCGATTGGCTGCATTTGGGAACTTTATGACGAGTGCGCGCGTGCTACACGTACGCAAAAGCGGCCGCGTAACCTTATATAACCCCCTTTGTCTGACGCCATACAGCTGCTTGCTCGTCTCCTTAAAGTCTTTACGGAATGTCATAACTGTTGCGCTTCCGAGTCACGGCGAGCGGCACGTTTTGTCCTTTCAGAAGTCTTTTCGATTCTTTTCCAAATCCACTCAACGGATACAGAGCCATCTCCTCGACATTCGGGTGCCCCTTATCCCGGTGGTGCCTTTAGTGGCAGTAGTAGAAATCGTCGCGATCAGAAAGACATCCAACCTAATTAAGAAATAACTAAAAAAAAAAAAAAATATATATATATATATATATATATATATATATATATATATATATATATATATATATATATATATATATATATATATATATATATATATATATATATATATGACAATGACGACGATTGTGGACACACACAAAGACCATAAAGGAATGCAACGTCACTGAAATAGCCTCTCATAAAGGAATGGAACGTCACTGAAATAGCCTCTATGATTTCACTTGCGTACCATTGGTGCCACGGCTTGTTTTTCCTTTGTGAGATGCGGATATCTTAAGCCCAAAATTGTTTGGACACGATTATGTAAGCAATGCACAGGCCATCTTTCGGAAACAAATCCTGCAAAAATAAAAAAAAGATTTTATTGTAACAATATCGGAGTGGGGATTCATTACGATTTTGTTCATCCCACTGATATTCATGCCGGATTGTTTTTTATTGTTTGTGTGTATAAAAAAAAGTGTTGTTTTTTTTTGTTTTTTTTTTAGTGCCGATACAAAATACCATTGCCAGTTACCTAAAAAAAAAAAAGACTGACTTTTTGAACTCTAACTATTTGAAGCACCTGCGTGAGCCTGGCTTTTACCGCTTCGATTGTAATGAAATACAAACAGTAACCATTATACGAAACCAAATGAAAAACAAAAAAGATCATGAAACTGCAACCAATATAGAATTGGAAATAAAATATGCTAGAGCTTTTCACGCAACATGCAACTGCCAGTTACACCGAAAAGAGGAATGCAATTTGTTTCGTAAATCTACGGGTCTTCAAAAGGGAAACAAACTCTTCATGAAAATAGAAGACATTTGGTTTCAAGTTCCAAACTTTATAATTGTGAGCAAACGTTTCAAACCTTATATAAATGAATGTTATGTTTTTAAATTAGAGGTCCATATCAAAAATTCAGTACATGACAAAAATGGCTTCGAGCGTAATGAAATAGACACAGTAACCATTATGCAATAGCAAATAAAAAGCAATTAAAGATAAAAGCATAAAAGTACAATCAAAATAGAATTAAAAATAAAATGAGCTACAGCTTTTCAGGTAACATGCAACTGCCAATTACCACGACAAGATGAATGCAATTTGTGTTTTATAAATCTAAGGGTCTTCAAAAAGGAAACAAACTTGTCAAGAATAGAAGAAATTTTGTTCATATTCAAAAGTTGTTGCGAGTGACGTCATGCCTCCCGCAACGCCTCCACAGTGCAAAGGCACCCGCCCCGCGATCGACTTGATTGATTGGCCTGAGCTACCAGCAGCAGTTCAAAACCATAAATGCATGTATCACTCAACTTTTTTATCCATCCATCCATCCATCCATCCATCCATCCATCCATCCATCCATCCATCCATCCATCCATCCATCCATCCATCCATCCATCCATGT
Source organism: Syngnathus floridae (assembly GCF_059516105.1). NCBI lineage: Eukaryota > Metazoa > Chordata > Actinopteri > Syngnathiformes > Syngnathidae > Syngnathus > Syngnathus floridae. The sequence continues at coordinate 17,791,991 of NC_142416.1, read as the reverse complement.
GTTGATGTTGTGAAAAATGACCACGCCACAACTTGAACAGTGCAAACGTGGTAGGATCAATACTTTTTAGCTCAAATAAAAACAATTAGCCCTTCAAGCACCATCAGTCTAGACCAGTGGTTCTCAACCTTGTTGGAGGTACCGAGCCCCACCAGTTTCATATGCGCATTCACCGAACCCCTCTTTAGTGAAAGATGAAAGTCCTTTTTTCAAGTTCAAGACATCGATGTTTTTTGCTGGCGCACAAAATGAGCTGTGCATGAACATCACCTTGTTCAAAGAACAACACCAACACAATGCATGAACTCACAACGAATTACATACCGGTAAATCAGAATTCACACAATAAATCAGGTTTATAATCAGGTCGAACCCCTGAGACCCACTCACCGAACGAACCCCTGGGGTACGATCAGACCCAGGTTAAGAACCACTGATATAAATCATAGCACACTACAAATACAGGTCAGTTTAACCATATTAGGATAAAAGCCTCTTCAAGTTACCTCTTAATATTAGCGTCCCCAATCCTATTAAAAAGGTAAATATACAATAAATACCATGTTTAACTACAACTTAGCAGGCGGTAAACATGGAAAATGTTGCATCAGAGCCTACGCCCATTTTAAATCATTTCAGATCCAATATGGATCACATCAGCTAGCCAATGTCTGATTTAACAAAGCAGATTATTTTTGTCAAGTCAAAAAAATAAGTGCGGTAAAACTATGTTCCATGATCTATCTATCTATCTATCTATCTATCTATCTATCTATCTATCTATCTATCTATCTATCTATCTATCTATCTATCTATCTATCTATCTATCTATCTATCTATCTATCTATCTATCTATCTATCTATCTATCTATATGTGTGTTAAGTAGATTAAGAGTGTAAGTGGATTAAAATGAACTGAAGCCATCATTAACTTCTCATGCTGAGAAAGACCCCCCCCCCCCCCCCCCCCCGCCCTTCCAGTACCACAAGAGGGCAGCAAATGAGTTTACTGCCAGGCGTCAGCCCTCCTTCTTGCTCCCCCAGGTGAACAGTTTGGATATGGGAGACTTTTTCTTTGGTTTGTCTTTTTTTACACCTGGGAGACGACATTTGGACACATTTAACAATACACCGAAAAGCAACACAGTTCCGCATTTAGCGCAAACATTTGTCAACCCTGTTTATTCACACGACTGAATCTGAAGTTCTAAAATCTGGTGAAATACTTACTAAAATTCTCCATCAGTTTGTTCAGCTCCTGGTCCTCCTCTTCCTCTCTGGTAGAACAGAACAGAGAAAAACAAAGTTGTGATTTCACCTCTGTCAACAACATCGTGTCAGTAGTGTTTGTTTGCAAGCTTACCTTAGCCTGTCTTCGTCCAAACCTTCTACAATGGCATTGCGGCCGTTGACGATCTCCATCAACTTGCTCATCAGCTCTTCTTCTCGCTTGCGTTCAAATGCCGTTTTCAGATGTTCTGTGAAGCATATGACACATTTTCCAGTCTTGAGTCACAGCTGGAGTAGAAGAAAAACAAAAAGAAAGTGAAAGGTGTTTGGTTCCTCACCTGGTTTTTCGATAAGCTTTCGAAGCTCCTGCTCAACACTTGGCTGCTGTTCCTCCAGGTCCTGGGTTTTACCGCTATACAAATACACATAATAGTCAAGCAGGAACTGATGTACGGAGGGAGACCTTCGGGCCAAAAATCTGTCGGACTAATCATTCGACTCGCCGGCGTCTCACATGTAGACGAGCTCAGACTCCCGCCGCATGGCCACCTGCTTGTTCCTGATCAACGTGAACCATTCCACCATCAGCTCGTCCATGAGGGAGTCATCCTCGCCTTCTGAAACGCAAACGGCGAGTCAGTCGTACATATATATAGGGAGTATAAAAAGTCCGCACACCCCTACGCAACTGCCAGGTTTTTGTGATGTAAAACACATAAACAGACCAAGGGGAAGGATTTGACTGAAATTTGACACTCGACTGCGGAAACAAACCGTCTTCGCTGTGCCGGAGTTTGGCCTCCAGCTCCACCCCTCTCTTCTCCAACTGGTTGAGATTATCTTCGATCTCCATCAGCTCCTTCATGATGGCCTCTTTGGGAATGAAGTCGGGCTTCATCTGCACATGAGGGCAGTCAGTGGTAAAGAAGCACAAAGTGACACGTGGCTACTGGTGATGGCGGTAACCCCATCATTAACACAGAAGCATCCAATCGCAGCAATTTTCCCTTGAAGTCACCTTCAAGACTTTTGATTCCGACGATGTTGTCGTGTTTATGGGGTGACCATTACGGATGCCTGAGAAAGCAAAGAATGAGAAAAACAATGCAGGGACTTGCACAGTCACAGGAGGACCCCCGAGCTGCAATAGAGCATCTGCTGATTTGGACCTTGGGATGAAGGAGGGTTCACGGGTCTTAGAGACACCTCGGACAACTCGGAGACTCCGGCGTTCTTAGACGGTACTTCAGTGGAGGACTGAGCTGTGTCGTCTGATCTGTAGTGAAAAAAAAAGGGGCCAACATTATCCATCAATTTAATGACAGAAAGGAATATGTAAAAAAAAAAAAAAAAAAAAAAATGTAAAAAATAAAAAAAACATCAAGAGTCACTAATAAACAAAAAGGCTTACTTTGATTCTTTAGGGACAGGCTTGAGCATGGACCTCCAGTCGCTGGGCATCTCCGTCTCTGCTGACCAAGAACATATTTGTGTGAAATGATATGAAAGTAATCATCAATAAATATTTTAAAGCCATGCTAATGTCAGTACGGTCAAATTGATACCTGAAGTGTTGGGCGGTGCTGGCTTCGAGCCCCCGAGGCTTCTTTCTGGAGCTCTGCTTCCGAGTGGGCTCGTGTCGGAACCGTGCGGCTGCAGGTCGGAGAGGATGGACGGGTTGACTTTGAGCTTCACCCTCGCCCTCCTCGTCTCCGGCTCCTTGGTTCCGGTCTGGACCCGGGTTGTGCTTAAGAAAGGGGTTGAAAGGAGTGTTCAGATCTTCTCCACTGGAAATCAACAGCGTCAAGTATCAGTTGGGGTCCTTACGCTGAATCACTTTTCTTGGCCGGGTCTGCCTTTGGTATTTGCTTACTGTTGTCGTTTTCTTCTTTTGAGAGTTTCTTAGCGGTGTCCACCGCTTTTGCTTTAGCATCCTCACCGACTCCAGGTTTCTTATTACCTCCTTTGCCCTCATCGAAATGCTCCTGTAATCGACTTTTGCCCGTATTGGCAATATTTACAATTGCGACATTACTACGCTGATTTTCATCGTGTTTCTTTACACCCGCTTTGTCGTTGTTAACGTCCACCTTGGTCTGAATTATAACCACCTTGGCGACATTTCTCGCCGCAGATTGATCTCCTTGGGCTTTCTTAACGGGATCATCAGACTTGAACTCTTTCGGGGCGATATCTGCAGTCTTGGTTGCAGGTTTCTTGTCGTCGCTCTCGGCCTCAAAGAACTTCATTTTGGACTGGATGGTCTTGGCCGCGGTGGCAGACGTCCGAGGCGCTGCAACGGGCTTGGTGGTGATGGCAGCCGGTGTAGTGAGAGTGGTGTCGGGAATACTGGGTCGGTTCGTGACTGGACAAGTCTGACTCTGCGTAGCAGCCATGATGAGGTTCAAAGCAGCTCTATGTGGAGATGAAGTTCTGCCAGAGATACCGGAAGGGGGGCTTGGTTTGTGGGGGGTTGAAGCAGGCCTGTTAGGAGATGAAGTTCTGCCGGAGATGCTGGAAGGGGGGCTCGCTTTGTCGGGGTTCGAAGCAGCTCTATGCGGAGGTGAAGTTCTGCCGGAGATGCTGGAAGGGGGGCTTGGTTTGCGGGGGTTTGAAGCAGGTCTATTAGGAGATGAAGTTCTGCCGAAGATGCTGGAAAGAGGACTGGATTTATGTGGGTTTGAAGCAGGCCTATTAGGAGATGAAGTTCTGCCAGAGATGCTGGAAGGTGGGCTTGGTTTGTGGGGGGTTGAAGCTGGCCTATTAGGAGATGAAGTTCTGCCGGAGATGCTGGAAGGGGGGCTTGGTTTGCGGGGGTTTGAAGCAGGCTTATTAGGAGATGAAGTTCTGCCGAAGATGCTGGAGAGAGGGCTGGGTTTATGGGGGTTTGAAGCCGGCCTATTAGGAGAAGACGTTCTGCCGGAAATGCTGGAAGGGGGGCTTGGTTTCTGGGAGTTTGAAGCCGGCCTATCAGGAGCTGAAGTTGTGCCGGAGATGCTGGATGGGGGGCTTGGTTTCTGGGGGTTTGAAGCCGGCCTATTCGGAGATGAAGTTCTGCCGAAGATGCTGGAGAGAGGGTTGGGTTTATGGGGGTTTGAAGCCGGCCTATTAGGAGAAGACGTTCTGCCGGAAATGCTGGAAGGGGGGCTTGGTTTCTGGGAGTTTGAAGCCGGCCTATCAGGAGCTGAAGTTGTGCCGGAGATGCTGGATGGGGGGCTTGGTTTCTGGGGGTTTGAAGCCGGCCTATTCGGAGATGAAGTTCTGCCGGAGATGCTGGATAGCGGGCTGGGTTTCTGGACTAGCGATGAGGGGCCCAGTCTGGGCGGCGCCGTAGGCGTCACCATCACGCTGTTGCTTTTGGCGAGGCCTGTCGAAGGAGGAACACTCGAAGGCGCATCCCTTAGGTGTGAACTTATGATTGGAGGGGCCAGTAACCTAGGAGATGAGGGGTTTGGAAGACAGAAACAGGAAGCAATATCAGAGACACCTGCACAGGCGAATGCGTGACAATAACAAAAACACCATCCTATCGGGTCAGATATGATCAATAAGTCTTACCTTGCGCAGTTCCTGTGGTAGAGCTTCCCGTCAATGAGCTGTCGTTGCACCAGATGAACGTGTTTGTTGCAGGACACGCACTTGTTACTCAGAGTTCCTACTTCGTTGGATTTCTCAGCAGCAACGTCCTGAGAAAGGTTAGGAGTGCTTGCATACATTTGTGTGACATTTTCAACAGCCGCACTTTTTGGTATCGGTTGTACCTGTCGAACGGTTCTGGGTTGTCTCGGGCGGGGGAGAGGTGCTGTGATGTTCGCTAAAGAAGGTGGATTGTTCTCCTTGGCAGGCTTGGATGAAGGGAACACCTTGGACATCACCGGCGCGTTCTTTTTCCCCGACGGCCCATGGGCGAGTGGCTCGGCGGGACGCTTCACCGCCGCCACACCACCAACTGGGAAAAACACAGATGTGTGAGACGTGATGAAGATGATGGGAGGAGAACTAGAGATAGGCGGTGATACTCACTTGGGGAGCGTCCGTGGAAGTAGTTGTAGTACTGCGAGACGTACGTGAGGATACTGAGGCGGTCCGGAACTTTGAGCGCCACCATGTCTTCCGCATCCAAGAGCGCAGGAATTCCGAGCTGCTCTTCGGCGACCCGAAAAGCCTTCAAAGATCACCAGCAGAGGAAAGTAGACTCAAAAATGACTGCTATTTTAATTTCCAGTCAGTGTCTAATTCACAGGCAAGAATGTGATCTTCATTATATGATTTTGTGACATCCATTGATTATCTTTTTACGATCAAACAATTTTTTATGAACGTCTGCATGGGGCTGCCAGATGTTGTAGGGTGGTGCATGGGTTTGGAAAAGCTGTTCGACAACTTCAAATGTTACAAATAAAGAAAGTCAAGCACCAGCAATGGTCATAAATCATTAACCAAGAACATTAAGAACGTGTCGTAAAAACGGATTAAGTTTGCTTTGACAGATGGAACACTGTCCACACTTACGCAATGAACACAAGAGGAATTGTACTATCCCACAGTCCGGACAGATCCGAAGCGAAATAGCAGGAATGCACCTGTGCGGCCAAAGCGTTGACACTTTTTTTTTTTTTTCCTTCTCAAAACATGTTTAAACACTTGAAATCTCTTGAAGCGCTCCCATCCTTTGACATTCCTCCGGAAAATAAATGAAAGCACCCCTACTAAGTAATGTCAATGGAAAATGACAGAACGACTGGTTGGAGTTCCTCAAGGTTCCGCGCTTGAATCAATGTCATTTTAAAAATAATTCATTTTAAAAGCCAAAAGATGGGACACGTGTCGAATTTTACTCATGACGTGAGCTTTCTAGTGATTCCCCTCATTGTTACTCTAAGTACTCTAATTGTAAATTAACTTTACTTAGGAAGTGCAACGAGAAAATGCGTCTTACCAAGCCGTTCTGGAAATTGTGATATATTAGATTCGAGATTATAGTGTGGGGAGGGGCGACTCATGCTAGATGTTGGTAAACTCTTACCAGGTTGTTGTTCTCGTAGACATTTTCTTTCTTTAATGAGTCGAAATCGCTGCAAGAGGGGGAAAGATAATTATTAGGTAACAACTGCCAACTTCCTCATCTGTTCATTCTAAAAGATGAATCTGCCTTCTTGAGTCATGCTCAAGCACCTCATGACAATGACTGACTTTAAACACAGTTAAATCCTCAGTCTTGGATTATCGGAACATTTTGCGTGAGATCACTGAAGCAATGTTTTGTAGTCTGCGACACAAACAGGTTTGAGGGAGATGTTGGGACAAGCCCTTGATATCTGGGAAAAAAATGTATAAAATGAAACAAGGAGCACATCTTACTGTTTTCTACAAACCCAAACAAAAGCACAATTCATGAAAAGTCAGCTTGACCCTAAAACACATATTTTACTCCTTCTTTCCTATTCAACAGTCAAGTTTCAACAAGTTGGTTTCATCTTGCGAAGAAAAAAAAAAAGCACCAACCCACATGGCGGTCCCCAGGGTTCTGTACTTTGCCCAATGCTTTTGCTATTATAACAATTCCAATGCGATCTAAATCAAGACTTGTTTGGAAAAATAAAAATGCCTTTACGGAGAAAACTAGAATGCCATAAATCAACATAAAACAAGGACCTCTGCCAAGGCTAAACAATGTGACTCATTATCACCTCCTCCATTCCAGACCAATAGGTATCGGTATTGTGTAGAAGTGGGTGTGAACTTTAATGTTTTTGTAAAAGAAAAAAAAACAATAGAGGGAAGGGAAAGTCAGATAAGATTTGGAATTATTGACTGATAGGTATCTAGGGAAGTTAAACTAGGATGTGACCAGTAAATATTAACACTGATAATACAACCGACTTGAAATACAGTATTCAAGCTAGTTATATATATTTTCCGTGTTATCATTGGGTAGTTTGGCTTTTTTTTTTTTTAATCACATCACTATGCTAGCAAAGCTATCTTTTGATGGCAGACTGGAACTACTTTGTATGCAAGTGTTGTCCATTGTGTAGTTAAAGACAGCATATAATTACATTTTTACTTTATCCCAAATGACGTTGCAGAGTCCGTTTTTGTTCCTAATATATCCAGTTAGGACCCACTTCTACGTTTACCAAACTAAGTGATTCTACTTAATTACACAAAGCTAGTACTCTTCAAAACTTTAGAGGTAGCCCAGCCAGTTGAGCTTCTTCCTCATTTTTAAGTAGCAACGATCCCAAAGTTAGTCGACTTAACTAGTCTCATGTTTTATGTCGTACTCACATGAGATCCGGTCTGTGTTTGTGAATGATGGCACAGAAAGCCAGGCCGTCGCGGAACGACGTGGTCATGTTAGTGACAGTCACATCCCGGTAGCCATCACACTGGACCCGGCACCACTGCTGGAGAGCCTTTACCGCCGACATCCCGCAGGGCTCGGTGGCAGCTCCGCCGCGGACTCCCTCTCCGCGGTGGTGGATCCCCTCCCCCGACTTGCCCTGCTAAAACCGCGGGGTTTGCCTACGTCCACAGTGGAATACACTCGTGAAACCTTTTTCCTCCACGGCCACGCTGGAGCATGAGGGTTCCTGAGTATGGACGATGCTGCGCCCTCGAGAGTTCACACCGATATCGACCAGTCAGCGGACACCTCTGGAAGGTTGGTCGTGACGTCTATGTGGGCGTGGCTTAATATGCGCATGCGTATACGAATTTACTGTAAATTGTTTTTTTTCCAATAAACACAAGTTCGTAAAGCAAATTTGTGTGGTTGAAAACCCATGTAGTTATCTTTGTATTAAGTTTAATTTTACTGTAAAGTTAAACAAGGACTAACAATAAACAACTTTTATGAGGACTTATGTGCCAAACTGCTGCCTGTTGTTAAATTCTCTGCTCCTAACCAATATTTTTGCTTGCAATTTCTATGTTAGTAAACAAGGCACAATCAGCCTGTCCTGTCTTGTCTGCTGGGTGTGTCAGTTTCACACGCATGCAGCATAATTTTCACATTCATGCAGCATAATTCTTTGGCCCGTAATAAAGCAGGGAGGTGCAAGATAGCTACTAGTCATCTTAATGCCTACATAAATACTGTATAGTGTGACTACTAAACCAGCCATGCATATTTCACACTGATATGGTGCTTAGCTTATTATTTAAAAAAAAAAGTAGTGGGCCCAATAAAGGGGAGATGGAGAGTTTACAAAAATACAGGGGGAAGTCAAGAAAAAAATCTTAAACGTTTTATGTGGCCGGTTTAACAAAGCTAAGAATTACCTAACAATTTTATTAACCGTTTAACAGTCAATTAACTGGAGAGATTTCTCTTACCCCAGCTTCTTTAATTTGAATTTTGCCTGCTCAATTTAGAGCAGTTTGAGGTTCCTGTCTCGGGGTTAGGGTTTCTTTATAATTATAAATATTATCGGTTTGTGGCCATCCTACTGCTGCACAGAGCTAACCTGAACTTCATCTCCAACAACATGAGCGGCCCCAGCCCACAAAAGTTTCACGATAATAACCTCGGTGGTCTCAAGTGATCTTCACTGGTGATATCAGGGCTACTTTTACATCGTGACATATGCATGACCATGACTCACGATGTAACACAAACATTTGCTTTGGTGACATATTAAAGACTTCTTGTATGACACGTGAGCCCAAACTGTGATTAACAATTGTCACCTCATGATTTTTCTACCATTGTAATCACTGATTGCATAAAGATTAGCTTTTTTTTTTTTTTTTTTTTAGCGGATTCAATATGCCTTCCTCATGCTACGAGCACAAAGACAGAAAGTATGCGCGTGGTTGTTATGTTTGTGTCAAGTCTCAAGACCGCAAAGCGCCACGTTTTGAAAGAAAAGCATTCCACGACAGACACAAAAAGAGGAAATCTGTTTTTAGGCGATTTTTATGACTCCCAAAATGTCTCATGCCTATTTTTGCAGGGAATTTATGCTAATCTAACCCCCCTCCCTTTAATGGAACACTACGCAAGAATAGAGTGATTGTAGGCCAAAGCCCACCAGCACCCCCCACACAAATAACTAATCCTCCCAAATCCACACAGGAAATGCCCTTGTCAGAGGAAAATGCTTTTAGACAGACCCCCGCTGCTCTTTTCTCTCTCTCTCTCTTTGGCCCCGCCCCCTTATGACCAACGAATGAGTGATTTACGAATCATCTGGAAATAGTTAGCATGTGAACAGACTGGCTTGTGTACAGCCTTTTAGCATAGGGACTTATATCTAGTGGTTGACTTTGATTCAAGAGGCTTATTTTTAATTTTTGTTTTTGGAAGACCAACACCGACATGGACAGCCACATCGATATTTTTCTCTGACAATACGGTGAAACGGCAAGAAGTGAATTGTAATATGTAATAAAACGTTTTTGGAATGTTCCCTTAGATTTAAGGGTTAAAACTACAAATGTTGATGTTGAGGTGGGGGAGTGAATACAACTGAAAATGGCCATTTCTGTTATTCAAATACTTTAAAACCAAATTTTATTGCTACGCAAACAAAACCGGCCAACATGAAATTTTTTCAGGCAGCAAACAGCAACTTTGCAGGAAAATGCAAACGAAATCACAAGATACCAGTGTTCATCTCATAAATTAGTGCAAAAGAAGCAGCGCTGACAGTTGTCTCCGGGTTACTGCACATCGCTTATTGCCGCTGTGGAGGAATCTCAAAGACGTACTTACATTAAATCCAAATTAAACATCAATGTATTTTTGTTTTTGTGCATTTATGTGCACTGACATATCCGTTTGGACATTTATTCAAACCTTGCCAGGAATGCACCAGCGATGAAAACAAACCCCTTGAGTGAAGTTATAGGGTGCTCACAACCAAGTCACTAAAATAGTCAATAAAAAAAACGTTGGCTGGATTTTTGCTGCATTGAGTGTCTATTTTTTGTCAGTCAGTCAGTCCTTCAGGCTTACTTGGAGAACCACCAGCAGCTACAGTAGAACAAAGCAAGCGGTGGGTCGGTCGCGGGGCTCACAGCCAGCTGATGGTGAAGTTCTGATTGAGGTTAAGGTGGAGATCTGCGACTGTTAAAACCTGCCAGGACGCAGAGACAGTGAAGCAAAGATCAACAAGTGCTACTAAAGCCTAAAAAAACAATCTGCATTCTCAGGCAATAGTGGAAGAGAATTGCAAACTTGTGTATGAATAAAAGCATCTCCTCCACCTCACCTGGTTGCTCCTGTATGCAAAGGCAGCATCTGTGGAGTTGACCAGCACCTTGCTGGGCTTCTTCTTCACGCCGTAGAAAGACACCGACTGCACCGTGATGAGCGAGGCCTCCAAGTGGGCGCGGAGCACCTGCGAGCTCATCGTTTGCTACGGAACCGAGGGAGGAATCAGAAAGTCAGTTGCCATTTTTATTCGGTACACTTTTGTCGTCTACCAAAATAAATTTGCTCTTAGACAATGCCCCACCCCTCACTTCAACAAAGCTCCTTTACACCAGGAAGTCAGCCTTCCTTTTTAATGCAGCTTTTTTTTTTTTGTCTGATGGGTGTGTACAACGTTGTGACAATTGACCCGGTTCTGCAAGTTTCTGCCGCAACGCAACAAGCACGTGTGCGTACGGTACCTGAGCCACGCTGAAGACGATGTAGGCGTACTGGTTGTTCTCAAAGGTGTCGAGGCTCTCTCCGTCGTCCCAGAACAAATCGCCGCAGGCGGTGCCGTTCTCCGATAACGCGGTGACTAGATGAAGAGGCTGCCCGCTGCTCACCCACAAAGTCAAGTTGGGAGTCTGTCAATTGCAATCGCATCCACTCAAAAATAAGGAATCTCCCATTGGCACATTTAAATCCAGTTTGAGGTTTCACTCACTGATTGGAATAAAAAGACCATTGCGATTACCTGCGTCGGAATAATAGATCCTTCCCGCAAATGCAGGTTGATCTTATCGAGGGGAGCAGAGAGTCGCACTTCTTCACCTGTGCTGTTGATCGAGTCGCCCTGGACGGGAGCCGCGCCGGCGGACGTGTAAGAACTCCCCGGCAAAGAGGCAAGAACTCAGCGTTCGTCACTTACCGTGTAGTAGTCATACCACAGACCCTCTGGGAAGTAACCCTCCACAAAGTCGACTTTAGCATCTAACACTGGAGTCACCAGTAGACTCCGCCCCCAGAGGAACTGCTTATCAATATTGTATGTTCTTGTGTCCTTAGGGAATCTATTGAGAGCATTGGGGAGGGGGATAAAAGAAAATATCTAAAAAAATAATCATTTCAATTTGAAAGTGACCTTTCACAAATCTGATAGCAGGAAAGAGCAGCGGCACATGAATCTAAGTGAAGGGTCGATTTTACAAATATTGACAATAAATATATCTTAGTTGCTGTGTTGGCACAGCGTAAAAATGATGATGAGGTCCGTTTAAAATCTCTTTGCCTAAGTTTTTCCCTCCTTTTACTTACTCAAACATGAGCGGCCGAGCAACGGTGTGGCCCTTTGCGTGCGCGTGATGAAAGAGCGTGTAGAGGAGCGGGAAGAGAGAATAGCGTAGCAGCAGAGCTTGCTGCATGGCGACCCTAGCGAACGGGGTGAACGCCGTCGGGTCTTGCGGCTGGAAGCAGAAAAAGAAATGACAACGCAATTCAGTCCAAGAGAAACAATCGTAAATCAATTAGCAGTGACCCCGTGGTTAGTGACGACGCTTTGTGTGTCTTCGGGACGCCGACCTTCATGTCGATGGCGTTGTGGTTGCGAGCAAACGGATAGAAAGCGCCCAATTGTGTCCAGCGGATGCACAGCTCCTCCTCCGGCTGCTCGCTGAAGCCGCAGATGTCTGCTCCCACCAACGGAATGCCCAGGAGGTTAAAAGTCAAGACACCTGAAAGGACATGACACAGACGGAAGCTAAAATGGCAGTCCCTGGAACCGCCACTCTAAATGTCAGAAGAAGGAACTTGAAATATGGCTTTGTGAGTTTCTTGCTGACCCGCTATGGAGGAATAAAGGTCCGGCCATTGACTCCTGTTGTCTCCCAACCAATGGCCAGTGTACATGCCCTGACTGGGGAAGGTGGAGCGAGAGATCACAAAAGGTCTCTTGGCCAAGATCCTCCTCAGAGCGCTGGGAACGTGACAAGACGACCGATCAGAAAGCAAGACAAAGTGGATGTGACTGGTTTCCTCAAACTGTACCGACTTTGCAGATGCTTTGCCTTCCATGAGTCCATACAGGCTATGAAGGTTGTAGTGTGTCGATTGGTTCTGTAATGCGGATGCGCACACTGTTTTGGCCTTCAGAACACCTCCTAGCACACCTAAAAGGCGTATCGGATGTCATGTGACTTGGAACGACATTGATTCTTGCCGGATCAACTTCTCCCACCTGGTGTGTACGGAGGATTATCCAGCTTGTTTGATGGGCAGCTGTTAGTGGATCCATCTACGAAATTTGATGGTTCGTTCATGTCCTAAACAAAATGACAGAGGAGGTTGGGTTTAACGACATGAGGAACATTTGTACACACCCAAAAAAAAAATGTTGCTAGTTCATCCCTATATGGTTGACAAAATTATTAATTATATTAATCAGCTTTATTGACCAAGTTTGTGATACTTACAATCCATAATCCATCAAATGGCACCTGGTCATGGAACCTCTTAAGATTCTCGTACCACCATTCGTGGGTGACATCGTTGGAGAAATCGGGAAATACCGTCAGGCCCGGCCACACCTGGAAAAAGAGACCCGGTTTTTCTTTTCTTTGCGCCCCGTCTTTGAAAGCATCCTCACCTTCCCAACGAGTGTTTTTCCTTCCGCGTCTTTGATGAAAACTCCTTTCTTGAGTCCTTCGTCGTACGGCCAGTAGGATCCTTCAGGCTGGACGCTGCTGATACCGACATCCTGAAGGCAAAGACCATCAGACTCTACCACAAAACAATACGCGAGTACTCGAGGTCTGTCGCGCTTACAATGATCGGCACGTAGCGCTGGTTGTGATGGTGCAGGTCCTCCACCATATCGGGGAGCGTTGAAAAGCTAATCGGGTCAATAGTGAAGTCCAGAATCCGGTCCATGTGGTCGATATCATTCCATTGGACATCCTTGAAACCAAAGACAGGGAGAATTTTTTTTTTTTTAACGTCTTCATGGTTTCCGACAGACTATGCTAATTCCACACTACCTGAGGTATCCCATAGGTCCTCATGCGCTTGACCATCTCCCAGGTGTCGTTGCTGGAGTTATAGCCCCAGCGACACAGGTGGTAACCCAAAGCCCAGTAGATGGGCATCGCCGGACGACCTAAGGACCCCGATCATTGATTGAAATGAAACTCATGTAAGGTACGCATAATGAAAAATAAATATCAGTATATTTACACCTGAAAAAGTATCAGGTACCAAAATGTATGACTCAGTGTCCTTTTGAAGAAAAGAAAAAAAAAAAAAAAAGACCAACACTCAGAGCACCTCTGCCACCTAAATGTTGCAGATGTACAACCACATTTTATTCTAGCGTCATTTTTAAAAAAAGAAATCACTATTTGAGATGATTACACGATCCAAAGTTACCTATTACGTCCAGATACTGTTCAACTACTGATCCGGGATCGGGACCAAGGAAGACGTAAAAGTCGAGGATCCCACCGATTGTGCGCCAGGTGAGGGCCGGGGCAGGCTGCAGGACAACATCTGGAGAAATAGAAAATGGAAGTCAACGGAAAACAAAAGTGGCCTCTGCTCTAATGCCTGCAGTGTCTCAATTAAATATCTTCTTGAATGACTAAATGCCACATCCTTTTTGTGGCTACAAATATGAAACCAATTACATTCAGAGTAAATCTAGTTCCGTGCCTAACAGCAAGTTTTGGAACACGCTGACCCATTGCATTGCTGTTCAGAAGGAAGAACCCATGCGCATTGCTCTCCTTCTCCATTCCAAGATAAAAGGGATGAACTCCATACAGATTTGTTTTAACCTGGAAAGAAACGGACATTATAGAGCGTCATCTACATCAGAAGTCCTCGGTGAAGCTAGGAATGAGGAAGTCCCATCACCGTAGGAGGAACATCCCTGGCCCACATGGTGAGCGTGTTCCACTGGACGTCATGCAGGAAGCTGGAGCGGTGCTCCCCCAAGCCGTAGATGTGTTCGCTGGGCAGGGAGGTGGAGAACTGCAGGAACTGATCGGCGTAAAGGAGAGGAGCCACGGTGGTGTTCAGGCTGAAGGAAAACAAATAGGATGGACCCATGGAGAGATTACAAACTGGATGGATGCAAAAGTGTGAGACCTCATTGTATAACTTACAGGACTGCTCCTGTAGAGATCCTCCTCACGACGAGACCGAACGGCTTCTTGGAGAGCTCCACGCTGTAGTCGGGAGTTTCTGCCTTCTTGGTGAGAGCGGGAACGGCAATGGGAACTTCGTAGCGTGGACTCGAAGGGTCTGTGATCTAGTCGGAGGAAAGGGGGCAGCCTTAAAATGAGGTCCACATTAAGAATGGGCAAGGCATCAATTGAGTAAAAATAATAGCCTGGCAAAAGTGCTTCACTTACCCTGACCCGGAGCCTCGTCTCCGTCTCGTAGCGGACATCCAATTCCAGACTCATAACGTCTGCCGGGTAGTAAGTCTTCACGTCTTTGACAAGCGTAGCTCTCATCCCCAAGCTTGTGTCCTTCATGGACTCGATGGAGTAGGAGGGGAACTCCGGGGAATAGAAACACCAAGGAACACCGTTGCCTCCCGAGGGCTCAGCTTTAGAAGAAGCAGGGATGAAGCAACAGTTCCTCGCTTCGCACATCTCTCTGGTCACCACCACTTCTCTCTCCGGGTAACAGTCAAACCGCCACGCTTCCGGGATGAGCCCGCAAGTTTCCCAGGTCTTGGTGGTGTTGGCTTTGGCCGGCGGCGGGTGTCCGTGAGGCAGCAGGCTCGAGGGGCGGTGAAGCCAGAACATGGTGCCCAACAGCCAGCCGCCGCAGAGGAGAAGAAGCAGACAGCCGATCACCAGGAGCCCCGTGGTGGACGAGCATGGCATACGACGGGGGAGCAGAGAGGCGAATTCCGTGCGTGACGCCTTCGGAGGCAGAGAACATCATCGTTACTGAATAAATCTTTTTATATCTTAATGACAACATCTCATGACGCATGGAGGTGCGTGTTATTTGGCCGTTGGGGAGGGGAATAAACAAAACAAGCTTTACAGCTTAGTAAAATGGAGCAATATTAGTCGTTTTATTCAAAATAAGACACCTGGGAACTGTTTGAAATGGGGAAGGGGGTATAGTTTAAGAAAGTAAAGCTTTCTCAATGGGAAACTTCATTTTTTTTTTCTTATCAAGGGGAAAACACATTTGACTTTTGACATTTGACAGACTTAATAATAACTTATTAACTCACTGGATTTTCGTCCTCGTCGCCAAGTTGATTGACTTCAGATAGCTGGACATCTTCAGGTTTGAGGAGCTGATACGACACCATGACGCTCCCACGTGTGGCTCTGAGATAACCGGCAGGTCAAAGTGCAATAAGAATGGATTTCTCTTTTTGAAGGTAGTTAAAAAGGTTTTTTTTGGGGGGGGAACAATAAATACAAAATTGACTATATCAATTAGATCCCCCACAAAAAAAATGTGTACGTAAGGACTACAAGTAAAACTTTAATCAATTTCCTCCACCATTACTTGAATAATAATCCATAATAAAGGGAAACATTACATACCAACACAAACACAATCACATGCAACATAAAACATCCTATCTTGAAACTTTATTTACAAAGTTTCTTCTTTGTAACATTATATTAATGTTTTCATTTCATAGTATCTGCAGTCAGAATTATCATGTCATGTTTCATACTAAGCAGCTCGTATGAAATGACCGTTCCAGCCATTTTTGCTTGCAATCAACACAACGCTCTTACCTTCGCATATTCCACATTGAATATCACATAAAGACGACTTTAAACGTTTCCCCAAAAAATACAACTAAAGTGGTTCCGTCGTAGAATATTAACTCTATGTAATTGTAAATAATAATTACGATTTCAGCGGATAGTCGCTAGCTAGCTAACTCGATTAGCAACAGCGGCAGCGGTTAGCGTGATGAAGTACAAAACTAAATGAAAGTTTCTTAACCTGCTCTTACCTGAAGGATAATGAGCAGCCAAATTAAGGCATGGGCATGAAGAAAAACATGTTTTACGTTGACTTGGCAATGGCAGACACGGTCCAAGGAGTGTTCGATCAACGCTGACGCAATGTGCGTCTGTTTATTTGTGTGCTGCATTTAAAGGCATCGAAATTTCGAGATTCCGCTCGAGAAACCAAACCAATTCGCCCTGGTTGGATTTAAAATGTCTCTTGCTCATTGTCAACCCTAATCGAGAAACTTTATTGGGTATAAATTCTGTAGCTATAAAGACATTTTAAGAATTCATTAAAGTTCGGTGGCGTTTCGATTTGTCCTTCTTTGACCCCTGTGTTGCGTTCAGGAGTTGCTTCGGAATTTGTGAAAACAAGTATTTTAAGTCATAGCTGCATTAATAATATGAGAGATCAGTAATTGATTTATTTTAAACGCAATTAGTAATACCTGAAATAAATACTTGCCTCAATGATTACAGATTTGTCCTACATTTCAAAATATTGATTAAAGAGTAAAAGCTAATTAGAATGAGCTGTACTTCATAGATATAAAAGTAAAATAACCACAAATTAAATTTGGTAGGAAAAAAGTTGTGACCATGATTTTTATTCTCACCATGAAATTGATTTTAATTTTAGCACAAGGTGAGATTGGCCCCAAGGTTGCTTCAGCGCACACTTGTTGTCTACGTAAAATGGCCAAGCTGCAGTTGGTGCCTCCATGAGGAGCCCTCAAAGAACCCAGCTTGCGAAAGATCCTTGTAGAATTTGGACACAGCTTTTGAGACAGACAAAGCCACAGGGGGGAAAAAATTGCACACTTTCATTCTATTTCCAGAGCGTTTTTTTAGATTTCAAATTCTAGTACAACTTTCTGGAGAAGGGCAACGCAGGCCAAGCACATTTGTGAGTACAAGACTGTCATAAGAATAATAAAAAAACAATATACACAAAGGCAAAATGTTTGTTGGCCGCCATAGGATGAATACAATCAAGTTGCATTTTCACTTTTTTTGCTCCCATTTATAGCACTGTCCTAAAACTAGCAATCTAAAAAGATGCAATATTTGGATAAGGGTATAAGTCACGCACGCACTCGGAATATACGTAGCTCGACTTGTGTGACTTGTGTGTTATTTAATTAAGCTGCGAGTTAAATATTTTTTCCTTAAGAATTAAAACCATCATGTTAATGCTATTGAGGATTCCATGATTTTCATGGAGCCGATTGGTTCAAATTGGCAACAGAGAAATCCTATAAAATGAAAATATTTGGGAAAAATAACATTTTGCCTCATATAACCTTTCAACACTTACACATACACTATGTTTAAAAAGATTTTTAGGGCAAGTGACGCCATTTTAGTCGCAGTAATTTTGACGCGTCGAGTTGGGGAAGTATAAGTCCATTAGTGGACACCAAGTGGCCACCTCCTTAAAAAAAAAAAAAAAAAGGCATTTTGGTGCTTGATCCATAGTCCACAAAAGCAATATTAATCAGAAAACTGCGTTAGAACATATAATAATCAATTTTGACTTGACTTAAATAATATACGTTTTACATGATTTCTCTATTCTGTGGATTTTCATCTTCTACGAAATGGCCCGCAGCAAAATACAAGCTCGGCACCCCTGCTTTCCAGTCAAAAGCGACTCCTGTAGAAACCACACCTCTATCTAGGTGTGCTTTCTAGAAATAAATCCTCTTCACATTTGACACTTTGACTACACACACCAATCCAGGACTTATTGTCCAATATGTCTTCGTCTCCAACGCTGAAGCAGGAGTCCTCCTCCGCCTGCAGGAGCTGGTGCTTCCGCTTATGGAGCCTGAGGCTCTGCGACCGGCTGAAGCCCCGACCGCACACGTCGCAGTTGTACGGCCTCTCGCCCGTGTGGAGCCTCAAGTGATTCTTGAGGCTGGAGGAGCGCGTGAAGGTCTTGTCGCACTCGGGGCAGTTCAGCTTGTCCCCGAAATGGGTTTTCTCATGTTCCCGCAAGCGCCCCGACTGGTTGAAGCTGCGCTCGCACATGGAGCAGTGGTAGGGTTTCTCGCCCGTGTGCGTAAGCCGGTGTCGGTTCATGGCGCCCGAGTGGGCGAAGCACTTGCCGCACTCGGGGCAGGCAAAGGGTTTCTCTCCTGTGTGGACCTTCTGGTGGCCTTTGAGCTGACCCTTCTGGGTGAACTGCTTTCCGCACAGGGCGCACTGGTAAGGTTTCTCGCCCGAGTGGATGCGCATGTGGATTTGCAGCGCCGACATCTTGTGGCAGTCTCTGCCGCATAAGCCGCAGCAGTACGAGCTTGTGATCCTGTTGTTCTTAGGCTGGTCCTTCACCTGGGAGGTCGGCGAGATGATTCCGCCTGATGCATCCTCACCGTCCTTTGGAGGTGCTGTGGAAAAAAAAAAAACAAGCAAGGGACACTTAGGCCTACTATGCCACTGTACTTTCATATTAGCATGTTTCAAAGGTGAGACAATTAATTGACAACAATACACAACAAAAATGACTTGCCTCGCGTTTTCAAAAACGAACCCGACAGAATCTTTGCAGAAATGCACTTACTGTTGATAACATCATCGTCTTCTTCTATTTCCTCCTTCAGGGAAGGTACATTTCTGTCCACGGCAGGACATTCTGTAGCCAGCGCTTCATCTAGTCAACAGAGGAAAAACAAACAAAACTGGGCAGGTTAGTTGGAATCATCCGCATATTATCTGGAAAAGTAACGTGTCATGTTAAAGTACCGCACAAGGGTTCCTCCTCTTCCTCCTCTTTCACGACTACGCTCATGTGCGGGCTGGAAACTTCCTTCGCCTCCGCCTCATCGGAGTTATTTTCAACCTCGGCCGCTTGGTCACAGTTGACCTCCTCTGAGGAGGAGGAAGAAGAGGAAGAGGAGGACGACGAGAAGGTGGCGGAGGCCTGAATGCTTGGTGCGGTTTGAATGACAGACACCTAAAAAAAAGTTAGTCACTTAAAAAGACTGATAATAATCAACTGACTGAACTTCAACTGCTCACCTCAGTGCTGATGCTGTCGACCTCCAGGTCTCGCTCAGATGACTCTCCCGCTGCAGTTTCAACCGCAGATGCTCCATATTTAATCTGCGAGCAAGACTTCCTGTGGTTCCTTAGGGTCCCCGCCAAGGAGAAGTGTCTCCCGCAGTCGCCGCACATGTACGGCTTCTCGCCCGTATGTATCCGAGTGTGCCTCCTGAGCTCGCCGGGCGCCACGAACGACTTGTCGCACTGCGTGCAGCTGTACGGCTTTTCCCCCCTGTGCGTGCGCATGTGCGTGGTCAGGGTCCACTGTTGGGCAAAGGTCTTGCCGCAATCCAAGCAGTGGTAGGGCGTGATTCCGGTGTGGAGCCGCTCGTGGCGCACCAGCGTACCCGACAAGGCAAACCTCTTATCGCAAAAGGAGCACTGATAGGGCCGCTCGCCCGTGTGAGTCCTCTGGTGATCCCGCAGCTCGGCGGCGGAGTTGCAGCTCTTGTCGCAATCCGAGCACGGGAACTTCTTTCTGGTGAAGCCGGCGACCACCTCGGAGTGCATGGCGTCCAGGTGCGTTTTGAGGTGCCAGTGGCGAGAGAAGCTCTTCAAGCAGATGGAGCAGTGGTACGGTCTCTCGCCCGTGTGCGTCCTCCGGTGGAGTCGCAGCTCACCCTGGCTGGCAAAGCGTTTCTCGCAGAAAGTGCACGGAAAGGGCTTTTCTCCCGTGTGGACCCGCTCGTGGATCATAAGCAGACCCTTCTCGGGGAATCTCTTGTCGCACATGGAGCACGGGAAAGGCCTCTCTCCCGAGTGCGTACGCAGGTGGCGCTGGAGTTTGGAGGCGTAAGGGAAGTCTTTCCCGCATACGGAGCAGGTGTGGAACGAGGCCGGCTTTTCATTCTCGCTCTGATGGAACGCCGTGGAGGGAGGTTCTGTGGCTCCGCTGCCTGGGCTGCCACTCTCTCCTGGGTGGAAAAAAAAAAAAGACAGACTTGTAACTGTGAAAACCACACAAAGTTAATGACAGTGCTTGACAGGCCAACTCCAATACGAAAGCGATCCAACTCACGGAGATCAGACAAATCCACTTCTTCACCATCAGAGTTGATCAGGCAACCGATATCTTGCTGCTGCTGCTGTTCCTCTTCGGTCATTGTGATCACGGACCGTCCAAAGCAATCAGGACTCTCCGAGCCCATCTATGTCTATGACAGATCCAGTGATCAACAGTTGATTTATTTATGCTAATTATGATCCAATCAAATTTAAAAATGACATTGGATTAGCCTTTCGGAAATGGATGGATGGGATTTTGTTTAAAATCTGATATGCATGTTTACATAGGTGTGCACTCGTCTGACTAACACTGATTTCTAAACAATGCTTGAGATAAAGTCTAATGGCTTTGGTTTAAATTTGGGGACGGGAGCAAGAAGTTTTTCGTTTACATTTTTGCACAAAATGCGACAAAACATACATCTTGGCAGGCCCATTCTCAACCACTGCCTCCTTGCTGGAAGTCATCCATTGTGAAGCTCAAGGACACCTCAAAAGGGAGGATGCTTTGTTCGAAAGGGAGTGTGCATCGAGCCGGGACGTCACACAAAACGACAATCTAGCTTTAAGTGATGGAATTAACACGACAAACGAGTAAATACGAAGTAGCGTGTAATTATTTAACGTTCCGTTCAACCCAAGTGGATGATTTTCCTGTGCCACTTCACTGAGTTACCAAGCTAGCTTAGCAGCATTAGCCCACTGGGACTGTTTATTTCGCCAGCATTCGTTTTGATAACATTTCTGTATTTAATCACAAACAATTCTCATTAACACACACTCACTCAACTAAACGCATATCAAATGCCACTTTAATTGTTGTTGGTCACTGCTGGGTCTCAGGGTTCACTCGGTAAATTAGCAATTAGCGTTATGATTCGCCATAAAGACGACAACAAGTCCCCCTCCATTAAACACAATTAAGACATCGAGCGGAGATCAGGAAAAAAAAAATTAAGTTTGTCTCGCCTGTCTAACAAAGACATGGACACCAACCTGAGCGTAAATGTCTTCCCTCGGGTTACAAAAAAAAAGTAGTCCTCCACAAAAAAGGTTTCATTGAATATGCCACACAATTCTTCTACTTTTAACCCACATCTTCTCTATTCTAAGTATTAAAATAACTACCAATTGGGTATTCCTACTAATGGCATTGCTCAATCTAATAAAAATTGGTGTTGAGATTTT
Source organism: Syngnathus floridae (assembly GCF_059516105.1). Lineage (NCBI taxonomy): Eukaryota > Metazoa > Chordata > Actinopteri > Syngnathiformes > Syngnathidae > Syngnathus > Syngnathus floridae. The sequence goes on along the minus strand of NC_142416.1, from coordinate 17,770,379 downwards.
GTCCGCTTACTTAGCCCTAGAGATAGCACCGCGGGAACTTCCGGTTTATATTTTTTTCCCATTGCACAATAAAAGCTAAACTAAGTTAAGATTCTTGTTGATTATATTCTGTACGGTCAAGTTAATTAACACGACTGGATAAATGTGTCAGGAAAAAAATATTTATTTAACGTAGGCGAGGGGAATTTACAAGCAACATCGAAACTTCCGGTTTGAAATCAAAATAAAAGTCAACTTTTATTGGTTTCAAATGACATCTGCTAGCCAGAAGCTCAGCTGTAATGCTTTGAACGGGTTAGTTTGCGGCCAGCGGGCAAGGCACGAACCTCGTCTATCCCCTAAATCTGTTCAATCTGGGTAGTTTGGAACCCTAATTATATCATGTCAGATCAGAGATTCAATATGTAAACGTGGACACGTAGAAAATTCCATTTCACTACATTGCGATGTTAATTTATATTCCATTATTAAATATAACAAAACAATAATTTGCCTTATCTCTGTGTACAGTGAGTGTGATGGTCTTCCAAACATAAAAAATATAATCAAAACTTCTGTGGCAATTGAATTAGATCCCAATAAATCCACGTTTAATCCTTACATTTATTCTGTTCACATCTGTACATGAATGCATCGTCATAGCAGAAAACAAAACCTTGACACCCGACAGCTTTCACAACACATTCAGCCATAAATGTACAGATTTAATCAGCTAGCCTCTGATCCATAACCAATATTGTCATTATTCGCATATATCCGTCTCTCAAATATATATTTGGATCTTTTTCCGAAGGGCATAAAAATACGGGTGGGCTCTTTATTGGAGGACTTCTCCTGTGGAAATTGGGAGTTTAGAGGGAAGGGAAGGAGCAAAGATGACTTCTAACAGCTTAAAGAAGGGCTTGCAAAAATGTTTCTCAATGGTCATAAACCTACAAGCATCTTCTAACATGGATACACTGGGAGATTCATTAAAGTGAAAAAGTAGGCAAACAACGACATCAGAAGAAAGCATGAAAGAACGCTACCAAGGCACAGAGAGATGCAGAGTAAATAAATAATTGACACCGGGTTGAAGGTGGGGCAGAGGCAGTTTTACTAACCGACAACAGAGGGCGCTCTAGCAGCTCAAACACCCCGATGTCTATCATGAACTATGCTGGATGTACCTTCTAAAGTTTTGAAATATACGATTATCTTTTCAAAACATTTTAGCAGGCCGAGAGGGTTACACCTTGTGCTTGTATGCGTTGTTGCATAATATTTCCATTTCGAGCAAACACACCACCAAAACAACCAGCAAGATTAAAAAGGGAAGTGAATGTATGTTTATTTGGGTTTTGCAGAGGTGGGATTAAGTCATACATGTCTCAAGTCTTAAGTCTGATCTTACTGAGCAAAGGCAAAGTCTTTTTTGTTGTTGTTTTTAACTGACAGATTTTATATACCGTAAGAGTCAAGTTCATTAATACCGAGTCAACATCAAGTCAAGTGAGTCCAAGTCCTCCACCTCTTGTTTTGGTGCCCGCCCTGGGATTCCTGAACACCCATAGTTGCGATCGCTGGCGTAAAAAGAGTGTGAATTATCGGGGGGGGGGGGAAAGGACATTTCGTTATAGGGTGACACGCGCTCAGAACTGGACGACGACAACAGCAACAACGACATCAACAGAGAAACACATGATACACACACGCATACACGAGTTGGGAGCTTCAGTGGACCGCCCTCCTTCATCCACACGTAAGAGAAGCAGGACAACTGCATTCTCTGCAGAAAAGTACACACATGGCCTATTTTGCATGATTTTTTTTTTTAAACCCTCAACTGTCTGCCTCCTGTCTGTCTTCCTTTCCCTTTCGAGTCAGTCCATGTGCTTTGATTTTCTTCTTGTTTGAAGAGATGAGATCGATTGTGCTTCTCAGTCAGCTCAGAGCATCATAGGCCATGTACTGTGAGGTGTGTGTGTGTGCGTGTGTGTGTGTGAGCTCGGTGGGCATCGTCACCCATCAAGTGAAGAACACCTTCTTGGACCCACGGGTCCAAACACACTCTTTTGCAGCCTCCGCAGCGGTTTCCCGACGCTACCCGGCGAAGGACGGACAGGAGGACTCGAAACCCGGGAGCTCAGTCGAGCATGGCGTCCAGTTGGTCGGCCAAGTCGTCAAACATGCTGCCGATGTCATCCAATATGGACACGGTTGTCTTTTTGCTGGAAAGAGGAGAATTTCAATTTGTGCTTGAATCTGTGATGTTGCTTTTCAATAAACTGTAAAGTGCTGTAGCCTCAATGGCCGCTGATCAAGTTTGAAGGCCAGAGGCGCTAATTAAAGCTGTGCTCATTTCAGAACACTTGTAACATTGTGCTGCCCTACTTGTTCAATTCATCCAATCATGAAATAGTTTTTCATGAAGCCCCCCCGCCCCCACCACCAAGTACTTACTCATTTTGTGCATCGTCTTCTTGTATTTTGTGCTCGGCAGCCTGTAAAGCTGCCGCTAAAGATGCGCTGGTCTCCTCCAAACCATGTTGCGCCCCCTTCTCTTCCTCATTATCCTCTTTGTGCTTCTTCTGCTCCCTCTCCTTCCTTCTCTCCTCCTCCTCCTGCACTCCCTGCAAGTCGATGGAGAGTCCAGCGATGGAGGAGCGTGGCGGTTTGACGGGGTGAGGAGACGGCGTGGAGGGACTCTGGGCGGGCGAGGGAGACGTAAGGGGGAGCCCTGGTGATAGGCACGGGGCGGAGGGGGTGTCGGGAGCGGGAAGGGGGGAGGTTTTGGGAGTCGGCGAGGGGGTGGCGGCCGCGGGGCTGGTGGCTGCGGGGCTCACGGCGGTGGAGGCTACGCCAGGTTTTCCTGGTTTGGGTGCTGTTGGAGGGCCGCGAGGTTTGGGCGACACAGGAGGGGGAACACGCTTTGTCTCTGCCGTAAAAAAAATAAGAACTCAATCAATCATTATATATCAAAATTTTCATATTGATGTCTCACCTGGACTGTTGGTCGTGTCAGCGCTATCAGGACCGGGTATCGGGACCCGTCGGGTCGGGGTTGGAGGGTCAGCTTGCGTCTTTCTCAGCGTCACTGAGGAAGGTTTGGGCGAGACCGGTGGCTTTAAGGACTTCCTGGCTTCCATCCACTCACAGCTCTTCTCCGTCCCGTCTGATGCTTCCGACACGGGTCTCCGCCTCAGAACCACGCCACCGTTCTGCTGCTGGCAGCCGTCGCTCGGACTTTTCGAAGAATCTGATTGATTATTGCTTATTTGGCCTTCTGATTGCTCAGCCACTCGATGCCTCCTGCGTATCGTGTCGGAGCCGGTTGTCATGGTGACGACCGTGGGAGACACGGACGCTACGGGGTCCGTCGGAGAAGGGCGAGGTTTCCTCCGAAGTGTCGCCGAGCCGTCTGAGATTTCGGCGGAGGAGGAGATGATAGTGGAGCGGGGCCTCGGTTCTGGACGTTGCTGAGCCGGTACCGGAGGGGCCTCCTCGTTGCCTTCTGGTCCACTGATGGTCCTGCGTCGATTCAGGACGTCATCATCTTCTGATCCAAGGCCGCCTGAGCCGGTCTGGCGACGGAGTGTCGGGGGGCTCACCTGTAGAGTACACTCCCGTTAAGATAAATGTGCGCACACAAACACACACATACACACACACACACTTATATTTATGTATGGAACTCTAAAGAGTGGGGGAACAGTATTTATTTTTGTTTTTGAGGAATTTTTGTGAGTTTCGGTGAACTTATTTTGACATCGGTGGACGTGACTTGGCAGCCTCTTGATCTACCCAATCTTACGGTGGTGAACGGAAGCAAACGAGTGCGGTGAAACACGTGACAAAGACACACAAACACCTGCAGGTAGTTGGGGCTGCTTCCCAGATTCCTCGGCAGGGTTTTGGCTCCGCTCACAATGGACGTCTCGAGCATGGCGGCGAGGCTGCGCACGCTCCCAGAAGCCCCCTCTGACCTCTCCAGGCCCGCCGACTCCTGAGCTCTTAAAGCCGAGCCCAGGCTGCCGCAGTCGCTGGCTCGCCTCTCTCTAAAAGTTGGCAGGCCGAGGAGCCCCTCCCCTGGTGCTTCTCCCTCCCCGTCAGGCCCGGTGATCGAAGAGCAGGACCGCTTGGGCGGCGTTGGCGGCCGACCTTTCCGGCGAGGGCGGAGTGTGACCGACGACTGGCTGCGGTTAACGGTGACGTCGTTGGCGACCGCGGGGCTGCGGGCGGAAGTGCTGCGGCACACGGTGGCGTAGCGCGAGTCTGTTTCGGGGCCAATCAGACTGTGAGTTCTCCGTCGCTCCTCCTCCTCGCTGGGTAGCCGGAGCGTCGGCACAGGCGAATCCGCCGCCGTTGCCTGCCGGGTGGAAGGTCGCGGGCGAGCCCTCGGAGAGGCCTGCTGGTTCTGAGCGTGCTTAGGGGTTTGTGGCGGAGTTTGCGTGGGGGAATTTTGAGAGACACTCGGGCGTGGTTTCGCTAACGGGCTAGAACCACCCTCCCGCTGTTTCCTCGCCTCTGTGCGGGGCTCCGAGACGCTGCCGCCTGGGCTGGATGGAGGTGTGGACGGACTCTGTCGGGCCTCCGCACTGATGTTTCCTCTCTGTAACTCCTTCAGTCTCCTCACTCCTAACATCAGCTTCTTCTGGTGGCCTGAATGAAGACCAGCGGAAGTATGTCAAGAAAACATTTTCAAATATCCCAAATGACTCAGTGGCACCTCACCAAGTTTGGAAATGCCAATCTCCTGAAGATCCTCCAGGCTGATGTCGGAGATGAAGTCGATGTTTTCATAACCGTTCTGCACCAGGACCTGGTAGTACTGACTGAGACTCAAGTGAGAAAGGAAATCTGCCAAATTGCCCTACAAACAAACACACACATAGTGTCCGCTTTTAAATGTGGAGCTGCCAAAACTCCAACGATCCTGCTCGTTTGCAATTTGCGCAGTACACGTGAGAACCTTACGGGCTTGTGGTCTGGCAGCCAATCCCCCGAGGGCAACTTGCTGATCTCCGACATTAACTTCTTCCGATGTCCTGGCTTCATCACCCCGATGGCCGTCATGTCCTTTGACGCAAACAAAAAGGTCAGAAATTTACCACCATCTTAACGCGTCGTCCAAATTTGTGCATAGGTTGCGCAATATTATGTCTCGATAATCGCTAGTGAGTGTCCCCTGCCCTTGAGGGGTTTACATCATCCTGCCGCGTCAGCTTTAATGCGCATGACGGGTGGAGCCTTGACAAACAAATGAGGCGGTACATAAAGAGGGGGGGGGGGGTCTTGACCTTACCTCGGGGGTCATGCGGCTAACGGTGTCTAGATCATATCCCGCCGTGAGGAAGTGGGTGGTGTAGAACTGCAGCTGAAACTCGCCCAGCCATGCCACCACTGCCTGCTTCTAGAACACAAAACACTGCTGCATGAACCTAGCGCAGAGACACAACTCCCTACTAGCACAGAAACTCATCATCTGGGCCAGATATGTTTAGCAGAGCAGAAAAAAAAAAAAAAAAGGCTCTGCATATCTAGATTGCCGTTATTGCTTTTTGTAAGTAGGGTGAACTGACCCTTTAAATAGCTTTTTGGCACACACGCTGAATGATGTCCGCGGTCGTGTCCGAGATAATTCCCTCATTTAGGGCTCCCTGCTCGATTCGGGATGTAATGGGTGAGCTGGCTCAGCAAAGTGAAAAGAAATGACTTTTCATTTTCCCCACCAACAAGGCACTTGAAGGCATTGCCTCGCTCAATGTTGTGCCGAGATCCCGGCGACAAATCACACTCGGCCTGTCTTGATTGAGGAGTTGATTAAGTCGACTTCCTCCGTGACTAAAAGACTTCTCTCTAATTATTTTTGAACTTAAAAATTAATCCATCGTGTGGAGAGCAGAACCATAAGCAAAGGAGAGAGAAAATAGGCCCAAAACTCACTTTCCCATCGTCTTCCTCGGTCTTGCGCTCGAATGGCCGCTGCTCGTGGACATTGGAAGTTGAAGAACCTTTTCGGGGGGGCAGAAAAATATGAATGTCAAAGCAGACGTTTGGATCACTGGATAATTAGAACAGACAGGTGGCCTTTGGAGAGATCAAATGATGACAAACCCGATCCACATCACATTGTGCTATTCTATTTCGGAACGTGTTTTATTTGTGACAAATGTCCTGACTCTTCTGAATGGTTGTGTCGAATCACATCAGAAGTAAAGAATTCACCATTTGTCGGAACTGACTTTGAACAACAAAAAAACTCGTGTTGTATTTTCGCAATACTTTAGCTCTTACTCGCTGATTGCTCGATGGACTGCGACTGCTCCAAGAGATGCTCCTTGGCTTTTACCGACTGGGACAGGACGGTGGCCAGGAGCTAAAAGAACACACAAACACTTTTGCTCCATATAAAGAGATACACGCAAAGCCACTCAAAATAAGTGCACCAAAGCCACAACAAGTACATCGGTAAAAGTTGGGACCAAGCCCGGTGAATGACGTGGGTGTCAGTGTCGAGTTGGCTAGCTGTTAAGTGGCTAGCTGCTTAGCTAATCCGTGTGTTGACATCTTGTACCTTGACCCCCTCAGCTTGCGCATGCAGGCCCGGAGCGTTAAGGCCATGCGTGTTGACCCCCGGCGTCGGTGCCGGATGAGGGCTAGGTGCGGGCGTGGTCAAGACGTGCGTGTTCCCCGAGCCCTGCAGGCTGCTGGACGACCTGGCGCTCCCGAGGCTGCCCACGCTGCCGCTGCGTTCGCCCCCTAGAGGTCGGAGGTGGCAAAAAGCAGTGTCATTTGCAAAGTCAAAAATCAAGCACACGCTGATGTTTACCTGCCAGCGGTTTGCGCAGGACCCAGATGTCCTCACTCGTGCTGCTCTGCTGGCCCAAAGTAGGAGAACCCTGAGGACTCAGCTCCGTGGTCCGTGAACCTGCCACACACGCCAAATGACAAACACTTATGACCAGACACTTTTTTTTTCCTACGTTACACAAGCAAGAACAAGATGTGTACCCGTTGGAATGGCATTTCTGATTAAATAAAAAGTGATCGATATGTTTTGGAAATATTGACATTGTGGGGGAATTGTTTTTTCTTTTTTTCTTCAAAGTCAAATTTCAATTCATTTACACGTAAAATGTACAACTCAACTAAAAATTGTTTGCATGCTATGAAGCCATGGGGTAGGATTTCAAAATCTGAACTCTCAGATTACTAATATTGTATTTTTCCCTCTCTGCCCGTTCAAAAAAACTGACCTGAATATCAAATGTCTCTTATTGCCCAAGAATAAATCTTAAAAGGTTACTATGAAGTGTTCTACTGTATGTACCTGTCTGACTTTGCTGCTCCTGAGAAGTGGAGAGAGGAGTAGACAGAGGAGGAGGCGGAGGAGGAGGAGTGGAGAAAGAAGGCGGAGAGATGGGAAGAGGCACGTACCCGAACGAGGAGAAGCGAGGGAGGGATTGCCCGGTGGGGTGAGGGGTAGGAGGGGAGGGCAGGTGCAAAGGGAGGACCTTGGAAGGGGGGTAGGAGTGTCCGTTGAGCGAGCCAACGGGACAGGGGTTGGGCCTGCGCAGCAGCAGCGTGTGGCACTGCTGGGAGGGGGACAGGCCTGGGCTCGGGCCAGGAGGAGGATGATGAGGAGGGGGGAGGAGGAAGACGGACAAGAAATGCAAAAACAAAAACAACAACACAACACGACAACTCATCAGCCCACTTAAAAAAAACAAAATAAGAACGTAAGAATCATCAGAAGAGAATGTATGAGAAAAAAAACGTACTTGTGTCACCGCAGTAAGAAGAAAAGTATCTATCTCGAAATTGCGTGACTTTCCATTTGAGGGTCATTTCCTGTATGTGAGGTTTCCAATTAAGTTTTTTTTTTTGTCAATCATTATCAATAGTCCAGCAATGTGAAAAACAATCTTGCTGATGCACTTTTGGAAATCACAATGTCCTAGCTGTCCTAGCCACAACAATGTGTATATTTACAGTGGAGTTTTTTTTTTATAATAGAAACGGGAGTGTACACTTATAGAGATAGATGCTTTATTGTTTGTGACGTATGAACAAGCAGCACAAGCATGCACAACAGTAGCCATCATCACCAAGCATCCTTCCTCATGTGAGCACACGGGTCACATGATCACAAGACCAAGAATAGACTTTTCGTTTGACATGCGATGAAGCCGCGGGGAGAAATTGTGTCAGTAAATCTTTACCCACAAACCAACTGGAACCTTCACAAAATGTGCTTGATTTGCGAATACCAACACCAACATTATCTGCCAACCATTGACAAGCTACTCAACATTTTGCTTTATCTTGCAAATAAAACAAAAAAATAAGTCATAGCGTCAAGTCATGACGGCAGCAAACGTAACGTTGGTTGGCGATCCCTGTTGAACTTTACTGTAAAACTAAACAAAATCTTACAAAAGTCTACTAGCTTAAAGCTAACGGGCTAACATATTTGAACTTTGTGATTCAGGCCACTGTCGAATTTTCAAGTTCATAGACTGTATCGCATATCTGGACAGTATGAATACATCAGATCTGAACCATCACCCAGTTTTATTGGCGAGGGAGCTTAGATTTAGGAGTATTACTATCACCAGTCAAAAATTTGAGAGCTTTGGACACCACTTTTAGTCACTGGCGGAGCTAGGATTTTTTTTCCTTGGGGGGCTCCGCCAGTGTTATACAATGTCCAGTGCCGATTTACAGTCTATGGTTGTATTCATTGGGTAGGATGGAATAATAGGAGAAATATATATGGAAAGGAAAAAGATGGGTTGAAGTGATGTTTTGGGTGGGAAAAGCTATGAGTCACATGTTAAAATGGAGCTTGTAAGCTGTCTAACTAATGATTAGCTAGAGCTACATAAAAAGGCCGCTACGCACGCACGCACGCACGCACGCACACACACACACACACACACACACCCACGGCTGTGGTGTGGGTGTTCACCTGCCCTCTTGATGACTTCCACCATGTTGGACGGGAAGTAGCCCACGCGGTCATTTCCTGTGCGATTATCGTGAATGCACCCTTTCCACCGGCCGTCCGAGTGCTGCTCTAAAACCTGCCGACGCAAACAAAGTCACACTCGGAGCGGAAATGGATCAATTAGCTGATAATTTGACACATGATGATTTGACACACGTATCCTGCAGTTCATTTTTTTGTACCGTAATAATGTCTCCCGATTTGATGTTGAGGCTGGTGAGGTCGTAGTTGTTGCAGTAATCCTTCAGCGCTCGCACCTGCATGGCAGCAGAAGCATCTACAAAACACAAGCCGAGCCGAGCAGAGAAGTGCTGAGGTGAACGGCAACGGAGATTTGCAATCTCGAAGCGAAAGAAGACTATCATTTTCATTTTTGTCCAAAATAACAAAATATGAAAAAAGACTTGGTGCATCCTCACTGTGTAATTCCCAACCACACTAATGTAGCAAATGGTCAAATTTGGAATTTGCACTCACCTCTGAGGAGTTGCTTGATCTCACGGCTGGCCTGAGTGGTGGTGAACTGGTTCACAATGTCCAGTGCGGTTTGACTCAGAGTGTTCCTCACTCCGGCACTGATCCCACTCTGAGTGAATAAACAACAGGAATCACGATTACATTTTCTGTGCAATTTCTAATCGACCTGAGAAAAAATAAAAAAATAAAAAAACCTCAAATCCTGCCACTCTATTTAATTTACAACGCTAAGAATGATATTCTTTCTTGCAGTCTTTCTGCTCGCTTGCCTGCATCCTTCTCCTTCAATTGTGGAATGTTCTTCCAGTCTTACATTTACTCAATGAGTCAGTGCAGCCATCATCCAAGAAGACTGACAAAAAAAAAAAGCCCCACAATGACATTTTGCGGCTAAAATTTCCCCATCTCTCAAGCATGACTGACTTGTTTGCTACTCAGACCGTTTTGCACGGAGACTGACAAAAGTGGCAAAAAAAATAATAAAGCAGAACAAATCTAAAGATGCACCAACCAATACAATATAATGAGAATAACAAATAAAAATAAATTACAAACATTTTTAGCATATAACCCCTATAATATTATTAAATAAGTAGCACAGGTGAAGCAACTCAAACTTACTTCCAGCAGGAGGCGCACTACCTCTGTCTTCCCACAGAGGGCAGCCTGATGCAGAGCTGTACCAGACTCGGACTGTCTGTTGATATCAATGCCGGCCTGAATCAGCAACCTGCAACGTGGATTGCAATCGAGCAGTATCACATTGAATTGTCTTTTTACAGACAGTGCAGACTAAAAGTGTTTGATATCACGAGTGACATTTTCAGACCGTATTACGTCCATGTGTCCGTTCTTGGCGGCGAGATGAAGAGGCGACACCCCGTTGGGGTCGGAGGGTTTGGGCTCCAGCATGGCGGCACACATGTTGCTGCTGAGCAGGAGCTGAACCACCTAACACAAATATACCATATTAGATTAAAAAGATGGATGAAATCACGCTTAAATTCACAAATAGGCTTCAAAGTGCACGCAATTAAGTCGGCATTGTCGTTTTGAACTGAATGTCTTCTAATGCTGCATGGGAGCAGTTTTACGCTGCTACTGATACAAATTTAATTAAAAAAAAAATAAGTTATGATTTTTGTTTGGACCAGATCGAAAGGTTGACAGAAAACGATAGGGACCTCTCCTAAAATGTTTATTTATGTCAGTGGTGCCTGGGCCTTCAGCGGGGATTTACCCAACTTAATCCATCTCTTAATACCAATCCCAGCGAAAAACAAAACAAAACATCATACTCCCCATAGATGCTGATTATTACATTTAATAATGTGTCCAGACTGCTAGACATGTTTTGCTCGTTGAAATTGCTTGTAACTCTGCTCCGACGAACCAGTAAATTTGAAATCAAATTGGTCCCATTGCTAATATAGTTTGTATTATATCATGTAGCACTTCTGATTCTGAAAGTTTTGGGTAGATCTTCCCGTGTCAGAGTAACCAGGAAATTTGTAATTTTTAAAAAAAATAATTGCTATTGATGAATATTTGTTGTTGCTAACTTTGTGTAATGACACCATCTAGTGGCTATAAAAAAAATTACACCTCATGACGTTATGAAAAGCAGACATATATTTCAACAAAAATTCCACATCCTCTCACAGGAAGAGTCGTTCAAACATTAGATGACTCTACAGCCTCATGTCCTCCGAATAAGTGGCGCTAACAGCTTGTGGCTAATGCTAGTGGGCTAATGTGGCTAACTGACGCGCTAGCTGTATTTTAGTTTTTCGAGAAGAACATCATTGAGGTAAATAAGCAGAGAAGGCCTTGCTGACCCTGACCACTCACCGGCAATTTCCTCGTGGCGTATTTTTATTTTGCTTTTATTTATACTCACTGCGACGCGTCCAAATTCACAGGCTAGGTCCAGCGGCGTTTTTCCCGCGGTGTCCGAGATACACGTGTTGGACTGGTGTTGCAGCAACATCTCCGACTGCAAAAACACAAAGCGGTGCTTGTAAATGTCACGCTTCATCGCTAAAAAAAAAAATAACACGCACGATACAGAAAAACACAAGTGTTACCCCGTCATAGTGTCCATGCTGAGCAGACAGGTGGAGAGGGATCTGTCCTTCGTCCGACTGTCCGTTGACGGACGAGCCCGCCTTCAGCAGCATTTTCAGTGGTTCAGTCTTGCCTTGCCAGGCGGCGTAATGCAGAGGACGCATCCCTACACAAACACAGGTGACACCCTTAAGCAAACAGATGTCGGGAATATGAAGTCACAGAATTTCTGATTCTGATTTTTTGCATATATCTGTCCTTTCTGACCTTTCGTACCACTGTACTGTAATTCTACAGTCATAGTAAAAAGCATGGTAATGAAAAGGCAACTTCCTTGGCGGAGGTAATAACGATTCTCAGTCGGTAATTTATTGCGGTGTTTGCTGTGAGGCGCATCAGATGATGCCTCTCTCGGGAATTGCCGTCAAATTACTTGTTCCACACTCCGTGACCCCGTTATTACAGCGCAGGAGTGTCAATGCTTCCGGGACCTCCGAGACAAACTGCGGGAGGCCTGCAGAAGAGCTTGTGAATGAAAAAAATATATAATTTTTGAACCAATTTGGCTTATTTTAGAGTGCACCTTTTAACACTTAGGAAAACATGGCTTTTAGTGTACACTACACTGCTTTGAATCTCCGCTGCTATATTTATAAAAATCTTCACCCCCCCCCCCCAGGAAGGATGTTGGCCCAGCTGATTGGCTACCTTCCAGGTTGTCCTTTTTTTCTTCCGAGGCAGGAATCAACAAGGCTGGTTGGTTATCTTGGCATCTTAAGCGACATTTTATCTGCTGGCTGTCTTAACACGGAGAAGGCTAAACGCTTTCCACTGAAGGTGAGGTCCCACATTCACTTTCTGTTTATGAAACATATAAATGGTATAGTCTAAGTCGACTGTGTTGACCCCCACAACGGTTGCCATTTCTCGTAACCTTTTGATTCGTTGTAGAATTAAAAAAATGCTTTGGACCAATAACAAACATGTTACCAGGCCCCTTACAGTTCTCGAGCCAGACTTTGGACCACTGGAATAGGGTCTATAAATCTAGAAATACAACAAGGACGTACACAAAGCCTCCTATATCACTTCAGGAATGCAATGAAGAAATAATTGATGGCTTCCTCGCAACATCTTCTGTGGTGAGCTACTCCAGGAGGTAGAGCACAATGGAGGGGGGTGGGAGTGGGGGGGTCTGCGTCCATTTAGAGACGCACCGTGTATGATGGCAGACTTGGGAAAAGGCAGTCTTCCATCCTGGGGGATTTATGTCTCCCATCTGCCCTGAGACTTCTGTCTTCTCATGTTCTGCCAGACTGCGATGGATGAAGATATTAGAGGAGGATGGCAGTGGGGGGTGAGGGGGGGGGGCTTGAGATAAAAAAAAAAAAAATGAAAATCTGGGCTGTGCTCCTTCCTCTTGGCTCTCGCTCTCACTTCTGCTCTCTTGTTTGCTGTGCACACAAATCTGTCGTTTTGTACAAATATTATTTCGGGCCTCAGAAAGTTCAGCGTTTTATTACGTAACAGGGCCTTGTTTTTCCTCTGTATTTATTGCCACATCTGCTTTTCACAAACAGCATCAACAATAGCGCGGGCACCTTTGTGGGAGCAGCAATAAAACCGTTTTAGATCTGGTGAAATAATTGTTCTATTGTTTTTATTGTGTTACAGTAACCCGGGTTGGCCACAAACCACAACCACAAATCTGTGGTTGTCAGTTTTTATTCTTGTAAAAGAACAACTTTTTTTTTTTTATTCCTGGGGCTGGAGTAAGTCCTCCTTGGCAGTAGTTGGCGCTATGCTACAACAGTTTGACACCTCAGTGAAACATCATCACCTCCAGAAAGGAACGTTTTTTTCCACCATTGGCACAGTGATGTATTTGTTTGTCACAATGACATGCAATATGCAAATATCTTTTTTTTTCTTCTTACCTTTATTGTCTTTAATGTCCACGGCTGCCTGAGCCTCCAGCAGCAGAGAGATCATCTCCTTATTGCCACTCAGAGCAGCATGATGCAGAGGCGACAACCTTCACACATATATAGATGATGTGAAAATGTTACACCTTAACACACACGCATGTGTAAGATCATAACTTGAAGCCGAGTTAATCTTCGGCGCAGAACAGCTCCACCCCTCGGCTCAGTGAAAGAGCGATGTCGGTGGGTGGGGGGTGCAAATGACCTACTTCCATTAATAAGCAATTGCTCTGCCCTAGAGCCTGGCATACACTCATGTGTGTGTGTGTGCATGTGTGAGTGTCTAATGGATCCCCCGTGAATATAAAAGCCGGGCCCTGGAGCTGAATCGACCAATCATCAGTCATTAAACATGCAGCGGGGACCGATGATGCGATTCCAATCAGCGTGTTAAAAAATCCCAAACCAAATGGAACACAATGACAAACCAAGCATACGCGCACATAAAGATCAGCCAATCACAAAGTCTAAAAATAGCCGGAACTCAAGAGTTGTGGATTGTAGGGAACACTGACACACTATTTCAAAAAATGTCCACTCATGTAGCTACAGAGGTGGGAAGTATATATATAAATTTACTCTGGAACATGTATGGAACTTTTTAGATGAATTACAGAGGCCGGAGTCGTTTATATACCTTTGACTTTATCTTGAGTATTTTTTTTCTTAAGAAAAAAATGATTGTATAGACATATTCGACCTCACTTTCAGGTGACAGGAATTGGCAAAATGGCCGCCATTTTGAGAAATTCACGTCAATTTTACTGCTTAATTTTTATTCCACAAACACAATATAATCAGAAGACCGTGTTTGAACTAGTAAGGGCACCTATTATTGTCAAGAAAATATCTGACTTGCCCTTTAAGCATTCATTGACAATTTCAGGCCTGTTCTTCTGTCAAAACTTTCACATTAGCGATCACAAAATAGCATTATGTGAATGAAGATGTTTCTCCTTACCCATCTGCATCCTGAATGTTGACGTTCACCCTCTTGGCTGCTCCGAGGAGCTCTGAAACGCAAGGAGAATTGTTATAGAAATAGTCTACATTTCAATATATGAAAAAAAAAATAAAATACATTAGGGATTCATGTATTCTCGGCTTTACATATTCATTTATTCCCTGCAGGTTTCCGGAACGCCGCAGAATTTTGATGCCCTTTGAGTGCCGCAAAACATAACAGCGGTTCTTCCGGAAAGGGCTGAGCTCAGAGTAACTGACCAATTGAATGGAAGCATAAAGTCACAGTGAGGCTGTGAAGGAGCCTGCAGGGTCACTGCAGCTTGTGAATGACAACTAGTTGCTGTAAAGACTTGAAAGGCCAAAAATTGAGGGAAAAATCTTAGAGCAGCTATTTTGTCCTTACCAGCAGGCTGTAAAAAGTCAAGAAGTGCAAATGAGATGTTCGGGTTATAATAGTCTGAGTTTTTTTTTCAATATTACAGTTCATTTTTGTTTTGTTTTGACTTTTTAGTTAAATTTTGGGACGGGTAAGTGCCTATACCAGGTGTTGGTACCGTGCTGAAACTCGGCTTTATTTCAAGGTATCGGTACTCATGACGATGTCCGATACTAGTATCTGCTGCCCTCTTGTGGACATACAGTAGAAAATTAATTTTAAGCAATTTTAAGTAAAATGATAGAAAGGGCATTAAAAGTACAGTGGTATCGGTACTTGGTATCGGTATCACTGACGACTCAAATGTTCAGCACTCCTACTGGTATTGGTCTAAAAAAGGGTTGTAGAAAATCCCAAATTTATTTCAATTAGTTTTAGAGCAAGTTGGTTAGTTGTTAATTTTTCTGAAATAATAGTTTAATATTATTATTATTTGTAATATTGAGCAGAAATAAATCATATAGTTATGATTACTATTATTCAAATTTGTCTCAACGTATCCTAAAGTCAAGGATGGAAAAACAAAAGTATTTTCCAATTTGCTGCTGGCAGATGTGGGTTTATCTTTGCAAAAAAAAAAGCGCAGCGTGACGGCGTGATTTTTTTTTTTTTTTTTTACCGCATATATATTCCTGATGTTTGGGTGAGTGTGCATGGAAGTGATGTAAGTGTGCGTGTGGGGATAACCTTGATCTTTGAAAGCACATAAGAAGGATGAAGACACCAAACTGCAGCAAGGAATGCTCACACACACACACACACTCAGAGTGCTGGTTTGGTTCTCTGCGTCTACTTTTTTTTTTTTTGGTCAAACCCTCATAATCCATGCACCAGGCCGTAATCTGTCGCTGTTCTGTAATCTGGGCAAAAGCTTTTCCCCTTCTCTCCACATCCCTATCTGCACTTCATCCCTTCATCCTGCTCTCACACTCTAATTTTCCCTGTAATTTGCTAAAGAGTGGCAGCTGATTGGTGGTCGTGCAGTTCTGTTTACACTCTGCAGCTGACAAGCGCGTGTGTGTGTGTGCGTGTGTGTGTGTGTGTGTTTGTTTTTGCCCTCTCTACCGCCATCACTCTTGGATTAACTGTAAAAAAAAAAAAAAAAGCGCCATCCCTTCCCCCCAGTTGGACTAGCAGCGGAATCAATGAGTACAGATATCTGTGTCAACGTCAGACTGTCAGTGAGTCACAAAAGCAAAGCAGCCTGCATCAAAAATAACTAGTAAATAGGATTTTTACAAATGTATATATTTATTTTTATTAAGTAATTGCTTTAGGGATTGGGGATATTAACATAGACAAAGAGTATAAATAAAATCATTTATGCGTAAATTTTAAATATAGAAATATATTTAAATATTTAAATATATGAATTTGATTTTTGGAATTTAAAAATACTTCATTAATTTAGTACTTATCCAGTTTTCATTTATTATCACATTTAAAAAAATGGTGTTATTTATTGTAATGAAAAGTAAAAATAAATATTAAGAAAAGAAACCATTTTGCATGCACTTTTAAATTTTTCCTGGCTGCTGAGTGATATTGAGCATTTTATGCAATTAATTTTCTCATAATCGGTGTCGTTCGGAGTTCAAAATTCCTATATGTTAATTTTAGCCATGACGCTGCAACTGAGACTCTGTTACCGTGGCAACCGCTCGACGTGTCATTGCATATGCAACTCGCATACCGTCCGCCGCTTGGCTATGATCTGATATTCCCGCAACAAACTGATCTCGCACGACAATGCGCTAGAAATCGCCCCGACTTCATTCGCATTCAAGGCCAATGAGCTTGCTGGCGGGCAACTTTTAGGAAGAGACTCTCAGTCTCAAGACCACCTTCTTGAGATACGAAGTGGTGGGGAGTGAGCTTCTCCTGGGTCTTCATTACTAGGATTTCTCAAGTCCTGTTTCACCTCTGTCTGCACATTTGCACACACGTGTAAAAGCGAGCTGAGGCTCACACAATGTGTCGTACAATGTTATTTCTAGCCAAAAATGCTAGTCTAAACATGGTAGTGACTGTGTTTGTGGAATGTGAATTAAGCAGCAAATTGCACCTGCTCCTATCCATCTCAGGAGGCGGCCATTTTGCCACTTCTGGTCGATTGAAAATGACATCACGGTTGCTCAGGGCTCAGCTTGCAAATGTAACATGATTTTGGCTTCTCACGATCATGAAAACATTTTAAGCAAATAAAATTTGCCATTTAAGTTCCTGCTATTAAAATGACCCTGAAACGCTCTTTAATGGATATAGTAACATTCAAAATTACAGACGGGTTGTCATTTCAATTAAATTCAATTCAAAAAGGCAGGGTTGAATATTTTGTGGATATTTACTTACTGAACCAATTGGAGCATTGAAATGGACTCAAGAGTGAATCAAATGAAAACACAACCCGAAGAATCAAAATCAAACTGTAAAGAATAAAAACCGAATCAAAGACTCAAAATCGAATCAAATCGTGAGGTTCGTAACTCATTCGCTCCCTAAGCCAGATTTGTTTTCAGACGACATTAAATCGACGGTAAAGGGTCTGAAAAAGGGTCTGGCGTTGAATTCAACCCGATTAATCGGAATGCATGTCGGCCGGGCCCTAGTAACGATTCTCTAGCCAATATTAATATTCCTGACTGCACAACCTCTCCAATGAAGCCAGAGAGTTGCAGTGATCCTCCAGCAGTGAGGCCTGTTTAATTATTCAGACGTAAATCCGCTCTCCTGTCGCGTCGCACACCTTCCATCACTCACCCTTTAACCTCTCATCGTGACTTCCTTTTTTTACCTTTCCTCCATGCAGCCTCCCAGCTTACTCGCCCTTCCTTTCCTCTCTCTCTCTCGCTCTCTCTCTGTCAGCACACACAGTGGACTGAACACTCAGAGCTGATTTGCTCTGGCATTTGAGGAGAAGCATTTTTCTTCACCGTGGCACTGCTAGCTGAGACGAGTGCAGAGGAGAAAGGGGACTGTCGGGCCCAGCCCAAAGGAGGCGAAATATAACAGAAAGGAGATCCAATCAAAAGGCCAGGCAACGAGGGGGAAACGAGTTGAGGAGGAGGTGAAACAGGCGAGGCGGCGGCGTAAGGCTGCGTTGGCAAGACTGTAATTGAAATCTAATTATCACCTCCAGCCCTCAGATGACACCCCGTCAACAACTCTCGGGCACGTGAGCGCCGGCGTCGTCACGTGCGCTCTCGTCATCATCACACTATTAACATCTGGCGTCTTTACACACCAATAATCCCCCTGTCCCGAGAGCAGTGGGAGGACCTTGGTGCACTTGCATCTCACGCACGCACACACACACACACAACCTGTGTGTGCAGTTTGTCCAGAAATCCCAGAAATATCTTTGCACGCGTGCAACGTCATCACTATGATGCTGACGTCACAACATATATACAGGCATCCTCCCATCCCTTCGTTCCTCTCAAAGAATACGCACACACATCCTCTGTGGATGAGGCTACTTATGCGTAAATGCAAAAAAAACATTTAAATGCAGTTTATGTCCATTTCAATTATCTCAGGTGCAACGTCACACATAAATCACAAACATTTATACTTGGCGCGCGTGTGTGTACGTGTGGTTGTCGGGCATCTACTCACTGGCTTTCCCGGGCCGAGGTCTCTGCAGGAGGCGCTGAACTGTCAGCAAGTCCTCGGTCTTGACGGCCTGGAGAAGCTCCTGGTCCTTCCCCATGTCCTTCACTCCACGTCCCGCCGCTCTCCTCCGCCGTTAATCCGTGCTACATCCCGTCGCCGCTCGGGGCCTCCCTCTGGAGCAGAGGCGCGCGAGGGAACGAGGTGCAGCCCGGGGGACAGAGATGCTCCAATTCGGGGCCCAAGCGGTCCGCCACCGATTCCGCTCCACCACTGCCGTCCCTTTCAGCGTTTCGGCAATTCAACTCGCGTGTGTGTGAGTGCGTGCGTGGATTTCACCGGCTGTACGCGGCGGTGGAGCTCTCGAGCGCCCTCCTCCCAGCTCACGTGTCACGCACGCGCAGGGGGCGCGCGCTCCCTCCTGGCGCCAAAATGATGGACAGGCACGCGCACGACAGGAACACGCGCCACGCCAGTTGCTGTCATCACCTGACCTGAGTTCCTGCGAAATAAATACAGCGGGTGGAGTTCTAGTCTTTCCGTAAACACGTTTGTAACTCAAAACACTCGTATTGACATGAATGAAAGCCTTACCTGAAATATTTTTCAAATATGTTCAAATGTGGACGCGGTGATGATTTTTAAAGACCCTATTTTGGGGGAAGAAGGGAAATAATATACACATAATTACATAATCTGTGACATTATCTCAAGAAATTTAAATGACACAGTACATAAAGAGGAAAATACCCCTGTTACACAAATTAACATTATGATTGGGTTCCAGTAACCTTATTGTTACCCCCGCAACCATTTCTATGCACAGCACATCGACAAAAAATTATGTTTTTCTGCCCTCTAGTGGACAAAACGGCTGCAATAGAGCAGAGGTTTTAATTGCGTGTATACAAATGAGTTGGGTCTCTGGAGGGCCTTCCCACCCATCGAGTGTGAAATTCAACAGACAAATAAAACTTTGATCTGCCTTTTTCTAAAAATGTGTAAATGAGC